>NW_028270182.1:48884109-49241009 GCF_037043375.1 Chiloscyllium plagiosum | reverse complement strand
ACCGATGTGCCATTGACGTATTCGAACAGAGGAGAGACAATTCAGGAGTTCTCACTGCGGCATTAAGTTCAGGCAATCATTTCAACTCACTACACACCAGCGAGATCACACTGGGTAGAGGGTGAGAACCTGTTCTGACTGCGGCAAGGCGTTCATTCAGTCATCCAGCTGCAGATATATCGGCAAACCCAGACTGTTCCCCTGAGCCGAATGAGAATGCATTCTGTACCATATCCTATGTGCAAAAACACTGGTGAGTTCATACAAGCGTGATACCATTTCGTTGCGCTGTGTTTAGGGAGGGACTTACTCACTCTTCTACCCTACTGAGATGTCAGTGAGTTCACACTGAGACTAGGCCTTTTAAATGTCCAGACTGTGGGAAGTGCTTTAAAGGTTCCAGGAAACTGATGTTCCACCAACATGTTCACAATGATGAGAAACCTTTCTGGGGCTCTCACTGCAGGACCAGGTTCAGTCAATCGTCTGACATCAAACATCAGTGAGTTCACACCAGGGAGAGGCCATTCACCTGCTCCGTGTGTAAGAAGGGTTTGCTCACTCATTCCACCTGCTGAGACACCGACGTGTTCATAAGGAACTGCAGCAATAAGATTGTGCTGTTAACCACATCCAGGCCCAAGCCATGTTCACTGAGTCTGTTTATGCTCAGGTTAATTAACGGGTGTGAGATAGGTTTACTATTTTGGATAAAAGTCAAATAAATTAGTTTTGCATTAGATATATTGAGCCATTTTAGCATCACTGATGCAAGTTAGTTCCTTTCGGAAGGGATCCCCCCCCACCCCCCCCCCCACTGTGGCATTTCACCATTGGCCCTACTGAAGGCTGAAGGAACATGGATTAAGAACTCCAGAAATGGACTGGAGGACAGTCAAATTTCAGTATCTTAAGGCATAGCAGGTGAGAAATAAGAGAAAACCTGACTGAAGTCTGGGCTTTCCTTGTCAGTGTACATCTAGGGTGAATGATGCCTGATTTCCTGATCTGTCTGACATTCAACCAGGTTGGTACAAGATGGGCTCAGTTTCTTCGAGAATAGGGACAAATATTCCTCACAACTGAAGGCAATAAATGTAGCCATTGGGGAAGTGAAAAGGTCTTTAAAAAAAGATAGCGAATTATTGTTATAGAACTGAACAAAACCGAAATGTTGCTAAAAGAAAAAAACAAAATTGAATATTTCTGTCCTACACTCGTCAGGATTAGAAGACAAGTAAGCAAACTGAAACAGGGAGAACCAATTGATTGATAAGGATTGACATGGAGATGGAACAAAAGCTATCAGGATTTGGGTAATCCAAGATGGAAGATGGGAAAGTTTTGGCTGTAAGAACTGCTCGCCTTTGGGGTATTTTAGGTGTTGGAAGTGAGTTCCTCGAATTCCACAAGCAGTAATTACTGTTTTTAAGTTGTTGCATTGTTTTGGAAGTTTGGGAGAAAAGATCAAAACAATGGCACTTTAAAAAGGAGGAAGTGAACAAAGGTAGTGACCACATGGTCAGTGAGAGAGAGAGAGAGAGAGAGAGAGAGAGAGAGACAGAAACAGAGAGAAAGAAACCTGCACTGCTAACTGACACAGCAGTGAATCTGCACAGTTACTGCCTTTTCTGTTTGAGTTCAAGTGTTTCCGAATATTGGAGTACGTTGAAGAAAAATTGACAAACAGCGAAATTCACAGCTGACATTCGAGGAACCTATGTTGGAGAGCACACAGCACAAGAGCAGATAATTGCATGGTTTTTAAGTGTAATATTGCTGTCATTTTTAATAGTGAGTGTTTTTTTTTAGATCTGTCCTTTGATTAAAACTTAAAAATATGAAACACAGATACTAAGTTAGACTGGATTACTTTTTTTTAGTGCATAAGACTATGCTATTTTCTGAAGGTTGTTAAGGTACAAAGATAGCCTTGAGTGGAGTGATGTGCTCTTCCTGTCAGCTGTTGGAGATTAGGGAGAATTTCCTTAATACTGATGATTATGTCAGCAGTAAGTGTGTTTGGTTCTGAACCCTGTCAGATCACATCGATCAGTCGGAGTGGCAGTTTGAGGCAATGAGGAATTTACAGGAACTAGGGGCATCTGACGGATGGTAGTTTTAAGGAAGGGAGGAAAACAGAAAAAGTAGGAGAGGGAGGCAGGTAGTGCAGGTGTCTCCTGTGGCTAACCCCATCTCAAACAAGTATGTTGTTTTGGAAAATGTAGGGGGTGATTGCCTTTCAGGAGAACGCAGCATGAACAGCCAAGTTTCTGGGACCGAGACAGGCTGTAATGTAACAAGGGGTAGGTCAGGTACCAAGCGATCGATTGTGAGAGGGGACTGTCTAGGCAGATGCACAGACAGATGTTTCTGCGGCCGACAGCGAGAAATCAGAATGGTGTGTTGTCTCCCTGTTTCCAAGATCAAGGCAGAATATTCTGAAAGGGCAGTGGGACCAGCAGCAGGTCAGTGTGCACACTGGAACGAATGACACAGGAAGAAAAAAAGGATGAGATGCTGAAGAGAGGAGATAGAAAGTTAGGCAGGAATTTTAAAAGGAGATCTCAAGGGTAGTAATATCTGGATTACTCCCGATGCTGTGAGCTAGTGAGGCTAGGAATAGGAGGATCAAGCAGATGAACGTCCAGGAAAAAGTGAAGACTGCAGATGTTGGAGATCAGAGTCGAGTATGTGGTGCTGGAAAAACACAACAGGTCAGACAGCATTTGAGCAACAGGAGAATCGACATTTTAGAAAAAAGTCCTTCATCAGGAATGAGGCTTTGAGCCAAGGAGGTGGAGAAATAAATGGAAGGGGGTGGGCCTGGGGTAAGGTAGATGAGAGTGCATTAGATGGATGGAGTTGGGGGTAAAGTTGAAAGGTGGGAGGGGAGGGTGGAGTGGATAGGTGGGAAGGAAGATTGAGAGGTAGTACAGGTCATGAGGGCGGTGCCAATTGGAAGGTTAGGGCGGGGGGTTGGTGAGGGGGAGGAGAAATGAGGAAACTGGTGAAATCCACATTGATAGTGTGTGGTTGCAATGTCCCAAGGCAGAATGTGAGGCATTCTTTCTCCAGGTGTCGGGTGGTTAGGGTTTAGTGATAGAGGCCCAGGACCTGCGGAGTGGGAGGGGAGTTGAGAGGTTTTCAGCCACAGGGTGGTGGAGTTGGTTGGTGCGGGTGTCCCGGAGATTTTCTCTGAAGAGCTCAGCAAGTAGGCGACCTGTATCCCCAATGTAAAGTAGAGTGCATCGGGAGCAACCGGATACAGTAAATGACATGTGTGGAAGTGCGGCGAAAGCTCTGATGGATGTGGAAGGCTCCTTTGGGGTATTTGGGAAGTAAGAGAGCGTTCGGGGCACAGGTTTTGCAATTCCTGTGGTGACAGAGGAAGGTGCCAGGAGGGGAGGGTGGGTTGGTGGTGTATGGGTTGTGGACGTGACAAGGGAGTTGTGGAGGGAATGGTTTTTACAGAACGTAAATAAGGGTGTGGAGGGAAATATATCTCTGGTGCTGGGGTCCATTTGTAGGTGGCGTAAATGGCGGAGGATGATGAAATGCATCCGGAGGTTAGTGGGGTGGAACATGAAGATCAGCGGGATTCTGTCCTTGTTTAGCTGTGGGAGCCGATGAGTTTGTAGAAGATGTCAGTGTTGAGTCGGTCACTGTTGATGGAGATGGAGAGCCCCAGGAAGGGGAGGGAGGGCAGTGTCCAACTGAATGTATAGCTTTGGAGCTGGTGTATGGGAGAAGGGATCACATTATAGATCACCAGAAGCTCTTCTCGGATAGGAGTGGCCTATACAAGAAGGATGGATTGCACCTGAATTGGAAGGGAACTAATATACTGGCAGGGAGATTGCTGCAGCTGCTTGGGAGGATTTAAAGTAATAAGGTGGGGACGTGGGACCCAGGGAGATAGTGAGCAAAGAGATCAACCTGAGACTGGTACAGTTGGGAAGAAGAGCAAGTCAAACAGTCAGGGCAGGCAGGGACAAAGCAGAGAACAAGGTAGGACCGAAAAATCAAACTGTATTTACATTAATGCAAGGGGCCTAACAGGTAAGGCAGATGAACTCAGGGCATGGTTAGGAAAATGGGACTGGGATATGAGAGCATTTACAGAAACATGGCTCAGGGACGGACAGGACTGGCAGCTTAATGTTCCAGGATACAAATGCTACAGGAAGGATAGAAAAGGAGGCAAGACGGGTGTGTTGTGTGTGTGTGTGTGTGTGTGGGGGGGGGGGGGTGCGTTTTACATAAGGGATAGCATTACAGCTGTACTGAGGAAGATATTTCTGGGAATACATCCAGGAAGTCATTTGGGTGGAAGTGAGAAATCAGAAAGAGATTATTACCTTTTCGGGACTGTACTATAGAGCTCCACATAGTCAGCGGGAAATTGAGAAACAAATTTGTAAGGAGATCACAGTTATCTGGAAGAATAATAGGGTGGTTATGGTAGGGGATTTTAACTTTCTAAGTGTAGACTGGGACTGCCGTAGTGTTAAGGGTTTAGATAGAGAGGAATTTGTTAAGTGTGTACAAGAAGATTTTCTGATTCAGTTTGTGGATGAACCTACAAGAGAAGGTGCAAAACTTGACCTACTCTTGGGAAATAAGGCAGGGCAGGTGAGAGAGGTGTCAGTGGGGGAGCACTTTGGGGCCAGCGACCATAACTGTATTAGTTTCAAAATAGTGATGGAAAAGGATAGACAGGACCAAACTGTTAAAATTCTAAATCGGATAAAGGACAATTTTGGCAGTATTAGGTAAGAATTTTGAAAAGGTGATTGGGTGCGGAGTTTTGCAGGTAAAGGAATGGCTGGTAAATTATGAAGTTTTCAAAAATGAGATAATGAGACAGTGTGTTCCTGTTGGGGTGAAAGGCAAGGCTGGTAGGTGTGAAGAATGCTGGGTGACTATAAAAATTGAGGGTTTGGTCAAGAAAAAGAAGGAAACATACGTTAGGTATAGACAGAATAGATCGAATGAATCCTTAGAGTATAAAGACAGTAGAAGTATACTTAAGAGGGAAATCATGAGTGCAAAAAGGGAGACAATAGGGCCCTTCAAGGATCAGCAAGGCAACCTATGTGTCGAACCGCAAGAGCTGGGGGAGATACAAAAGAAGTATTTGCATCAATGTTTACTGTGGAGAAGGACATGGAAGATATAGAATGTGGGGAAATAGATAGTGACATCTTGAAAAATGTCCAGTTTACAGAGCAGGAGGTGCTGGATGTCTTAAAATACATAAAGGTGGGTAAATCCTCTTGCTGAGATATTTGTATCATCGATAGTCACAGGTGTGGTGCTGGACGACTGGAGGTTGGCTAACGTGGTGCCACTGTTTAAGAAGGGTGGTAAGGACAAGCCAGAGAACTACAGCCCAGTGAGCCTGACCTCGGTGGTGGGCAAGTTGTTGGAGGGAATCCTGAGGGACAGGATGTACATGTATTTGGAAAGGCAAGGACTGATTCGGGATAGTCAACATGGCATTGTGCGTGGGAAATCATGTCTCACAAACTTGATTGAGTTTCTCGAATAAGTAACAAAGAGAATTAGTGAGGCAGAGCGATGGACGTGATTTATATGAACCTAAGTAAGGCATTCGACAAAGCTCCTCATGGGAGCCTGGTTAGCAAGGTTAGATCTCATGGAATAAAGGAAGAACGAGCCACTTGGATGCAGAACTGGCTTGAAGGTAGAAGACAGAGGGTGGTGGTGGATTTTGATTATCGGACTGGTGGCCAGTGACCAGTGATGTGCCACAAGGATCAGTGCTGGATCCACTGCTATAAGATTTGGGTGTGAACATAGAAAGTATATGTAGTAAGTTTGCAGATGACACCAACATTGTACGTGTAATGGACAGGGAAGAAGGTTACCTCAGAGTATAACTGGATCTTGATCAGATGGGCCAAAGATTGGTAGATGGAGTTTAATTTAGATAAATGCAAGGTGCTGCATTTTGGAAAGGTGAGTCAGGGCTGGGCTTGCACACTTCATGGAAATGTCCTGGGGAGTGTTGTTGATCAAAGAAACCTTGGAGTTCATAGATCCGTGGATGTGGAGTCCCAGGAAGACAGCATAGTGAAGAAGACATTGAGTATGCTTCCCTTTGTTGGTCAGAGCATTGAGTATTGGAGTTGGGAGGTCATGTTGCGGCTATACAGGGCAATGGTTAGGCCACTGTTAGAATATTGCGTGCAATTCTGGATTCCCTCCTAAAGGAAGGGAGCTGTGAAACTTGAAAGGGTCCAGAAACGATTTGCAAGGATGTTGCCAGGGTTGGAGGGTTTGAGCGACAAGGAAAGGCTGAAGAAGCTGCAGGTGTTTTTCCTGGAGCATTGGTGGCTGAGGGGTGACCTTATAAAGGTTTGTAAAATCATGAGGGGCATAGTTAGGGTAAATAAGGTTTCTTTGTTTAAAGCAAATGTGACATTGATGTTCCAGGTGCGATTCAGTTGGTTAAGCCACTCTGCATTAAGCCAAACAGAATTTATTTAAACACTACGGATGAAACACAAACAAAAGAAAGTGGCATTAAGAATAATTAAACGATTGGAAAACATAACCGACTACTTGATACAGTAACTTACTCATTTCCTGATCCAATGCTGTAACATCTTATAAACACACCCATTGGCAAAAAGGTAAATTCAAACTCGTATTCTTACAGGCGGAGGGAACAACACCCAGAGAAATGCCCGAGTGCTCAGTTAGGGATCATTTACTGAATTTTGCAACCTTCTCATACTCAAAACATCTTGGAATTGCTGCAGCTAATCCAAAACAAGAAGAACCTGAACTGGAGAACTGTACACTCCTTTTCCATTGTTAAACTGTTTTTAAGAAAAACCTACAGGCACTCTAGACTCTTTGGCACCTCTGCCTTTACAATCCCTCTTCAAAAAAACACAGGCCAAAGTAACCTTTTTAAAGTGACAGCACCCTCACACCACCACAACCCCCACTGCCCCTGCCCCCCCCTGACACACACACACACACTGAGTGTCTCTCTCTCTCTCACACACACACACACACAATCTCTCTCTCTCTCTCTCTCTCTCTCTCTCTCTCTCTCTCTCTCTCTCTCTCTCTCACTCACACACAGGCATGGTTTCTCTCTCTCTCTCTCACACACACACACTCTCACACACACTTAGAAGCATGGTGTTTCTCTTTCTCTCTTTCTCACTCACTTACTCACACACACACTCTCAGCCATAGTGTTTCTCTGTCTCTTATACACACACACATATGATCTTTCTCTGTCTGTCTCTCTCTCTCACACACACGGAGGCATGGTCTTTTTTTCTCTCTCTTTCTCACTCACTCACTCTCACACACACACACTTTCAGGCATAGTGTTTCTCTCTCTCTTACACAAACACACACAGATATATGGTCTTTCTCTCTGTCTCTGTCTCTGTCTCTGTCTCTGTCTGTCTCTCTCTCTCGATCTCTCTCTCTCTCACACGCAATGAACTATTATCTTTTATTCATTTTATGGGTTGTGGGTGTTGCTGGCCGGCCAGCATTTTATGTCTTTCCCTAGTTGTCCTTGAGAAGGTGGAGGTGAGCTGCCGCCTTGAACTACTATGGTCCACCTGCGGTGGGATAACCCCCAATGCCATTAGGGAGGGAATTCCAGGACTTTGACTTAGTGACAGTGATGGAACAGCATTATATTTTCAAGTCAGGATGGTACAGGACTTGGAGGGAAACTTGAAGGTAGTGCAGTTCCCACACATCTGCTGCCCTTGTTCTTCTAGATAGAAGTGGTTGTGGGTTTGGAAGGTGCTGTCTGAGGATCCTCGATGAATTTATGCAGTGCATCATGTAGATAGTAGCAACAGTGTGTACTGAGCATGTGTGGTGGAGGGAGTATACACTTGTGGATGTGGGCTGCTTTTCCTGGATGGTGTCAAACTTCTTGAGTGTTGATGGGGCTGCACCCATCCAGGCAAGTTGGGAGTATTCCATCACACTTCCAACTTGTACATTGTAGATGGTGGACAGGGTGCAGAATTCCTTGCTGCAGTATTCCTAGCTTCTGACACGCTATTGTCGCTATTGTGTTCGTGGAAAGTGCAGTTGAGTTTCTGGTCAATGATAACCCGCAGGATGTTGACATTATGGGATTCAGTGATGGTAATGCCATTGAAAGCCAAGGAGCACGGGTTGGATTGTCTTTTATTTTTGATGGAAATGTTACTTGCCACTTGTCAGCCCACGCCTTGATATTGTCCAGATCTTGTGGCTTTTGAACATGGACATCAGAATCTGAAGAGTCGTGAATTGTGAGCATAATGCAATCATCGTCGAACATCCCCATTTCTGACATTGTGATGGAGGGGAAGGTCATTGATGAAGTAGCTGAAGATGGTCGGGCCGAGGACACTCCCCTGAGGGACTCCTGCAGAGACGTCCTGGCCCTGAGGTGACTGACCTCCAACAACCACGACCATCTTCCTATGTGTCACATATGATTCCAAACGTCAGAGTTTGCACCCATTGATTCCAATTTTCCTATGGTTCCTTGAAGCCACATTCAATCGAGTGCTGCCTTGATGTCAAGGACTGTCACTCTCACCTTCCCTCAAGCATCCAGCTGTTTTGTCCATATTTGGAACAAGGCTGTAATGAGGTCGGGAGCTGACTGGCCCTGGCAGAACCCAAACTGGGCATCACTGAGCAGCTTATTGCTGAGCAAGTGTTGCTTTATAGCACTGTTCATGACACTTGCCATCACTTTACTGATGATCGAGAATAGACTGATGGGGCGTTAATTGGCTGGGTGGAATTTGTCCTGTTTTCTTTGTGTGTACAGGACATCCCTGGGCAAGTTTCAGCATTGTTGGTTATGTACCAGTGTTGTAATTTTACTGCAACATTAATAAGAGACAAAGATTATTTCATTTTAAAACCCTTAGTCTTAATCTATTATTACGCGACAATACACGCAAATTGCATCAGCTGTAACCATGCATTACTGCATTCTGTTTCAGTTCATGTACTCCTGCAACCAAATCCCTCCATCTTACAACATCCAAGTTGTGACAACACATCAGCAATTACATTTTCTCATCCTGCCACGTGAATAATTTTCAAATTGAACGGCTGCAGTATAAGCTCCATGTAAACCACCTAGAAGTGCAGTCCTTACATTTCTCCAAAAGCTTTAATGGGTTATGATCAGTACATACAATTGTACAAGACCCATTACTAACAATATAAATGTTGTAACGCCAAGCTCAAGGTCTCCTCAATCATGGAATATTTCTGATCAATATTCAGTTTCCTGATGAAATAACCAATGGGGCTTCCTATCTTCTCATCATCGTCTTGTAAGAATACAGCACCAACACCCACATCATTCACATCAATAGCCATCTTGAGTAGCTTTGTGTAATTAGGTGTAGCTAACTCTGGGGCAGTGGTTAACACAGCTTTCAGGCTGGCAAATGCCTTCTGTCATTCTACTGTCCACTAAAATATCCAGCACTTCTTCAATTAGTCAGTCAGTGGAGCAATCACACTACTACAATTTTGTACACATCTGGTAAACTTCTTCACTGCCAGGAATCATAGTCCTGCTATCATTGTCAATGTTATGGTTGGGACCATATGTCCATGCCTGACAACATGCCAGGCACATGACTCGGACTTTGGCGAATTCACACTTAGCCACGTTTATCACAGCCTGCCTCCCAAAGTCAGTTAAATAGTTCCAATAAAGGCTGCAAATATTCCTTCCTTGTGTGACTAAAAGATCACAAGTTTGTCGATGTACACCATACAATTGGATAACCCAGGAGTGACTTTATTGGTTACCCTTTGAAATGTGGCTGACACATTTTCCATACCAACTGGCATGACTTTAAGTTAGTAAAGTCCGTTCAAAAGCCGAAATAGTCTTCACTCCTTCGGATAAAAGTACCTGTCAGTATCCTCTGAGCAAGTACAAATTACAAATCTAAGTTGCTTGTCCTACCTTTTTCAATACAGTCTTCCCAATGTGGAACCGGATATGAATCAGACTCTGCAACCGCATTAACTTTGCCACAGTCTGCACACAACCATGGGTACCATCTGGCTTTGGCACCATTACTATGGCTGAGCTCCAGTTGCTGCAACTCACTTTGATGCTGTTGTTTTTGGAACATCCGTTCAGTCTGTCTTTGAACATATGCCAACTTTCTATGGCGTAAGTGTGTAAGGATATTGCATAATTGGAGCCAACGCCCCTCTCAATTTAATTATTCACAGTTCAAATATTGGTCGTTGAACTCTGACTCACTAATTTCTCCTTATTTATTTTCAGTGGTCCTCTCAGCTCATGCCCTAAAACTCATTGATGTACAAATGGAATTCCTTTATCCAGTCGTTTGGATTGTCTTGACAATAAGACCTCGATATGGTCTTCTCTAAGCTCACCAATGGTCTTTAAAGTTTAACGCCACCTTTCTCACACTCCCTTACTATGCTTGTTGGTAAGCAGTGGATAAGCTACCCATACCTTCCATGCATACATTTGATGCAAAATTTGACCCTTGATCTGATGGTATCTCTGTGGGTGGTCTTTATCGAGTTAAACATTGGGGTAACTCTTCTACAATCCTTCCAGCAGTGGTATTGCACAAATAGAATGGCCTGTGGATATCAAATGGACTCAACTATCATTGTTAAAAATACTGATTCCCACTTTTTGTTTTGTGTAGGGGTGCTACTCAATCAAGTAAGACCCTTGTAAAAGGTTCCTCAAATGCAGGGATGGGCATTAAAGTTGCCGGTTTTATTATTGCCTGACGTTTTCCGGTTACATGACATGTGTGACATTTCTGGCAATTTTCATCTCCATCTAAATGATGTCCAGGCCAGTAAAAATGTTTTTGTATTTTGGCGGGAGTTCTTCTCACTCCTACAATGACCCACAGGTGGCTGATGTGCTACCTGCCACAACTCCTTTCTATAAGCCAACTCCTTTCACTGCTGCCTCACAGCGCCAGGGACCTGGGTTCAATTCCCGCCTCAGGTGACTCTCTGTGTGGAGTTTGCACATTCTCCCCGTGTCTGCGTGGGTTTTCTCCGGGTCCTCCGGTTTCCTCCCACAATCCAAAAATGTGCAGGTTAGGTGAATTGGCCATGCTAAATTGCCCGTGGTGTAAGGTGAAGGGGCAAATGTAGGAGAATGGGTCTGGGTGGGTAACGCTTCGGCGGGTCGGTGTGGACTTGTTGGGCCGAAGGGCCTGTTTCCACACTGTAAGTAATCTAATCTAATCTAATCTAATCTAATCTAATCTAATCTAATCTAATCTAATCTAATCTAAAGCCCCCGGTAATGAATTTCCCCCACTTTCCCATCTGCCTGAATGTCTCAACAAGACATCATGTTTAAGTTAGTAACATTTGGGAATGCACTCAAATTCTCCTTCTGTGTTTGCCTTTCAATGCAATTGCTTCAGTTTTTCATCTTTCTGTTGTAGCTGATTTAATTTCTCTGAACCAAAAATATCCATTTGTTCTCTAGCTGTGTTTTGGTGTTTTGGGCAGGAAACTCCATGAAAGGCTTCTGCCCGAAACGTTGACTCTCCTACTCCTTGGATATACTACCTGACCTGCTGTGCTTTTCCAGCGCCACACGTTTTGACTCTGATCTGCAGTCCTCACTTTCTCCTTTTCCCTCGGTTGTCTTGTCTGGTCTGAAGTAAGCTGAGAGGTACAGATGCACTTGCAAGGAGTTTTGTGGTCCTGGAACATGCAGAGGGAGGAGTGAAAAGGCTGTTGTATGGAGACTTGCAGGGGTTGTTGGGTTTAATTGAGATGTGGGCGAGGGTATCCCAGTTGGAATGCTGAGATTTGGAGGTGACATGACAAATTCTTGAATTCTATGTCCTCTCAAATGGAGAATCCTTAAATCATCCAACAAGTGTGTCTTGGACATGTCAACAGAATGGAAGCATGTGACGTGTGAATTTACTTCCTGCATGGTGAGATTCCTACAGCCAGGCAGCTAGTGATGGACCAAAGGGTTCGCTTCAGAAATGCTGAAGAATGGTATGACAGCCCTGAACATCGACAATACATGGAGAGAGTCCCTACTGGCTGAGAGAAATGAATGGGAAGATTTCCATTGGTTTGACATGAGCTATCAGAGTGACCAGACATCACCTTAGACGCTAAAACTAAAGGCATAAAATGACACTCTGTAAGTGTTAGTGAGAAATCGTTGATAAAAGCTGTCTGTTATGAATTAGTATCTTCGTCAAGCAGGAACTTTACATTGCATGGAGGCACGCAATCTGAAATACATTAAAGCACCTTCCAGCAACTGGAGCATGCTGGTGGCCTCTGACAAAGAAAGTAGTTTCAAGGAAATATGATGTGCTTCACATGGCCACAGACACAGAAGTGTACATCTGCGCGCGCGCGACGCACACGCACACATTCACACTCACACCGAAAAAGAGACAGACACATAGCCATCGATATGCACAGACATACACGCATACACACGCACACACACAGACACACGCACAAATACACATACACACACACACACACACACATTCACACACACACACACACACAGAGAGAGAAATACAGACACACACAAGCAATCACAGAACAAAATTACATCTTGTGTTAAGAATGAACAAAGCTGCACCTCAACCATCACATCTTGACTCTTGGGAGGAGCTGTGTCATTGAAATTTGAGAGGTTATGTCTCCACATTATTTGTCGGGTGGGGTGATGAGTGATACTTAAATGGGAAAGCACTAATAATGTCCACGGTTTTCTCAGGGCAATATCCTCTTAAACATTGAAGATAGGAGCAGGAGACGGCCACTCAGCCCTTTGAGCCTGTTCTGCCATTCATCATGATAATGGCTCATCATCCAGCTCAATAGTCTCGTCCTGTTTGCTCCCCATTACCTTTGATCCTATTTGCTCTAAATGCTACATGTAGCCGCGTCTTCAATACATTCAATGCTTTGGCCTTAACAAGTTCCAGTGGTAATTAATTCCACAGGCTCATCACTCTTTAGGTGAAGAAATATCTCCTCATCTCCATCCTACATGATCCACCCCGAATCCTCAGTCTGTGTCCACTGATTCTGGACACACCCACCATCAGGAGCATCCTCCCTGTATCTACCCTGTCTCGTCCTGCGAGAATGAGATCCCCTCCAATTTCTTTAAACTCCAGCGAAAACAATCCTAACCTAGACAACTTGTCCTGATACGTTAGTTCCACCATCCTCGGAATCAGTCAGGTAAACCTTCACTGTACTCCCTCCAGAGCAAGAGCATCCTTCCTCAAAAAACGAGACCAAATCTGCACACAGTGTTTGTGGTGTGGCCTCACCAAGGCCCTGTATAACTGTAACAACGCATCCCTGCTCCTGTACTCGAAACATCTCTCAATGAAGGTCAATATAGCATTTGCCTTCTTTACTGTCTGCTGCACCTGCATGCGTAGCTTCAGCGACTGGTCACAAGGACATGTGGGCCTGCAGCACACTCCCCTCTCCCAATTTACAGCCAGTCAGGTAGTGATCTACCACCTTCCTTTTGTTTCCAAAGTGAATAGCCTGACATTTATCCAAAATAAACTGCATCTGCCATTGATTTGCCCACTCACCCAATCTGTCCAGATCATACCATAGGATCTCTGTATCCTCGTCAGAGTTCACCCTCCCACCCAACTTGGTATCATTTGCAAACATTGAGATGTTACATTTTATTCCTTCATCCAAATCATTAATATATATTGTTAATAGCTGGAGTCCCTGTGGCACCCCACTAGTTACTGTCTGCCTATTTGATACGGGTCCCTTCAGCCCTCCTCTGTTCCTTTTCTGCCAATCAGTTTTCAATTTATCTCAGTACACTTACCCCAATCCCATGTGCTTTAATCCTGTACAGTGACCTCTTAAATGGGCTTTGTCAAACGCTTTCTGCAAGTACAAATATACCATATTGACCAGTTCCCCTTTGTCAACTCTGATAGTTACATCTTCACAAGAATTCGAATAGATTTGTCAAGCATGATTTCCCCTCCATACCTCCATGCTGACTCTGTTGATTTTGCCACCGCTTTCTCAATGCTCTGCCAGAAAGGATGAAGGATTTGAGAATTTTCCCCACTACTGATCTGAAGCTTACGGGTCTAGAATTCCCTTTCTCTGTATCTTTCTTTCTGAGTGTTGGAGTGACAGTAGCTGCCCTCCAATCTGCAGGGACTGTACCAAAATCTAAAGAATCCTGACAACCAAAGCATCCACTATTTCTAGAATAATTTCCTTAAGTGCTCTGGGATGTAGAATTATCAGGCCCTGGGGATTTATCGGGTTCAATCCCCTCAATTTCCCAGCACCATTTCTCTACTAATATTGACCTCCCTCAGTTCTTCCCTCTCACTAAATCTTGCATTCTCCGGCATTTCTGGTACTTGATTTGTATCTTCGAGTCAGAGATTCCTACAGCACAGACACAGGTCGTTTGGCCCAAATTGGTCCATACTGACCAAATTGTCCACCCATGCTAACCCCATTTCCCTGCATTTGGTCCACATCCTTCTAACTCTTTCCTATCTATGTATTTGTCAAAATGCCTTTAAATGTGGTTAACGTACCCACCTCAACCACTTCCGCTGGCAGCTCATTGCATATGCATACCAGCCTCTGTGTAAACAAATAGCCCCTCAGGTTCCCTTTTGTACTTTTTCCCGCTAACCTTAAACTAATGCCATCTAATCCTCGATTCCCCAACCCTGGCAAAAATACTGAGTGTTTTTGGGCATAATTTGGGCAGATCTGTAAGGTCCCCTCTCAGTCTCCGAGACTGCTGAGAAAAGAAGTTCTAGCTTGTTCAGCCTTTCCTTATAACTCAGACCACTGAGTGCGAGCAAAATCCTTATAGATTTCTTCTGCACTCCTTCCAGTTTAATAACATCCTTCCTCGAGCAAGGTGACCAATACTGAACACATGCTCCAACTCAGCCTCACCAACCTCCTGTACAACTGTCCTTTTTTGTGAAGACAGAACTAATGTATACAATTGCTTAGCCGTTTCATTGTCCTTTGTTATACATTTCCCCATTTCCATCTTTAGGGACCTACATTTGTCTTCATCGATCTCTTTCTCTTCACGTACTGTAGAACCTTGTAGTGCCAGTCTTCATGTTCCCTGCAAGCTTACTTTCTTTTTTACTGTGTTTTCCCCATCTTAATCAATCCCTTGGTCCTTCTTTGCTGAATTCGAAACTGCTCTCAAACATCAGATCAATTATTTTTCTTGGCCAATCTCTATGCTTCTTCCTTCAATTGGATACTATCTAATTTCCTTTATAAGCCATGAATTGGTCCTGTTACCCATTTTGCTTTTGTACCAGACAGGAATAAATAGTTGTTGCAGCTCCCCCATGATTTCCTTGAATATTTGCCAATGCCTATCTACTGTCACACCTTTAAGCAACTTTCATTCATCTATCAACACCAACCCATGCCTTATATACCTTCATAGTTTCCTTTATTAAAATTCAGGACCCTAGTCTCCAAATCAGCTGGCTCACTTTCCATCTTGATAAAGAAGTTCTATCATGTCATGGTCACTCTTCCCCAAGGAGTCTCACGCAGCGAGTTTGGCAATGATTCCCTTCTCATTGCACAGTACCCAGTCTAAGATGGCCTGCTGTCTAGTTGGTTCATCCACATGTTGGTTAAGAAAACCATCCCATATGTAGGCCAGGAATTCCCCCTATTTGACATTGTGGCTAATTTGATTTGTCCAATCTTGAGGAAGATTAAAATCACCCATGATCACAGATGTCTCCATATCATTAGCTTGACTAATTTCCTGTTTAAGGAGAAAGTGAGGACTGCAGATGCTGGAGATCAGAGCTGAAAATGTGTTGCTGGAAAAGCGCAGCAGGTCAGGCAGCATCCAAGGAGCAGGAGAATCGACGTTTCGGGCATGAGCCCTTCTTCAGGAATGAGGAAAGTGTGTCCAGCAGGCTTAGATAAAAGGTAGGAAGGAGGGACTTGGGGAGGGGCGTTAGAAATGCGATAGGTGGAAGGAGGTCAATGTGAGGGTGTTAGGCCGGAGTGGGGGTGGGGGCAGAGAGGTCAGGAAAAAGATTGCAGGTTAGGAAGCCAGTGCTGATTTCGAGGGTTGGGACTGAGACAAGGTGGGGAGAGAGGAAATGAGGAAACTGGAGAAATCGGAGTTCATCCCTTGTGGTTGGAGGGTTCCTAGGGGGAAGATGAGGCGCTCTTCCTCCAGCCGTCGTGTTGCTATGGTCTAGCGATGGAGGAGTTCAAGGACCTGCATGTCCTTGGTGTAGGGGGAGGTGGAGTTGAAGTATTGAGATACGGGGTGGTTGGGTTGGTTGGTCCGGGTGACCCAGAGGTGTTCTGTGAAACGTTCCGCAAGTAGGCGGCCTGTCTCCCCAATATAGAGGAGGCCACATCGGGTGCAGCGGATGCAGTAAATTATGTGTGTGGAGGTGCAGGTAAATTTGTGGCGGATATGGAAGTATCCCTTGGGGCCTTGGAGGGAAGTAAGGGGGGAGGTGTGAACGCAAGTTTTGCATTTCTTGCAGTTGCAGGGGAATGTGCCAGGAGTGGAGGTTGGGTTGGTGGGGGGAGTGGACCTGACAAGGGAGTCACGGAGTGAATGGTCTTTTCGGAACACTGATCGGGGAGGAGAGGGAAATATATCCCTGGTGGTGGGTCCATTTGGACGTGGTGGAAATGATGACGGATGATACGATGTATATGGAGGTTGGTGGAGTGGTAGGTGAGGACTAGTGGGGTTCTGTCCTGGTGGCGATTGGAGGGGTGGGGCTCAAGGGCGGAGGAGCGTCAAGTGGAGGACATGCGGTGGAGGGCATCGTCGAATTTCCTGTTTAATACTATTCCAACATGACCACTGCAGTCTTGGGGTCTTTGTATGACACCCACTAATGTTTTTGTCCCTTGGTATTTCACAGCTCCACCCACACAGACTTCACATTGTCGAAGCTAATGTCCTAAAAAGAGATGAACAAAAATACGTTACCAGGAATTGAGGTATTTCTGCTCAAATATTGATCTTGGTTTGATGCTAATTAGCCTTGTCGACTTTCAATGAATTGCTTCGTAAAATCTGGGACCGCCAGCAGAAGGTGATGTGTTAGAACATTTGTGGAATTGCTTTCTCAGTAAATGAACATTGATACATTTTGTTGAGTTTTCACAGTAGATGACAGTGCTGCTCCAGCAGTTGGAAGTGAGGGCTGATAGTAGATCCTTCACCCAACACCTTCACTCATAAGAAGTTAAGGCACACAAAAGATTGACTGAGGCTACTTCAGGTCCCCCTGCACAGCAACATTCTGTAATGTTTCACCATTTTAAAGTAGACCACTCTGTTATTAATCCTACCAAAATGGATGACCTCACGTTTACTAACATTGTACTCCATCTGCTAGACCCTTGCCCACTCCCTTAACCTGTCTATATCCTTCTGCACACTTTGCTCTATCACTCATTTAAGTGTCTTCTGCGAACTACAACACACTACATTTGGGTCTCTAACGCGAAGCAATCTCCCTGAATTGTAAACAATTGCAGTCCCAACAATTGTAACCAATTGCAGTCTCAACACTGATCCCTGAGACACATCACTAGCTACAGATTGTCAACCAGAAAAACACCCATTTATCCCCAATTTTTGCGTTCTGTTAGTTAACCATTCTTCTGTCCATGTTAATGCATTGCCCGTAACAGTGTGCATCTTCATCTTATGCAGCAGCCTTTTGTGCAGCACCTTGCTGAATGCCTTTTGGAAATCCAGATACACCACGTTCACTAGTTCCCCATTGTCTACCACACTCGTTATAACCTCAAAGAATTCCAATAAATCAGTTGAAGATGACTTGTCTTTCATGAACCCATGCTTCATTAAATAAATGTAGGTGTTGCATTTTTGTCAGGCAAACCAGGGCAGGACTTATACAATTAATGGTTGGGCGTTGGGGAGTGTTGCTGAGCAAAGAAACCAAAGGGTGCAGATGCATCATTACTTGAAAGTGGAGTTGCAGGGAGACAGGGTGGGGAAAAAGGCGTTTGGCACGCTTTCGTTCATTGGTCATGACTTTAAGTGTAGGAGTCGAGATGTCGTGTCTCAGCTGTACAGAACATTTGTGAGGCCACATTTAGAATTAATACAGACAAATCTTGCTAACCGTTTCTATGAAGGATTTTGTGAAAGCTGAGAGGGTGTAGAAATGATTTCCAAGAGTGATGCTGGAACTGGAGTGTTTAAGGTATAAGCTGAAGCTGAATAGGCTGGCGCTTTTCTTTTCCCTGCAGTGAGAGAAAATGAGGCTAAGGAGTGGCCTGAACAAGACTTATAAAATCATGCGGGGCATTGATATGGTGAATAGCCAAGGCCTTTTTCCTCGAGCGGGAGAGTCCAAAACTAGAGGACAGCAGTTTAACGTGAGAGGAGATAAATTTGAAAAGAACCTGAGGGGTAACCTTTTCACGTGTATGTATGGAAAAAGCTGCTAGCGGTAGTGGTGGAGGCGGGTTCAATTACTGCATTTAAAAGGCACTTGGATGGGTGTATGAACAGGTAACATTTAGAGGAAGATTGGCCAAATGTTTGGCAAATGGTACTCAGTCAGATTGGGATATCAGGTCAGTGCAGTTGCACCAAAGAGTCTGTTTCTGTGCTGGATATCTGTATGACTATAACGTTTGTTAAAACTGAAAAGAAGCTCTATTCTTACCACAACTGGAATACTGTGACCTGTTCTTGGGACTCATATCACAAAGAAAAGGTACACTGGACTGTGAGACAATCCACACGAGGTTTAGTCGGCGGATCCTGAGGATGGAGGGACTGTCTTGAGAGTAGAGATTGAGTCGTTTGGGCCTAAACTCATTAGAACATAGAAAATTCAGTACTGACATTCAGAAACATCTATTATTTTCAGGAAACTTGATGGTGTAAATGCAGAAATGTAATTTCCCCTTGTGGGAGAGTTTCGGACCAGGGAGAAGAATCTCTGAATTCGAGGTCACAAATTTCGGGCATAAGAGAATTTTGTCTCCCAGAATGTAGAGAATTTGTGGAATTCTTTACCACAGAAGACTGTCGAGGTTGGGTCATTCAGTATTTTGAATGCTGCAATGGACAGATTTGGATTTAGTAATTGAATCAATGCTGACAGTTAAAACGCTGGAAAGTGGAGGTGAGGATTATCCGTTCAGCCATGATGTCATTGTTTGGAAGACCAAACCCCATTGGCTGAACAGGCTGCTTCTGGTTCCCTATCATTGACCTTTGCTCTAAGTTAGTCTTTTCAGAATTATATAGGCCGCATTTAAATTGACCTCCATTTCATGTTTGAAGCCCAGCTGCTTCAATCCCTCCTCATAATGAAAAAAGACAGGGATCGCCTTTCTCCCTGTTTGATGGCATTGCATTCTGCCTCTAATGCAGTGAGTACATTTATAGTCCTCCAGTTCTGTTGAATATTTGTCAAACACAACCACGGCTGTCACAGAACAGGTTAAAGACAGATGAAAACTACATTTAAACTACTATATCAAACTCAATGTCGGCATGTGTTGAATGGAATACACACATTGCATATTAAAGCTCTCTCAGCACTCATCCATTAAACACTGCAAGGGTTGTTCATAGATGATTTGCTTATGTGTGTATTTATGTCTGTGCCTGTAGATGATAATCTACTTGTCTCACAAAGTTTCGATGCATAGTGTTGTTCCCTTTTTATTCTGGTGTCAAGCATTTCAAAATCAGAAAGACAGTGGTTAGGAGTTCAAGTATATTTACACAGCTACATCAAATGTTTTCTGTGATTGTACAGCTCATGTAATGTGCTGGGTAAATCTCCCTCTATATTGTGCTGTCCAATGAAAACATGTCAAATACATTTTGGTTTAGACACAGTGTAGAGCTGCATCCAGGATTCCCTAAAAAAATCCTCCCAGGGCAGATACAACACAGAGTGGACACAGAATAAATCACCCTCTACAATATTAAACATTCCATGAGATGTGCAGTAAAGGTTAATTATAGACTAAATATGCATTGCACTGACCATTAAAACATTCCTCAGCCAAAACTAATACTGCTGAGTTACAATGAAAACACTATCACAGTAAAGTCTTGCAGCCTCATTACAATCAAGCATTTCCAGATCACTCAATACTCAGACAGATCTTTGAGAAAATCTGACTGTACTGACTCAAATCTCTCAAAAGAAATGGATGAATTTGGCTGAGAGCATATGTTGGTGAGGTGTTGGCTTCATGTTATTAAGGAAAACATTGTCCGATTGTGGAGAGGCAAAACAAGGCATCAGATATAAAGAAAAATGGGGGGAAGGCAGGAGGGGAAGAGAGAAAAAGAGAGACAGAAATATTAGCTGTGCCAATGTACCTCTTAATTGTAGTTTTTTTTTACTAAACATGACAATTGATACCTCTGTCATTCAACAATCATACAACTTATGTATTAGAAAGTCCTAACATCAATTAGTATTGGAATCCATTGAGTTATTTGCATTTTTTCCACAATTCGTGTGCTGTGCTTGTGGGGAAATATAAATTGGGGTTTTGTTGTTCTGTAATTTATTCTGAGAATTCTATTTCTGTGTTTATTTACATAAATGCTTAATTGGTTTCAAGGAAGTGATGGTGACAGCAAAGCCAGATGAAAGAAGTGATTTGTTGGTAAGATTCAAATCGAAACAAGTTTATTTTAAGAATGCTGACCATTTTCAGAAGTGAATACAAATTTATGAAGACAAATTACAACAGATTTTATTTATTTCTGGACGATAAACACAATTTAAAACTTTTATTTAAGTTAAAAATTCAGTGCTGAAAATTCTGCAATTAAACTTCAATGTTGAACTGGATCTACTCTGAATGTCCCACTGATTTATATTGTAGTCCGTTTAGACGGTGCAACATCACTCAAAGTGCATTTTAGAATATTCACGTGAAATACTTGAAATGATATCAGGAACTGCCGCAACAATTACATTTAATTGATATAGTTGTTGTGAGGTTTTGTTACATGTATTACTTTTTGGTTAGGGTCAACAATGAGTCCCTATCCCCAACTGCCCATTGAATAGCTTGCTATAGTCACTTCAGCACACAGTCAATTACTTCCCAGTGGATCTGGAAAGTCATGTCGGCCAGACCATGTAAAGGTGACAGATGCCTTGTCATTCGTGAACCATCTGTTTTTGTATTGTATCCATTGACTCGGGTTACATGGTGACCATTTGGCTTTCTTTCCGATTCCAGGCTTTCTGTGAATTCAAATTTCACCCTGGGCAAACGATGGTATTCCAAACCCCGTCCATTCAGCAGCAAACAGGAGTTTGGGAACACTAGTGTCATGTTTTCCTGTCTTCCTGGTGGTGGAAATTGAATAAAGATTCGTGCACTTTGTGTCTTTCACTGTGTCTCCCACCTGCACACACACACACCATGGGTGCTGGGGAAAAAATAAGCACTACCGCACTTAGGTGGTAGTGTGGGGGTTAATAAGAAAAGAAAAAGAAAAAAAAGGGATTCACACAGCACTGCCCTTTAAGAAAAAAAAATAATCAAAAACAAAAATTACTGGTGTCATGATATCACCACTGTGATCCTAATATTGGAAATGCACAGAAAGCAATCACAAACAGAAATGCAATAAATCTGACACTTTACATCATGAACAAATATTGGAGTGCAATACTGACAAGAACTCTCTTGCTGTTCACAGCAACATCACAGGAGGCTTTGCATCCAATCACCAATCTTAAATGTGTACTGGACTCTGTCTGAAAAGCCTGACTCACCGTCATTTGCATTTTTGAATTCTTCACTGACTTATGAAAAAGTTAGTCACATATCCCAAGAAGGTGGTACCTTTTTGAAGGCCTGCCATCTTGCTCGGCTAATTATGGTTTGATCTTTCTTAAGAAGCTTTATTACAACCAAATGGCTTCTCAGTCGAGACTGCAGTGCTGGAAAAGTACAGCAGCTCAGGCAGCGTCCGAGGAGCAGGAGAATCGACGTTTCGGGCATGAGGCCTTCATTAGGATACCTGATGAAGGGGTTATGCCTGGAACGTTGATTTTCCTGCTCCTCGGATGCTGCCTGACCTGCTGTGCTTTTCCAGCACTACACTCTCAACTCTGATCTCCAGCACCTGCAGTTCTCACTTTTTCCTGATGGGTTTCTTAGTCAGGTTCGGCACAGAAAAGGACCATCGCCTTATTGTTGAACGGGTAGGGCAGGCCAGGTAGGAAGGTCCGACATCCTCCTCTGAAGGACAATACTGAACCATATAACATGCTTCAAACCTTTGGTAGGTCTGCGATTATCGTTCATTATTCCAGCATTTACATTTCATAATCTTTTATTAATTGAAGCTACCATGGTAGGGACTGATTCTGGAACTTTACTCCAAACCTTTTGATTGCTTATTACATACTCATCATGCCTCCTCAACGACTTTATCAAACTGTCATGTTAGCTTCAATGTTTATTTATTGACTCATGGAATATGGTGGTTGCTTTTAGTTGTCCGTAGTTGTCCTTCAGCAGATGGCGGTAAGCTGCCTTTCTGAAATAACATGTTCCAAAATGGCCTGAGGGAGGAAGTTCCAGATTTTGACCCAATTACAGTAAAGTATCGGTGAATATTTCCATGTCAGGATGCCGAGTGTTTTCGAGAGTGGTTTACAGTGGTGCTGTTCCCTTGTATCTGCTGCTCCTGTCCTTCGAGATGCAAGTGGTAGTGGGAAGGTACTGTCTAAGGAAGTGGCTAAGTTACAGCAGTGTATTATTTTAGATAGTGCATATGGCAGGTACTACGAATCAGATTTGGAGGCAATGGACGCTTGTGGATGTGCTGCTGATCAAGTGGGATGCTTTGTCCTGGAGAATGCCAAGCTTCTTGAGTGCAGTTGAAGCTGCTCCTATCCAGTCAAGGGGCGAGCTGTGCTCTTAGCCTCTTGACCTCTGTCTCTTAGACAGTCAATTGGCTTTGCGAGTCAGGAGGGTGTGATACTCGCTGTCGTATTCCTAGCCACTGGCCTGCTCGTACAACATTGTATTTATGTGGAGTGTCCAGCTCAATTTCTAATGAACAATAAAACCCAGAGTGTCAATGGTGAGAGATTCAGTGATGGTAACACTATTGAATGTCAAGGGGTTTTGGTTAGATTGTCTCTCATTGTGAATGGTCATTGTCTCGCAGTTTTGTGGTGTGAATGCTATGTGCCACTTGTCAGCTCAAGTCTGTATGCTGTCCAGATTTTGTTGCGTTTGAATGTGGACTGAGGAGTCACAAAAAGTGCAAGATCAATGCAGATTTCACTTCTGACCTTCTGATGGAGGGACGGTCATTGCTGAAGCAGCTGAACATGATTGGGCCAAGGACACTTTCTTTCGGAACTCCAACAGAGATTTGCTTTGGCTGAGACGACTGACCTCTAACAAGCAGAGCCATCTTTGAATGTGTGAGGTATGACTGCAGGCAGCAGGGAGTTTGTCAACTGATACCCATTGAATCCAGTTTTGCTACGACTCCATAATATCACACTCTGTCGAATGTGAGGGCTGTCACTCTCCCCTCATTTCTGGAATTCAGGTTTTTTGTCCATGTTTAAATCAAGTCTGTAATTCAGACATGAGCTGAGTAGGCCTTGCGTAACCCACATTTACCCAGGTTAATGCTGAGCTAGTGCTGCTTGATTGCACCTTCCTACATCTAACTCATGATTGAGTATGGACTGATGGGGCAGTAATTCGCCAGGGTGGTTTGACCTATTTTCTGTGCACAGAACGTGCCTGGCCTATTTTCCACAATGTCCATGCCAGTGTTTTAGCTGTACCGGGAGTGCTTGGCTAGCACAAGTCGTCAGTATTATTGCCAGAAGTTTGTCAGCTCCCCCCTCCCCCCCCCCCCCCCCCCCCACCCAACAGTGTCTTGATTTCACATAGAGAGAAGGGAAATCCCTGCTAACAGGTATCTGTGATATTGGTGATCTATGGAAGATGCCGAGATGGATCAGACAATTGGCACTTCTGGTTGAAGATTGCTGTGAATGCTTCAGCCTTAACTTTTGCACTGATGTGTTGTGCTCTCCAAAGCAGAGCAAGGGAATATCTGTGGAGCTTATTCCTTCAAAGAGTTGTTTAATTATCAACTTTAATTCACGACTTGATGTGGCAGCACTGTGGGCTGTTTCCTGAATTAATGGTCTAGCCACAATATCTCCAGACTATACCTCCAACCCCCCAATCCATAATGTGGATATTCACAACAGAAGATCTCTTATCCTTTGTATTTGTAGATTCCAACAATGCATCCTATATTCGCTTAAATTGTTAGTCTCGAAAATGCTTTACTTCACAGACTTTAGGATATAATGTTCTGTTTTCAATTCTTCTCTCCGACAGGCAAGGTCATCGATGTCACACTGGCTTTCCTCCTCATTAATTGTAAAACCAAACATTTTTCACCTCATCTTTGAACTTACTGATCAAAATTGTTCCATTCTTGACTAGACCGTTCATATACGATGCAAACAGCAAAGGATCCAGCACCAAGTCATGTAGTAAGCCACTGGACACAAGATGTCTTCACAATGACTACCTTCGACCATTACCTTCTGCCAACAAATAAAACTGCACCAGATCCCATGAACCCTTACCATATTGAAGATGCAAGATCTGGTCAAAAACCTGATTGAAGTGAAGAAGCATTACATCCACTTTTTACACCTGATGTCACATCTAATTGCCTCTCCGGAAAACAGAATCAACCACTTCCAATATGGTATCACTTCTACCAAAGCCATGCTGAATTTTATTGCTTAAATCTTACAATTCCAACTTTTAATGAATGCCGTCTCTTAGATTTACTTATTAACTTCCCTCAAGCTTTCTATTCTTAAACATAGGTTTATGAGTGAAACTACACATTGTTATTTAGCTCCTTTCACCTGATGATAACTCTTCTTATCTCTCTGACAGATAATTTACTCTAGCTGAATAATCTTGTGTCTCTTCTGTTTCATTCTGGAAAATGGGAATGGAATTGAATACAATGTTGAGACCAACAACAATCTGTCCGTTTGTTATTGACACTTTACCTACTCTCAGTGTGTGTTCACCCTCAGAGGTAGGAAGACTGTGCTGATAATACGGAAAGTAGCACCTGATGTATCATCCTCAGCTGGCGCGCAATTTCCTGTTTCTATGTGTCAGCTGCAAGCCACACATCTCACTTCTGATCAGAAAATAAACCCAGGGGATGCAATCTGGCGGAAACATCTGCCAATGTGGCCTATATAAGGACACAGAGTGTGAAGTGATCACATTGAAGTGACATTTACAAATCGACCTTTCGATCTCTGTTTCACGGTCTGGTTCCAGGACGACATTGGACGAATCTCTCGACCATCTAACAAGCTCATTCGATTCACTAACGTCTGGAGCACATCGACATGTACCTTTTCATGTCTTTGATCTTGTACTACTTGTTACTCTCTCTTCGGATTTAATGTTCCAAGTTTTGATTCTGTCTTCTGTATCCATCACCTTCCCAGCCGAATACACTCTGTTTGATCTGCTTCCTAAATTTTGATCAACTAAACAAATAATACAGTTTTGTACAGACAGGTATGTTGGTGTGTCAGATTAACAGAATCAATATATGGAGAAATCACCTTGGCTGTATCTAACTCTGACCGACATTGAATTCAAATAAACCACAGCACTGTATGTTTTCAAACTTTGCAAATCTTCTCTCTTTGAAAGAGCTTGTTCTAACAGTTAATTATTTTCTTGATTATTTCAGAAACTATGACTAAAAATCCCTATTTTTAACAAAGTTTCAAATATTATTACAAGTTGCAGCACTGGCATTTCCTACAGTGAGCTTTGTGGTGTTTAAATGTTCTGGTCAGAAAGAAGCTGAAAATGTGTTGCTGGAAAAGCGCACCAGGTCAGGCAACATCCAGGGAACAGGAGAATCGACGTTTCGGGCATAAGCCCTTCTTCAGGAATGAGGAAAATTTGTCCAGCAGGCTAAGATAAAAGGTAGGGAGGAGGGACTTGGGGGAGGGGCGTCGGAAATGTGATAGGTGGAAAAAAGTCAAGGTGAGGGTGATAGGTCAGACTGGGGTGGGGGCGGAGAGGTAAGGAAGAAGATTGCAGGTTAGGAAGGCGGTGCTGAATTCGATGGATTTGACTGAGACAAGGTGGGGGAAGGGGAAATGAGGAAACTGGTGAAATCCGACTTCATCCCCTGTGGTTGGAGGGTTCCTAGGCGGAAGATGAGGCGCTCTTCCTCCAACCGTCGTGTTGTTGTGGTCTGGCGATGGAGGAGTCCAAAGACCTGCATATCCTTGGTGGCGTGGGAGGGGGAGTTGAAGTGTTGAGCCACAGGGTGGTTGGGTTGGTTGGTCCGGGTGTCCCAGAGGTGTTCTCTGAAACGCTCCGCAAGTAGGCGGCTTGTCTCCCCAATATAGAGGAGGCCACATCGGGTGCAGAGGAACCCACTGCGAATCCTTACAAGGATGCCTTCCTTGAAGAAGCTCTCTTCCTCCCTACCTGCTGCGCTTTTCCAGCAACACATTTTCAGCTCTGACCTCCAGCATGTGCAGGCCTCACTTTCTCCTTGTCAGAAAGAAGACTGAAACATTGGTTTCGATTAGATTACTTACAGTGTGGAAACAGGCCCTTCGGCCCAACAAGTCCACACCGGCCCGCCGAAGCGTAACCCACCCAGACCCATTCTCCTACATTTACCCCTTCACCTAACACTACGGGCAATTTAGCATGGCCAATTCACCTAACCCCTGCACATTTTTGGATTGTGGGAGGAAACCGGAGCACCCGGAGGAAACCCACGCAGACACGGGGAGAATGTGCAAACTCCACACAGAGAGTCGCCTGAGGCGGGAATTGAACCCGGGTCTCTGGCGCTGTGAAGCAGCAGTGCTAACCACTGTGCTACCGTGCCACCCATAAAGTTCCTCGAGTTCCCAGCCATTACTCTTGCAGTTCCATAATAACTGCAAGCTATTGATAAGCCCCAGAATGAACAGAATGTCCAAGCCCTGTACACATCCAAACACCATGATGTAAGCCTCGAAGCCCTCCGTTTCTTCCTGTCACGCCAACCCAAGCAGTACATGCTCAATCTCAACTACATTTCCTTTCAATCCTCCCACTTCCTCCAAACCAAAGAGGTAGCCATGGACACCTGTACGGACCCCAGCTATGCCTGCCTCTTCGTCAGATATGTGGAACAGTCAATCTTCCACAGCTACACTGGTATCATTGCCCACCTTTACCACCGATACATTGATGACTGTATCAACGCCACCTCATGGTACCACTAGGAGGTTGAACAGTTCATCAACTTTACTAAAACCTTCCACCCGGACCTAAACTTCACAGGGACCATCTCGGACACCTCCCTCCCTTTCCTAGACCTCTCCACCTCTATCTCCAGTGACCGACTAAACATTTACTCCAAGCCCACTGACCCCCACAGCTACCTGGACTACACCTCCTCCCACCTGACCTCCTGTAAAAAGGCATCCCTTATTGTCAATTCCTCTGCCTCCACCGCACCTGCTCCCAGGAGGACCAGTTCCACCATAAAACATCCAGATAACCTCCTTTTACAAAGACTGCAATTTCCCCTCCCAAGTGGTCGACGATGCCCTTGAACCCCATCCCTCCAATCGCAACAGGAGGCCTCCTGGTCCTAACCTTCCACCGCACCAACCTCGCATACATCATATCATCCTCCGCTGCTTCCACCAACTGTAAACAGACCCCATCACTCGGGGTATATTTCCCTCCCTACCCCTATCTGCATTCTGCAGACACCATTCCCTCCGCGACTTCCTCGTCAGGTCCACGCCCCTCACCCCACCAGCCCACTCCCCACCCCTGTCACCTTCTCCTGCCACCACAGGAAGTGCAAAACCTGCACCCATACCTCCCCGCTCACCTCCGACAAGGCCCCAAATGATCCTTCCACATTCCAGAGAAATTTATCTATACTTGCACAAATGTCATCCACTGTGTCTGGTACACCTGATGTGGTTTCCTCTACATCAGGGAGACAGAACACTAACTTGCGGATCATTTCAGAGAACATCTCTGGGACACTCGTGCCAAACAACTCCATGGCCCCGTGGCTGAACACTTTAACTCCCTCTCCCACTCCACCAAGATCAAGCCGGTCATATTCCTGTTCAATTTCAATGAATAAATACAAAATCACTGAGCCTGAATTTGGGATGATATTAACAGAATTTATTTTGATCTAAGCATGAACAGATTATTTTGACATAACATGTGGAGAGATTCACTTCCTGAAAATGCAGCTGAAGTGATATAAGCTGGCACCAAACCGTGTTTGGTCAATACTGAGACAAAAATGCAGCATACAGTACTGAGTGAAATAAAGAAAGAAACTATTTTAGCCCCGGAACAAGATAGAGTGTATTAAATATGAACAAAGGCACAAGTATTTTAGGATATAATAGAAAAGTAATTTATAGTATATTGAAATGCAAACAGAGATCTGAATTTGTGTCTCTACATTCTTCCGAGCTCTATTAATCATTTCAGAAATGCCTTTGTTAAATTTCATGTATCACTCGTCGGTCCATTCCACGAACCTTGCTGGGTCCTTGTTAAATTCTGAACCATCACCTTCCTGGTTCACAGTGGTTGCGAGTTTCATGTTACAGCAAATTATGAAGTTTTCCACTGTATGCCAATGTCTTAGTTAAAAATTTAAAGCAATCACAGCTCCAAACATTTACAAAATATCGCTATGGATCTTCCTTGAATCCAGAAAAAAATCCCTTTGATCAATGATTTCTGAAATTTGCTCCCATATCTGTTGTGAAGGACGTTTTCAAATAACTTGAAGTGCAAATGGTTCACATCAATCGGAATACAGTAACATTGCATGTGATACCCCACACAAAAAAAAACAATAAGCAAGTTTGTTGTCACGAGTTGCTCTAAGCAAGTCTATGATGGACTGTTTTATCAAACAAAATTATTTCCAATGTTGTGAGGGCTCGTCTATCTTCTGTGCAATGGTCTGAATTTTGAGTCTGACTGCAGGTGAAACTGTCTGATTTGGGTAAAAGTACGGTTTGTGCCTCTCACATTGTTAATGTATATTTAGTTGAATAAAGTGATGTTGTCCCAGGTATCGTCTGGCACCATTAATTAGACCATTAATTTCCACATCACTTTGGACAGTCAGGTGGAGTGTATTGATCTCATTGAAACGAATGCTTGGAATATTTCCGGTATGAATCATGTGAATTAGAGCCTCTGAACGAGACAAAGTAGGAAAGATGAATTTAGAGTAGTAGAAAGTTTTCACGACAGAGAGAGATCACTTCGCCCATCCCACCTGTATCACGTGAAAACAGAGCCTTCCAGCCAACACCCACTTTATAGCATGCTGTCCATAACCCTGCAGGTGATAGCACTTGAAGTAAACATTCGGGAACATTGTGTAGGGTCAAATCCATTATCAACATAGCTATGATCTCCAATGCTGTAAACCCTGGCTTATGGGCAAAAAGTAGAGGCAGAACTGTATCAATATTCAATATTCAAACAGGTGGTGCAACCCTGAGGAGCTAATAGGCCCATTTCTAAACATTGTTTCTCAGGACATTTTGACAATTTTTGACTTAATAATCAATTTTTGACGTAAACTGACATGAAAAAATTTCAGACACGTTCCCCAGAAATGCTGACAGCAACATACCTTTATTCAGCCAAGATGAGCAACATGAATTAAGAACGTATTAAAAAAAATCCTTTTAACTGATTATTGACAACATAGATTTCACAAAGTGCAAAGTACAGAGGGGAAGGGTGGAGGGGTGGGGGTGGGCGATGTTCACTATTCCCTGATGTCGAGTTGCGTTTGTGAGCAACAGGTGAACCTGCGAACCAGATTCAGGATGGTACTGCAGGTATTTCAGCAGATACTGTGTACACGGCCTTCTCCCATAAATCAGCAATTACATGAACGTTTATTTTTTATGGTATTTGAAGCCAAATAAAATTGAACAATATGGTGGGAAAACTTGCTTTCATTTCTTTGAACTAGTAACAAGGGACGCTCTCTGTGGACCTGGGGTGGCAGGAGGATCTTTAACAGCAGAATATGAGGGAACAGAGTCAGCGTTGGAAATCCAGATAGACTGGAACTTTTTTCACTGGAGGGTAAGAGTGCGGTGGGGCAGGAGGGGGGGGGGGGGGGTCACCTCATATAAGTTTATAAAGTGGAAAGGTGAATGGCTCTAATTGACATGAGCTGAAAATGTGTTGCTGGAAAAGCGCAGCAGGTCAGGCAGCATCCAGGGAACAGGAGAATCGACGTTTCGGGCATAAGCCCTTCTTCAGGATTCTGCCCGAAACGTCGATGCTCCTGTTCCCTGGATGCTGCCTGACCTGCTGCGCTTTTCCAGCAACACATTTTCAGCTCTATCTCCAGCATCTGCAGACTTCACTTTCTCCTCTAATTGACATGATTCATACTGGAAATGTACGAAGCTTTCTTTTCAAAAATATCACATATCAATAAACTCCACCTGACCCTCCGGCTATGATGTGGAAATTAATGGTCTAATTAATGGGTTCAGATGATGCCTGGGACAACATTCCTTTATTCAACTAAAGTCAGCAATATACATTAACAATGTGAAAGGCACAAACTGTACCTTTACCCAGATCAGCCAGTTTCATCTGCAGTCAGACACAACCTAAAATTCAGACCATTGCACAGAAGATAGACGAGCCCTCACAACATTGGAAATGATTTTATTTGATAAAAGAATCCATCATAGACTTCCTCAGAGCAAACCGTGTCAACAAACTTGCTTGTTGTTTTTGTGTGGGGTAACACACGAAATGTTACTTTAATCCGATTGATGTGAACCATTTGCACTTCGGAGTTTATTTGAAACGTCCTTCACAACAGATACACGAGTAAATTTTAGAAATCATTGATCAAAGGGGACAATTATTTGTGGACTCAAGGAAGATCCATATTTTGTAAATGTTTGGAGCTGGGACTATTTTTAATTTTTTGACTAAGATATTGACGTATTTTCCCTATGGTGGGGAATTTCAACAATAGGGAACATGTTTTTACAATGAGAGGAGAAAAACTTTAAAAAACATATCAGAGACAACTTTTTACACAGAGAATGGTTTGTGTATGGGTTGATCTGGTGGTGGATACTTACAACCTTTAGAAGACATTTGGATAAGTAAATGGATATCAAATGTTTGGAAGGATATGGGCTAAATACACACAGGTGGGATTAGTTTAGTTTGGGATTATGACTGGCATGGACTGGTTGGACCGAAGGGTCTGTTTCCATGCTGTATCACTACATGACTCTCTGACTATTTATCAATTTTTCTCAATATTAAACAGTGCTGTAGTGATCCTTGAAAGAACTGTTGATGTTTAGGTTGTGTCTGAGACTCTGCGAATATTTCCTTCAATGAGAAGAGGGACTAGTTCTCCAAGTTACACAACTGAAAAATAAACTTTCCTCCAGCATTGTTGCTGAGTAGATTTGTTTGTGCGGAGGCGGTGGTTATGGTTAGCAGTTGGCTTTCCACCAACTGGTCAACAGTGAGACAAAATATTTTTGATCCACTACAGAAACTCCACCTGCTTCCAGTAAATGAAACTGGGAACTCAAGGACCTTTTCTGCAGTCAGCTTAATTGCTGCCAACTATTGTATCTGGCCGATTAAAGGGAAAATGAATCAACTAAAGTAAAGTCCTACCAAACAAACTACATTTTCCCATTTACTCACATTGGACACATTTCACTTGATATTTCTTCTTTAAAAAGGAAAGTCACTGAATACAGCATTAACTGTATGACTATCAGAAAACAGGACATTGAATGCAGTGACGTTCTGGTTAGTTCAGCCTGTTTACTGAGTATCTTTAAAGCTCCTGAATATGAAGTTAATGGATCCAAAATTCCACATTGCAGTAACATTTGTTATTATCTCAAAGTAAATTAATAAACTTGAATTGGTTCAAACTCACGTCACTTGTTGTACCATTCTCTGATTCATGTATCTCATTAAAACTGAGAGGGCCCTTTATATATGGTTAACACTGGTGTAGTGTAACCGTGAATTTTTGCTGATTTTTATGAGTTAACTGCCCCTGTCAGAGCTATCAGTGAGCAGAGAAATGTACTGTTTATGACCTACATCCGTGGTAATGATTATTGTAATACGCTCTAATTTAACCAACCATGCCTGATGTGCCCAGACAATTACCTGCAATGGTTTAGATGTTGAGGATTTAAAACAAAACTTATGGACTGTCTGTTCTAGTTCATCAGATGCTCTTTCAAACGTTGGCAGAGATACAGGTGTCATGTATCTCTGCCAACTCACATTTTGTTTCAAAGGTTCACAGCTTTCCTTTACTTTGCATTTTAGGGTCGGAGCAATTTGAAAAAAATAATGCAAGGAGAGATATTCTGCAATGTAAGGAGGTGCTTCTAATTTCCGGGTCCAAACTGTTTAGTGACATCCATTCACATTCTGAACATAATCACTTCAGACATGCTCCATATTAGGTTGCCTAAACTGAATTTAGAGACGCAGATTAGAAATGGTATGTTATTTTGTAATGTGAGAGAAACTTTGAGTGTCAGTAAAAATAAAGTCACTAATTTTGTTGGCTAATAATATTATTGAAGTTCTTTTTAGCTTTATCTGCTTGTAGTTGAATGTAGGATTAAAGGGAGTTAATTTCTAATTGAATATTCTAAATATAATCACTTTGGACACACTCTGTTTTCAGTTGCCTAAACTGAATTTTGAAATGTTTCGTATGAATTACGTGTTATTTTGTCATGCGACAGAGACTTGCAGTGTCCAGGAAAAAAAAAAGCTCAATTGTTTTATTAGCTCGTAATATGTTTGAACTTTGATTTTAGTTTTATCTGCTTGGGAATGAATGTTGAAATGAAGGGTGCTAACTTCCAATTGAATTTTTTTAAAACAAAATACTTGCAACTATCATCTGAAACAGACCTGAAGCTACTCAAATTTACTTCCAAAGAAGCTATTCAACAAAACAAATATCCCAAGATGCGTATATGTCCATGTTTAACCGTAACCTCATGTAAATACGTGAGCCGATGTGTTCGGGCTATGCAAGCTGATAACAGGATGCAGTCTCAGCCTCCAGCACAACACCAACATGCGGAATCTGTAAGTCTGCCTCTTCCGATGGCCATATAAATCCTGGGCACTAGACCATAATTCAACACTTTTGGCGGCTTTGTTTAGAAAGATCTTGACAGAACCGTTTCCCATAAGTTATCAGAATGATTGTGTCGACACTTTTTCTCAGTTTGTTACTGACTTTCTTATCATGTGAGTGTTTTTTGTTCAAGTCTCTCTTTGTTACTGTCTCAATGTTAGTCTACCGAGGAATGTAAAAGACTCAGCCATCATTTCATCAGCATTAATGCTCATGGTTTATTTGTTTTCTTTTTAAAGGTGTCCAGTCGGAGGTTGTTCTGACTCAGCCAGAGGCAAAAACTGGCCGCCCCGCAGGCAGCCTGAAACTGACCTGTAAAACCAGTGGGTTAGATCTGAGCAGCAGCTTCATGCACTGGGTCCGACAGGTACCCGGACAGGGTGTGGAGTGGCTGGTTTACTACTATAGTTCATCCGGCAATAACTATGCACAGGCAATTAAGGGTCGATTTACTGCGTCCAAAGACACATCAAAAAACATTTTCGCTTTGGACATGGGGAGCCTGAAGATCGAAGACACCGCCATCTATTACTGTGCAATACAGTGGAGTGGCACTGCAATTCTATTCAATACAAAAACCCATTCAGTCCTATTTGTTTGAAACTAGTCAGCGATTACTTCCTCAAATCATATTAATTTGCAGTGCAGTATTAATTCTGTGGGGTTTTATACAAATATCACTGCTAATTTGTAAAAGTGATGACAATTATTGATACACCAGTTATTCATTTTGAGAATCAGCTCATGAGTTACTCTGTGAAGTATAAAATTATATAAAAACTTATCAAGAATGATCAGTATCTACTGGCGCAATTATAATGTGATGAAAATTTATCGTAACGTTATTTTGCTTGTGGTTCCGAATATGTAAAATAATGTTAGTTTTGTGTTTGTTTTATGCAGAGCTAGTTATTGTGTGAACCAGTCCAGAGACTATCTTGATTACTGTGGCCAAGGGACCATGGTGACAGTGCCTTCAGGTAAGACCCTTGAACTTTCTGAGTAACTTTTTTCTGTTAACGTTCTATCCATCGGAATAATTCCTGAATTAAATTAAACTCAGATTCTGAGCTGAGTTTGATTCGGTTCGGATTGATTTTTGTTCAAGCTGATTAAAGGCTTTAATTAAGGCTCAGCAAATAGTTAAAATGGTGTTGATGGAGTCAGATGCTCAGTGTATCTCATTTTTTGATCAGATGGGCATTCTGTGTGGCTGGGTTACTTGGAATACTTAAAGTCTCTTAATCAGGCAGGTATAAATAATGTTTAATGTCAGTGAAACCCCGACTCTGAGTCTTATTATTGACAACAAATGCTAAGAATTTAAAGATATTCAAACTTTAGCAAACATGATTAAAATATGTTAAAATCTCATTATTGATTTCTTGAGTATATTCCTGGATACATAATGTTCTTACCATGATTGTATTTAGTCATTTATTTTGTTAATTTTATTGATGACAAGCAGGTTAAAAACTGTTATAAAATTTTCTTGCGGTGTTATATTTCATTCTGTTGATTGTTTTATTTGATTCTGTTCAATTGAATGAATTCTGACTTTGTTTTAGAAGATGCGGTTGAACTGAGTTGATTGTTTCTGACTTTGATTTTAGTTGGTTTTGTTGAATTGCGCTGATTGGCTTTTGAAATTATTTTATTTGATTCTGTTGAATCGAATTGTTTGGATTCTGATTATCTTTCATTTTAATCTGTTGCTTTGAGTGGATTGGATTCTGATTTTATTTTCCTTGATTCTGTTATACTGAGTTGCTTGGATTCTATTCAGATTGTGGAATTGATCTGCGTTTTCATGTTTTCTGTAATTGGTGTTTTCTTTCTGGCGAGGAGATGGTCTCTGTGGATTACTTTTAATTACCAATATTTGTGAAGTTATTTGTTTTTCCTGAATCATTTCTGCATTTGTTAAACTTGTACGGCAATATTTTTCTGCTTGATTGAAAACATGATATCCGTTCGTAACTGTCTGAAAACCAACTTTCGGCAGAAACACGGAAGTGTGAGAAATGAAAAAAAAAACCTTTTTAGTGCATTTCAGTTCTAATTGTAAACTAAGTAAAAGTGTGTTTTGAGTAGCCTCATTCAAAATAAAATTTGGGACTAAAATCTAAAACTGCAGAATTGATCAGATTTGTAATTGAAACTAAACTTACAATAACGTAAAATTATAATGTGGCAATATTTATCCATTGAACTGATTTTGTTTTGACCTTAAAGTGATTAATCATTATATGCCTTCAACTGCTCTACTGTGCACTGCACAAGATTGACATGATTAGAAAAGGTGTACTGGGTGGAGGTAAATTGAACTGTTGCCCGAAACTTTAAAGCTTTAAGTGTTGTTAAGTAATTCCCCTCACAAACAAGGCTTCTGTTATGACTTGTTATTTATTCACTTTAATCATTAGTTTGATAGATTAGATTAGATTAGATTAGATTAGATTAGATTAGATTTAATTTGATTTGATTACCTATAGTATGGAAACAGGCCCTTCGGCTCAACAAGTCCACACTAACCCGCTGAAGAACAACACACCCAGACCCATTCCCCTACATTTATCCCTGATTAATACACATAACACTATGGGCAATTTATCATGGTCAATTCACCTAACCTCCGAAGAGCAACACACCCAGACACGTTCCCCAACATTTACCCCTGATTAACACTGACCAATTTTGTTAGATTTCAATTTGAGTTTTTTTTTTTGTGAGGTTACATCATGTTCTTGGTTCTGTTGAAAATGTTTGCAGAGCTAGTTCTGCTGCAAACACATTGGTGTTCCTCAGTGTTGTCATTTGGTGATCTTTTCTCTTTTGAGGAGGGAATATGCTTGGGTAACATTAATTTTTGTTATATTTGGGAAATCTTTTCTGGTTCCTACATTGTTTTTGTACTATTTACATGATTGGCGACAGTGAACCACTCCAGTTTCCTTATTCAATGCAATCAGCATGCGAGTTGAAATTTCATAAAGCCGAATATTATGTGAAATACAAATTGCAAAGGTTTTGGAAATGAAGGGAAAACAGATACCTTCGGGTCCAATTTTAACTTGGAAGTAACAATTAAGGATTAACCTAATCCACTCGTTAGAATCAAAATTCAGAACCGTGGGCAGCACGGTTGGACAGTGGTTAGCACTGCTGCTTCACAGTGCCAGAGACCCACGTTCAATTCCCGCCTCAGGCGACTGTCTGTGTGGAGTTTGCACATTCTCCCGGTGTCAGCGTGGGTTTCCTCCCACAGTCCAAAAATGTGCAGGTTAGGTCAACTGGCCGTGCTAAATTGCCCATACTGTCAGCTGTAGGGGAATGGGTCTGGGTGGGTTGCTCTTTGGAGGGTCGGTGTGGACTTGTTGGACTGAAGGGCCTGTTTCCACAGTGTAAGTGATGTAATCTAATCTAAACCCAGCTATCTGGTTCAATCACAAGGTCTGTCTTTAAACAGTTTATACGTCATCGAGAAATATAAATAGAATTTCAAAAGTATAGTGTTCTAATAGTTCTTACTCTTGAGAAAAAATGCCATGACTGTGTTATAATTGATCAAGAAACACCATTTAATTCCGCTGTACACTACACTCAAGTTTTCTGGCTGGATAATATCATTGGCAAAGACATTTGGAAATTCTGCTCGATTCGATGAAGAACAGATCAATTTCACTAGTTTCACAAGTAACTTGAGTGAAGTAAATTTACGTCCACATTAATCCTCTGGTTAGTTTCTCTGATGAATATAAAAATGTAACGAATATATTTGACGTGAGGAATTGAGCAGATGTATCTGCTAGGATCAAGACTGTTATACAGTTTGTTTCAGTGCTATCTCCGACTAACTTGTCAACTAGTCCTGACCATTTGTAAATTGTCCAGTTCGGATACCTGAATCTCAGACAGTTCCATTTTATGTTGCGCTTCAAAACCACTTTTTTTGCTGCCAGAAATGTAACATTTGATTAGGAGCCCTGACTAAATTGTTTCAATCAGAACCAACACTTCAGGAAAAAAAGGCAGATTGCGAAGAGTTTTGATTGGTTGTTGGCAACAAGGAATATTTGAGTGAGGCAGAGGGAAATGTGCTGCATATTTTCTTTGTGCCTCAGTTATCTGCGATATGTTTAGTGGCATAATATATAATCAGAAATTATTTTGCATCTTATTAGTTGAAAACCTATCGTCAACCTTTAATGTCACTGGCAACGGTTCTAAGAATATCATTTATAACTAATCCATAATGAATTGTTTTCCAAGCATATTTGTTGAGATTATGGATGAAAGCAAATTACTGCGGATGCTGGAATCTGAAACCAAAAGAGAATACCTCAGCAGGTCTCGCAGATCTGTAAGGAGAGAAAAGAGCTGACATTTTGAGTCTAACTGAACCTTTGTCAAATCTCGACATGATGCTGAGCTCTTCTTCCTTCGCCTTTGTGCTCACTTCTTTGGGCAAAAGTCCTCCCCCCGCTCCACAGATCATTTCATATCCCTCCAACATTCCACCTCTAATTCGACACCCCCGACAGAACAATTTCCTGCCCTTGATCTTTTCATTGACAATTGTCAACGGGCCATTGGCCGCCGTAATTTCTCTGCCCCTCTTACCCATTCCAACCTTTCTCCATCTGAACCTTTTGCCCTTCGCTCCGTTAGATCCAACCCAAATCTTGTCATCAAACCTGCTGACCAAGGGGGTGCTGTTGTCGTCTGGTGTACTGACCTCTACCTCACAGAGACTGAGCGCCAACCCTCAGATTCCTCCTCCTACCTCCCCCTGGAGCATGACCACACCACTGAGCCTCAAACCATTGTCTCCAACACCGTGACTGACCTCATTTCCTCCGGATGCCTCCCCCCACAGCTTCCAACCTCATAGTCTCTCAACCCTGGACAGCCCGTTTCTACCTACTCCCCAAACTCCACAAGAAGGACTGTTCCGGCAGGCCCATTGTATCAGCATGCTCCTGACCCACTGAACTTATTTCCTCCTACCTTGACTCCATCCTTACTCCTCTGGTTCACTCCCTCCCCACTTACATCTGGGATTTCTCTGATGCCCTGCGACACATTGACAACTTTCAATTCGCAGGTCCTAACCACCTTCTAGTCACCATGGATGTGCAATCTCTTTACGCCTCCATCCCACACCAAGATGACTTGAAAGCTCTTCGCTTCTTTCTCGAAAAGAGGCCCTAACCATTTCCATCCACCACCAATCTCCTCTGCCTGGCTGAACTTGTTCTCTCTCTCAACAACTTCTCCTTCAACTCATCCCATTTTCTCCAAACCAAAGGTGTAGCAATGGATACCCGCATGGGTCCTAGCTATGCCTGCCATTTCTTGTTCCCAGCCTACCCGGGTCCCCTCCCACAACTGCTTGATCGGTTCTTTCGATGACTATTTCGGTGCAGCTTCATGCACTCGTCCTGACATGGAAAAGTTCATAGACTTCTCTTTCAGTTTCCATCCCTCCATCAACTTCACCTGGTCCATCTCCGACGCTTGCCTTCCTTTCCTTGACCTTTCTGTCACCATTTCTGGCAATAGTCTATCCACTAATATTCATTACAAGCCCACTGACCCCCACAGCTATCTGGACTACAGCTCTTCTCACCCTACGTCCTTGAAGGACTCTATTCCTTTCTCTCAGCTCCTTGGCCTCCGCCGCATTTGTTCTGATGAGGCCACTTTCTAAAGTGGTGCTCGTAATAAGTGGTCCTTCTTCTCCAACCGTGGCTTCCCACCAACAGTTGTTGACAGGGATCTCAACAGCGTGCGGTCCATCTCCAACGCCAGGACCCTCACCCCCTCCCTCCCCTCCCAGACCAAAGTTAGGGTCCCTCTTGTTCTCACCTTTCACCCCACCAGCCTTCACATGCAAAGAATAATCCTTCGCCATTTTCGCCAACTCCAACACGATGCCACCACTAAACACATCTTCCCTTCGCTCCCCCTGTCTGCATTCCGCCGGGATTGTTCCCTCCCAGACAACCTAGTCCACTCCTCCTCCTGCTGCGCTTCTCCAGCAACACATTTCCATCTCTGATCTCCAGCATCTGCAGACCTCATTTTCACTCCTCCATCAGACCTAACACCTCTCCCTTCACAAACGGCACCTTTCCACGCAATCGCAGAAGGTGCAACACCTGCCCCTTTACCTCTTCCATGCTCACCATCCAAGGCCCCAAACACTTATTTCAGATTAAGCAGCGTTTCATTTGTACCTCTTAAATTTGGTCCATTGCATTCATTGCTCCAATGTGGTCTCCTCTATATCAGTGAGACAGAACACCGACTGGTGATCACTTTGCTGAGGACCTTCGATCTGTATGCGATCAGATCCCGGACCTTCCCGTAGCTTCCCACTTCAACACACATACCTGCCCCAACGCCCACATGTCTGTCCATGGCCTGCTGCAATTTTCCAGTGAAGCTCAACGCAAACTGGAGGAACTGCATCTCATCTTCCGACTAGGCACGTTACTGCCTGCTGGTCTCAACATTGAATTCAACAACTTCAGATGATTATCCCATCTCGATCCCTCTGTGTTCATTCTGCTCCGTAATTTTATTTCATTTATTTTATTTATCATTTTTTATTTTTAATTTTTTTTTTGCATTGTTCTGTACCTCTTCTTTAGAGTCATAGAGAGGTACAGCATGGAAACAGACCCTTCGGTCCTACCTGTCCATGCCGACCAGATATCCCAACCCAATGTAGTTCCACCTGGCAGCACCCGGCCCATATCCTTCCAAACCCTTCCTATTTGTATATCCATCCAAATGCCTCTTAAATGTTGCAATTGTACCAACCTCCACCACATCCTCTGGCAGCTCATTCCATTTACGTATCACCCGCTGCGTGAAAAGATTGCCCCTTAGGTCACTTTTATAGCTTTCCCCTCTCACCCTAAACCTATGCCCTCCAGGACTGGACTCCACAACCTCAGGGAAAAGACTTTGCCTATTTATCCTATCCATGCCCCTCATAATTTTGTAAACCTCTGTAAGGTCACCTCTCAGCCTCCGACCCTCCAGGGAAAACAGCCCCAACCTGTTCAGCCTCTCCCTGTAGCTCAGATCCTCCAAACCTGGCAACATCCTTGTAAATCTTTTCTGAACCCTTTCAAGTTTCACAACATCCTTCCGATTGGAAGGAGACCAGAATTGCACACAATATTCCAACAGTGGCCTCACCAATGCCTTGTACAGCCGGAAAATGACCTCCCAACTCCTGTACTCAATACTCAGACCAAGAAAGGAAAGCATACCAAACGCCTTCTTCACTATCCTATCTACCTGCGATTCTACTTTCAAGGAGCTATGAACCTGCACTCCAAGGTCTCTTTGTTCAGCAACACTCCCTAGGACATCCACATTAAGTGTATAAGTCCTGCTAAGATTTGCTTACCCAAAATGCAACACCTCGCATTTATCTGAATTAAACTCCATCTGACACTTCTCAGCCCATTGGCCCATCCGTTCCAGATCCTGTTGTAATCTGAGGTAACCCTCTTCGCTGTCCACTGCACCTCCAAGTTTGGTGTCACCTGCAAACTTACTAACTGTACCCCTTACGCTCGCATCCAAATCATTTATGTAAATGACAAAGAGTAGAGGGCCCAGCACTGATCCTTGTGGAACTCCACTGGTCACAGGCCTCCAGTCTGGAAAACAACCCTCCATCACCACCCGCTGTCTTCTACCTTTTAGTCAGTTCTGCATCCAAATGGCTAGTTTTCCTTGTATTCCGTGAGATCTAACCTTGCTAATCAGTCTCCCATGGGGAACCTTGTCGAACGCCTTACTGAAGTCCATATAGATCACATCTACTGCTCTGCCCTCATCAATCTTCTTTGTTACTTCTTCAAAAAACTCAATCAAGTTTGTGAGACATGATTTCCCATGCACAAAGTCATGTTGACTATCCCGAATCAGTCCTCGCCTTTCCAAATACGTATACATCCTGTCCCTCAGGATTCCCTCCAACAACTTGCCCACCACCGAGGTCAGGCTCACTGGGCTATGTGATCCTGACTTCGGTGGTGGGCAAATTGTTGGAGGGAATCCCTGGCTTGTCCTGACCACCCTTCTTAAACTGTAGCACCACGTTTGCCAACCTCCAATCTTCCAGCACCTCACCTGTGACAATTGATGATACAAACATCTCAGCAAGAGGCCCAGCAATCACATCTCTAGTTTCCCACAGAGTTTTCGGGTGCACCTGATCAGGTCCTAGGGATTTATCCACCTTTTACCGTTTCAAGACATCCAGCATTTCCTCCTCTGTAATCTGGACATTTTGCAAGATGTCACCATCTATTTACCTACAGTTTAAATCTTCCATATCCTTTTCCACAGTAAATACTGATGCAAAATATTCATTTAGTATCTCCCCCATTTTCTGTGGCTCTCTCTCTTTCTCTTGCTCCCCACTCTCTCATCATCTTTTTTTCTCTCATATTCCCCCTTTGCCTCTGCTTCACCCATCCAGTTAGACTCGAAACGTTAGCTCTTTTCTCTCCTTACATATGCTGCCAGATCTGCTGAGATTTTCCAGCATTTTCTCTTTTGGTTTGTTGAGATTATGCCTAGGCTGTTTTTGCTTTGTATTAAACCACTGATGTAGCTGAATTTGATTGTTCAATACGGTGGGAGTTCCGCTGAATCCAACACTTGCAGCAAATGGTGCTAGCTCTTCGGTTGGTCTTCAATTGCTATCTCAGAACATCCAGTACCTCTGCTAAGAATCCTTTTCCAACAAGAGTCAAGCAAACATAATCAGTGTCTAACTCAGCAGGTGTGAGCTCTTGTGCCAAAAACATGAAAACAATTTACTAAAGAGGGGGTCTCTGGATACGAAAGGTAAACCTTGCTTTCTCTCCACAGGAGCTGCCAGACCTGTTGAGTTTCTTCAGATATTTCTGTCTTTATTTTGGTTTTTAAAGCATTCAATGTTTGTCCTTTAATTGAAAAAAGTTCTTTTCGATGAAACACGTTCTTCAGAGAGAAGATGCATTTGAACAAATTACGAACGTTCGGAGATATTAAATATCAGAGAATCATTGAATTTGAGCGCCCTGATCTCGAGCTGTTGTTTCACAAAAAACTATTATGAAGTAACAACACCCTCCTGAGTGCAGTGGCTGCTGTAATTGGGTGGAAGTTATTTTGATCACTCAGATAGAGAATATCAATGATCCCGTTCCAAATAATCAACAGAAGTTTTTTTTGAAAGAAAGTGTGAAACAATTAATTTGTAGAAATATTTTAATGAAAAATATTCACGGCCAGTGCTCGCTTATTGAATGACACAATGATATTAAGGTAGGAGCAAGAGGAGGGCACTCAGCCCCTTGAGCTGTTCCACCACTGACTTAGATCATGGTGCATCTGTGAGCTAAATCCACAGGCCTCCCTTTGGCTAAAACTCTTTAACACCTTTGATTAACAAGCAAAAATGATCTCAGATTTACTGATTTGACTGCCCATAACAAAGGGAGATACCATTTCTGAAAGACATTCCAGTGAGTACTGTGACACAATGAGGCTGTAATTAATTGCTCATGAAAGTAAGCTTTTAAATCTCTGACAATTTCCAATTGAAACATCCCAATCATCATATTCCATTAATTTAACACTATACTTCCCTGGAATAAAGAAATATACTGTGTGATTGCCTTGCTAAAAATGAGGGAAGCTTTACTTCCATTATATGATTAAGAAATAGCTCTGCTCACTCAGTGAAAACACAGTCAAATTACACAGAAGGAAACCATGTCATCTTGCGTAGACACACAAGTGCCTCAAATAATTTTCAATTCTTCCAGTGGTTGTTTGAATCTCTAGACAGGTGTGGAAGTGTCCGACTTTTTATATCGCCTTGAGAAACCAGTTATCATCAGTCTATTTGAAATGCTGAAGTTTATGTGGTATTAGTACATTCATAGCGCTGTTAGGAAGTGAGTCCCCTGGCTGTGATCGAAGAAGAGGAAACGGGCAGAGAAATAGTTGAGAGTCAAGTTGAAGTCTGCTTTGGAGAAAAGCTTTCAGGTGAAGCATTTACATGCATGTGCGCCTTTTTCCACAAAGATCACAGTTTTGGGACATGCTGCCGAACAGACATGTCAGCATGTAAAATGGAAGCTGAAGAAGGCAACTCGGCCCTCGAGAATGCTATTCCATTCATGGGATCATCATTAATCTTGCTGCTCATCGATCTTCCTAACACACCGATAACATTGAACCTGATAGTTTACTGTTCAGCAAAAGAATGGTGAACCTTTGGAATTCTCCCCCACAGAAATTGATTGAGGACAAAACCTTAAATGATTTCAAGAAGGAGATAGATTCCTTCAATCCTTAAAAAAATGCTACAGATATATGGGAGAAAGGCAAACAGGCTACAATATTGGTTGAAAGCCATGAAAATATTGAATGGGGCATGGTTTGTAAGTTTGCATGTAAAGCCAGCATTGGTGGTATAATTGGCAGTGAAAGTCATCTAAACGTACAATGGGAGATTGATCAGCTGGGCCAATGGGCTGAGGAGTGGCAGATGGAGTTTAATTTAAATGAGTACGACATATTGCTTTTTGAGAAGACAGATCAGGTCACAACTTACAGAGTTAATGGTAGGGCACTGGGTAGTGATGTTGAACACAGGGCCCTGAGGGTTCAGACTCATAGATTCTTGAAAGCGTTGTCTCAAGTAGCTCGTGTGTTGAAGGTGTTTAGCACATGTACCTTCATTGGTTAGAGTGCAGGAGTTAAGGCTTCATGTTTTAACTGTCCAAAACATTGGAATGAACTGCCAGAGGAAGTTGTTAATGAAGAGATAGGTCGAACATTTAGAAGGCATTTGAACAGCTACAGGAACTGGATAGGTCTGGATGGATATGGGCCAAAGGCAGGCAAGTGGAATTAGTTTAATTTGGGAACTCTGGTCAGCATGGATGAGCTGGACCAAAGGAACTGTTTCTGTGCTGTATGACTTTTTGACTCACTGACTTTATGGTGGAGTAGGCTCAAAGTTGGAAGGTGGTGAGCAAGTGAGGGGCTAGATTGGGCATGTGGGAGAGTTTGGGCTGGTAGGCTGTGAGGTGTTGGCTGGCTGCTGGGTAAGCTTGCATGCACTCTGTCTGGCAAGGTGGCATTAAGGTAAATGGTAATGGTCACATGATAATTTGGTCGAATTGTGCTTGGTAGGTGAGGGGTAGTTTGAGCTGAAATGCAGGAGGTCTGTCTTTGCCAGGCTGGTTTATGGAGTGGTGGGCAGGATGCCAGGCTGGTTAGTGTAGAGGTGGGCAGATTGCCAGGATGTTTCGCGGATGGAAGGTCACTGTAATGAAGTGACAGAGGGACGTGTTGTCAAAATGCAAAGCTCGGAGTCTGGCAAAATGGCGGGTGGTAAAGCACAGATGCGAAAGGAGCTGGGATGCAATGTGCACAGGTTGACTTGGGTAAGATGAGAGGTCAGTGGCCAAGGGCTGAGGTCATGTCTTGGGTAGTGGGCTTTTGTCACAAATTGTGAAAATGATGGTGCCAGGTCCAGTCAGGGCCAGATTCGCCATGGACCAGGTACAGGGTGGCAAGAGTGGAACTGAGTGAAAGGCATTGAGATCATATGTCCATCTGGAATATAGAACAAAGGACATTACAGTGCAGTACAGGCCCTTCAGCCCTCGATGTTGCGCCGACCTGTGGAATCAATCTGAAGCCTATCTATCTTACACTATTCCATTTTCATCCATATGTTTATCCAATGACATTTTAAATGCCCTTAAAGTTGGCGAGTGTACTATTGTTGCAGGCAGTGTGTTCCATGGCCCTACTACTCTCTGAGTAAAGAAACAACCTCTGACATCTGCCATCTATGTCCTCCTGCTAGCCATCACTATCCAAGGAAAAAACTTCCACTCTCCACCCTCTGTTTATGTCTCAATTAAGTCACCTCTCAACCTTCTTCTCTCAACCAAAAACAGCCTAAAGACCCTCATCCTTTCCTCATAAAACCTTCCCGCCATAACAAGCAACATCCTGGTAAACCTCCTCTGAACTCTTCCAAAGCTTCCACATTCTTCCTATAATGTGGTCACCAGAACAGTGCACAATACTCCAAGTGCGGCCACATCAGAGTTTTGTACAGCTGCAGCCTAACCTCGTGGTTCTGAAACTCAGTCCCTCTATCGATGAAAGCCAACACAAAGTATGCCTTCTTAACAACCCTATCAAACTGCCTGGCAAAATTTAGGGATCTGTGTACATGGACACCGAGATCTCTCTGCTCAGCTACACTACCAATATGGATTGCCTTGGATGTGTTTCATATGATAGGGGTTGTGTGTTCCGGGTTTGAATGGGTGTATAGAAGGGAAGGGTTTGTCAATGTGAGTGGAAATTTAGGTCTAGACAGAGTAAGCGCAGTGGTTAGTCTGAGAGATGAGGTTTGGTGGTGAACTGCGTGTCAGTTTGATAGTTATTAAAGTTAAAGATTGCTTGTTCATTTCTCAAATCATATGTACGTAAATACTCAGCTGTAACACTCCAAAGTCTCTGAACCTTAATAGTCCTCCAGAATTCAGAGGCCTCCAGAATTCAGATAATTGTAAATTAGAAGTTTCAACTTCCAGACAATTGGCATGAGTTCAGCCGTGACAGCCATCCTCCCCATCCCAGTGCTCAGCTCCTGCCTGTGCTGCTGCTGCAGTGACCTTCCTCCCTGAGAGAACATTCTGCCTTGCATTGATAACTGAGGAAAGCGCACTGGACCTGATTTCCAAGTATGGGGACGGCAAACACGAGGGGACACAACTTAAAGTTGAGGGGAGATAGGTATAAGACAGATGTCAGAGGTAGTTTCTTTACTCATTGAGTAGTAAGGGTATGGAATGCTTTGCCAGCAACGGTAGTAGATTGGCCAAGTTTAAGTACATTTAAGTCGTCATTGGACAGGCATATGGACGTACATGGAATAGTGTAGGTGGGATGGGCTTCAGATTAGTATGACAGGGCAGCACAACATTGAGAGCCGAAAGGCCTGTACTGCGCAGTAATGTTCTATGTTCCATGTTCCATGATTCTCTCTGCTTTCTCTCGGGGGGTACTGCCAGCTGTTGGGTATTTCCAGCAGTACGGTACCTCGTGGGGCAGCACGCTGGTTCCGTGGTTAGTGCTGCTGCCTCACAGTGCTAGGGACTCGGGTTCCATTCCAGCCTAGGGTGATGGTATGTGTGGAGTTGGCACTTTCTCCCCATGTCTGTGTGCGTTTCCTTCCACAGTCCAAAGATGTACAAGCTGGGGGAATTGCAAATGTTGTGTTCAGGGATTGGGAGGTTGGGTGCATTAGTCAGGGTTAAATGTAGAGTAAGAGGGAAGGGGAATGGGTCTGGATGCGTTACTTTTCAGAGGGTGAGTTTGGACTTGTTGGGCCAAATGGCCTGTTTGCACACTGTAGAATTTCAATGTATTTGCATTTTCTTGGTTTGTATTTTGTGAAACTTCTCTGCTCTTCACTTGCAATCGAGTGAAAGTGTCAGTTGGTGAGATCTTCAAACAGTTACTGGGGTGGGATCAGGATGTTATTCTTCCGAAATTATATGGTAATGGTCAAGGTCGAGGGCATGTTTATAAAGAGAGAACCAATGATCATGATCAGCAACTGGTAGGAAACAAAAACAAACTCCAGTTATGCTGTATACTTCAGCGGGAGCATACTGGCAAACGTTTACAGCTGAGGACACATTGGAGTAACTGATAAGGTCAAATTAACAGAAACTAACATGCTCAATTAGTCATTCTATTGTAGAGACACCGTCTCCCCCCACGCTTTATGGCCTGGTCTCCTCCTGTCAGGAGCACAACACCGGTTCTATAATCTTTGGTTGTTTAGCGATGGACTATTCCCCTGATGTCACCAAGGTAACCTGGAAGAAAGGTGGGGAGCTGATCACGACTGGATTGAAGACTTAGCCATCAGTGAGAAAGAAGAAGGGAACCTACACCCTGAGCAGCCAGTTAACCCTGCCCGAGTCAGCAGTAGATTGCCCCAGCAAAATCTACTGTGAGGTTCAACACAGCAAGTCACACAAGAGCAAAGAAATGCCATGACTGGGTAAGTGTTGTGGGAACTGAGATAAACAGATCATCTGTGATTAACATGAATAAGTTATTATTTAGAACAGTTTTCACAGAATCACCTTATTCAGCAGAGGAAAAAAGCCCTTTGGTCCATCCAGTCCACAGATATCAATAACAGCCACCTAACTATTCCAATATCATGTGCCAGCACTTGATCCATTGCCTTGTGTGACTTGCCTTTGCAAGGATGCATCTAAATTCTTCATACTTATTATGAGGGGCTCAGTCTCTACATGACTTCTAGGCACGGAGCTCCAGACTCACACCACCCTCTGTTTGATTTTGTTTTCCTCCCAGATCCGCTCTAAACCTCCTGGCCTTACCTTTACACTGTGCTCCTGAGGCATTGATCTCTCCATCAAAGGGAAAGGTTTTGTCCAGTTTACCCTGCCTATGCCTAAAATAATTCCAGACATCATGATAATCATCTCCCTAATTCTCTTCTGCTCCAAGGAAGACCCCCGTCTATCTAATCTAGTTTCATAACTAAAACACTCCAACCCAGGCAAAAACCTGACAAATCTCATCAATGCTGTCTTCAGTGTAATCACATTCATAGAGTCATAGAGATGTACAGCATGGAAACAGACCCTTCGATCCTACCCGTCCATGCCGACCAGTTATCCCAATCAAATCTAGTCCCACCTACGAGCACCCGGCCCATATCACTCCAAACTCTTCCTATTCATATACCCATCCAAATGCCTCTTAAACGTTGCAATTGTACCAGCCTCCACCACTTCCTCTGGTAACTCATTCCATACACGTACCACCCTGTGAAAAAGTTACCCGCTAGGTCTCTTTTATCTCTTTCCCCTCTCACCCTATCACTATGTTGTCTAGTTCTGGACTCTCCGACTCCAGGGAAAAGATTTTGTCTATTTACCCTATCCATGCCCCTCATAATTTTGCAACCCTCTATAAGGTTACCCCTCAGCCTCCGACACTCCAGGGAAAACAGCCCCAGCCTGTTCAGCCTCTCCCTATAGCTCAAATCCTCCAAATCTGGCAACATCCTTGAAACTCTTTCTGAGCCCTTTCAAGTTTCACCACATCTTTCCGATAGGAAGGAGACCAGAATTGCACGCAATATTCCAACAGTGGCCTCACCAATGTCCTGTACAGCCGCAACATGACCCCCCAACTCCTGTACTCAATACTCTGACCAAAAAAGGAAAGCATACGAAATGCCTTCTTCACTATCCTACCTATCTGCAACTCAACTTTCAAGGAGCTATGAACCTGCACTCCAAGGTCTCTTTGTTCAGGAATACTCCCTAGGACCTTACCATTAAGTGTATAAGTCCTCCTAAGATTTGCTTTCCCAAAATGCATCACCTCACATTTATCTGAATTCAACTCCATCTGCTATTTCTCAGCCCATTGGCCCATCTCGTCAAGATCCTGTTGTAATCTGAGGTAACCCTCTTCGCTCTCCACTTCACCTCCAATTTTGGTGTCATCTGCAAACTTGCTAACTTTCTTATGCTCGCATCCAAATCATTTATGTAAATGACAAAAGTTAAAGGACCCAACACTGCACATGATCACTACCTTAGATTTTCTTATAAACATTGTCACTGAAACAGCACAAATCACCAGGATAGCAAACAACACCCAATGTATAACACTGTAGGTCCTTCAATAACGTGCACACAACGCTTCAGTATGGTACGGCCTAACCTGAGTTTTATTAAGTTCCAGTATCATCTCCCTATTCTTCATTGTCAATGTCTCGGATAATAAAAGCAAATACTTTCCCCACCTTCTTAGCCTCTTTATCCTGACGACACAGTACTATAGGGGATCGGTGGGTACACCAAAGATCCTCAGTCCTTTCCAGGTTTCCACCATTCAAAATATAATACCTCACAGTTTCTTCTGCCGAATATAATCACCTTACATTTATCTAGAATGATTTCCATTTGCAACTTCTCTTCACATGTAACCAATCCTTGTATATCCTCCTGCAATCTAAAGCCATTATGATCATGACTTACCAACATGACAAGTTTCCTTTCATCTGTGAATTTACTGGTTAACCCTCCTACATTTGAGTCTCAATCATTGGTATATAAGAGAAACAGCAAGGAAATCAACACCAATCCCTGCACAACACCACGAGAAATAGATTTCCATTCACGCAGACACCTAATGACCATTATCTCCTGCTCCCACCACTCAACCACTTCTAGATCCAATCTGTCAAATTAACTTGTATCCCATTGGCTCTGATTATTGCTATCATCTGGACATCGAGTTATCTCTCTGAAAACTACCATCAAATTGTTATACATGCCTTCTTCTCAATAAAACTGTGCTGACAATTGTTGATTGATCTTCCAAATGAAGACTAATTCTGTTTCTCAATAGTTCCAACAGTTTCCTTACCACTGAGACTAGCTTGACAAATCTGTGTTTTCATTGTTTATCCCTTCTTTCGGCCTGCATAACATTGCAACGTTGGCTGATCTACACTCACTTGGCACAACTGCTGTGGCCAGACAGTAACACTAAATTATTGTCAGCGTCCCAACTATTTCATCCTTTGCATCACTCAACAGCTTGGTATACATTTCATCTGCCCTGGAAATATCACCAGTTTTCATTCAGCAAGACAACACAGAACATCACATCATGTGCCCTAATTTCTGAAAGTACATCACAACACTCTTCTATGATTTCTGTCCCCACATTGTCCCTCTTACTAGTCAACACTGACACAACACATTCGTTTCGACTGCAACCTCATCCTCTGGCTCCACTCCAGTAATAACACTTAATGGGCATTACTGTTTCCCCAATTAGTCTTTTATTATGAATGAGCCTGTAACTTTTAAAAGTATTTTCTTTTATTTTGACTGCTATTATTTTCTCATGGTCCCTTTTGCTCTCCTAATACCTCTTCCTTTCAAACTCCCCCTTGCACGTTCTGTACTCCAGAATAGTTTCTCTTGTTTTGAGATTTCAGTATAGACCGGAAGTCTCCCTTGTTTCTCTTTATCTCACCCTCCATTCCTTTGGTCCAGAGCCCGCTACATTCTTGATCCCACGCAGTGGCTTCCTGGGAAACGACCTCCTTGTGCTTTTCTTATTTCTTTCTTAAATGTGTCACACTGCTCTGATTTAGATTTCCGGTCCACTCTGGTCAAATCATTACCTGATCTTCTTAACATTCTCCCTTCAGAACTTTGGGCCAATTTCAATCACTTTCCAGAACAATCTGGAATCCAACAGATCTATGATCACTGTCTGCACTGTCCATTGATGTTTTACCCACTGTGTCGACTTCATTCCCTAAAGTTAATTCCAGGTTCACCCCTCTCTGTATTAAACACATACTTTGTTAAAATATTCTCCTGGGGACATTTTCAGAATTCTGCTCCCTCTAAACTTTTGTCAAAAATGAATATCCAAGCCGACGCTGAGGAAGTTAAAAACCTCTGTTCTCATTCCCCTATTTAATTTACGATTCTCTGAAATTTGCCTGTATATTTGCACTTGGTCTTTTGGACCTACAGTAAGGTCTATCGTGCTCTCCCAGTAGTTATGTTTGCTGTATTTTGGTTTTGAAGTACTGTCCATTTGCCTTTGTTCGAGGAGGTAACCGTGATTTCATTTCTCTTTACAGCCTAAATTACCCTTGTCAGAATTGCGACAGAAGCAACATTCTGTACCACACACCCCCGCCCCCATCCTTTTCCATCTTTCCCTGTCTCCCCTGAAGGCACTAAATCCTGGAATATTGAATAGCCACTCCTGCCCCAATCTCAAAATGTCTCCGTGATAGCAACGGCATCATTTCCTTATTTATGCCGGTAATTCATCTGCCTTGTTCATCAGACTCTGTCATTAAAACGAATACCATCCAACGTTGCTATCTCCCTTCTGATGTTACCGGTCTATATTTTCTGTGCCTCCTTGACTCCCTTGTTGTGTCCTATAATTTTAGCCTTTCACATTGTCCTGCTGATCTTTCTGCGTAGATCCCAGCTTCTCCAGAACTCTGCATAATTATGATTCTTGAATCCATTAGCCACAAGAAACCTTGATATATGAGAACTGATTGTATTTGTTATGAAATTCATCAGATAATTTATACGATGTGTTTCCTAAAGGTCCAGATATTCTCCAAGCAACTCTTCTCCTAACTGTGAGCTCCAGTGAAGAAATCGCAAGCAGCAAGTTTGCAACTGTCGTCTGTTCAATCATCGATTTCCATCCGAAGTCAATCTCCGTGAGTTGGTTGAAAAATGGCCGACCCTTGGATTCTGGCTTCTTCACATCTCCCGGTGTGAGTCACCGAACTTGTCGGTACAGCTTCTCATTTCCCAACATGCCACGTATCTCATTTCAGTTTGAGTGATACATTAGCAATACTCATAATTCAAGATTTTGGCAAAACAGAAAAGCATGTTTCCCCTCTGTTGAAGATAGATATATAGACAGTGAGCTTTGTTAAATAGTTTGCTGCCTCATCATGCTGGGAGCGGCAGTCAGAGTGCTGAATCCTTGCCTGGTAGCCGCTTCAAGGATAAGTTTGGGAGTGGAGGGGGGCTATTGGAGAGATATCTGATTGAAACATAGAAAATACTGAGAGACTGAGGCAGAGTGAACGTGGAATAGATGTTTTGACTGGTAGGTGAGACTAGGACCCAAGGGCAAAGTCTTAGGGTCAAAGGGGCACCGCTTAGAATTGAGATGGTGAGGAATTTCTTCAGCCAGAGGGTGACGAGTCTGTGGAACTTGTTGCTGCAGAGGGCTGTGGAGGCCAGGCCATTGCGTGTATTCAAGCCAGAGATAGATCGGCTCTTGTTTAATACGGGGAGAAGACAGTAGAATCGCTTTAGCCCAAAACGTCGATTTTCCTGCTCGTCGGATGCTGCCTGACCTGCTGTGCTTTTTCAGCACCATTCTGATCTAAACTCAGGATTGGCCGAACAGCCTTATTCTGATCCTCTATCTTATGATGTTGTGGTCTCAAAATGACGTGTTTAAAATATGCAGTGACCCTCACTTGAAAATAAATCAAAATGCGTTCAGTGCTTCATTTCCTGCTCAGGAATAATCTTTTGGCCTTGGACATTGTACGATATCGATTTTTATCTTGTACTGAGCTCTTTAACTTCATTTATGGGATCAGACCACAGAACAAGTGGGTATCACATTTGATTAACTGGGATAAATGTGATCTCACTGAGCTTCTTTAAGATGCTCTCTGTAATTAGTGGATGAGACAGTAGAATAAATTCTGGTAAGAATGCTACAATAGAGATGAATGAACTAGGAACTCGAGACAGGCTGATTTAGCCTGGTTTGGGGTGACGATGTTTACACAGTGAGTAGTGGATGTCTATAAAACTAGTGCACATTTCAATCGCATTTGTAGATTAATTTAAGACACTTTTGCTTGTGTTTTTCTCTCCTGTTCTATGAAGAAATTTAAAAATGTTGCTTGGTAAATAAAGTGAAAGTACAGACCAGTCATGAACTAACTGAATGGAAGGAAAGTCTTAAGGAGATGGGTGTCCTTCTCGATATCCAATGCTGTACTCAGTGTCTTGTTTTCAGATCCATTCTAAACTCAGCCCACGAGGAACAATAACATAAATTAGGGGATGACATCACACCAATGACGCAAAGTATTTTCGATCACTTTAAATATAATGAACAGAATTTCTATGGTGGCCCACCGCTCCTGTAAAACTTTAGAACTCTGCAAAGAGAATAATTATTATTTATTATAATTTGTCCAAAATTTGGGATGTGATTTTGCAAGCAGCATGACCAGCAGCATTTGCACCAAGGGTTATGATCGTGGAAATTGACTCATTATATTCAGATTACTCTTGTCACAAGTATCAATAGATGGTGTTAAGTGAGAGACAACCTCTGGAAGAAAGGTAATTCCTTGGGTTACATGATGGTATCTTCGATGATTTTACTTTTTTCACAGGTTTCACTTGTTACAAAGCCAGTGTTCTTTCGGAATAATTACACAGGGTATGTTATAGGTAATCACAAATGCTTTCACGAATCAAAATACATCAACAATAATAAGCATCGTTTCAGCAATAGTTGGAGTTGCCATTTTGAAGGTGGTGACTTCACCCTGTGAGGGAGTAATCTGAAGATTGGATGTTTGTATCATAAAGAGGCATTTTTCATTGACTTTGATTTTTGTTTCATAGAAGATACCGAGTGCCACCCTAACACCATTAAAATTCTCCCACCGCCAGTAGAACAAGTCTTACTGGAGGCGACGATGACGTGAACCTGCGTTGTGTCCAATCTTCCTTCTGGAGTTAACGTTACCTGGATGCAAGAAAAGAAGCCTCTGAAATCAGAGATTGCTGACCAGCCTGGACAGAATCCCGACAGCATGATCAGCAAATTAGACATTTCTGCTGAAGCCTGGCTGAGTGGCGATACTTATGAATGTGTGGTGTACCATCAGAATCTACCGACTCCGCTGAGAGACTCCATCCACAAGGAGAAAGGTGAGCGGTGGGATTAAAACACAAATCATCCCATGTGTACTCCAGATCCAGTTACATCAATGTCAGGCTTTGATTGGTAATGAACAAACACCATTGGGGGCATTAATGATGCATCTGAAGATAGGATAGTTAGGTAGCTGATTAAGAAAAAGATGGACCAAAGGATATTGTATTCTGATTAAGTCAGATAAGGTGGGAAGAGGCCAGGGTTGTGACGTCACCATCAGCAGTGACAAATGGCCAGAATGTCCTCGTTGTGGACTGGAAACATGGAGGCAACGTTCACATTAAACTTTACTCTTTTTTTACTGAACATAATGTGTACCATTCTGCTCCTTTAGAAAACGGAAGTGAATAAATCCCAAGTTAAAAATGTTGCATTTTAATATTTAGTGAAGTTTAAATTTGATATATATTTGTCTCAAATATTCTGCAGTGATTAATCCGCTGGAGCCATCATTGTCGGTCCCCCTGCCACCAACAGAAGAAATCTCCGCTCAGAGGTTTCTCTCCCTCACCCGTTTCGTGAGAGGATTCTCCCCCCGAGAAATCTTCGTCAAGTGGACAACAATAACAAGCCGGTGAATCCCAGTAACTACCTCCTTCTTCATCTACAGCCTGTTATCCATTACAGCGGAGGAGTGGGCCAGCGATGCTTCTTACTCCTGTGTGGTGGGACATGAAGCGATTCCATTGAAGATCATCAACAGAACAGTCAATAAATCCAGCGGTAAACCGAGTTTCGTAAACATTTCACTTGCACTTATGGAAACTGTTAATACATGTCAATAAAAATCTCAAAGTTGCATTTAATAATTCAACAGAAGTAATAAAGGATTTTGTTTCCTCCAGTTGTGAGTTAAATACTGAATTAATTGTTTCCCACTCTGACTTACATTCTATCTGTGTAGTTAAAGTGGATTATTACAGGTCTAGGACGAGTGTCTTGTGCAGTTAATGTTCTCTGCTCAGATACACCCTGGGTCAGAGACAGAGTAAAGCTCACTCATTGCAGGATTCCGCCAAGTACCTTATCCATCCTAAATCCCTCTGTGATAAAATCTGACAATGTCCATCTTATGTCAAGGGTAGGGCACGAGTTTTGAACTTGGTGCTCTTGATTCCCCCGATTGGACATTCTTACAAAATTCATGTCCGTTTTAAACTGCCACATTGCACCAATTTAAAATGTAAATTTAAGACACTTTAAAATTAAATTTGATTGGAACATACCAATCGTAAAGAGTGCAGAGCAGTTTAAATGTAACCTTTGTTTCTAGGGAACTGCCAGGGATCTTGCGCCAGTGCATGGGTTGACAGAACGTATCTTCACTTTCACACCAAAGAGAATCGATAGATAAGTTGTTGTGGAGCAGAGGGGAGGGGAACGATGAATGGTCTGTCCTCTTGCTCCCTGTGCAGAGTTTTCAAGGGAGATGTCCTCTGTAATGTAACCCAGTTGCTAACAGGAACAGTCAGCTTCTTGCTTACTGTCCGAAGAATTAAAATTTCCAGGCCAAATAATACCTTTGAAACATGTTGGACAAGCTTGGACCTATTAATAAATGATTAACATTGACTCCCATAATCTAAAACAGGTGTTTGCATCGTCCCGGTTTGAATTCCATAGTTTTGTCTCAGTTTTCTGGAGCACATGGGTCAATTCTGGTATTCGAGCACCTGATATCATTTTGTTTCACATACAGAACACAAGTAGACATTTTCTGATAAACATATTCGGAAATGTTATCTCTGGGGCATTGTTGATTTGAACTCAGGCCTTTTGTCTTAGAGACAGAAATTCAATCATTGCAACAGAAGAGTTGCTCATAAAACGTTATCTCTCCACAACGATGGGAAATGTTTCCTACAACACCAAGGTCAGATCTAATTGTAGGCAATCCATTAAAATTAGAACAATAAATTAGAATAATAAAAATTGCAGTCTGGTAAAAGAGCAGAAACACACACAGACACAGAGAGATGATGACAAATACACATGCAAAGACACATATATAGGCTCTCACCTAAAGACATATTTACATGCATACTTAAATGTGAATATAGATAAGACATCACACACGCATACTCGCACAGTGTCACACATGCAAGTGGTACTTGAACACTCACCTAAGCTCTTACAAAAACTTACATACACCAAAAGGAAAGCATTTGCACAAATGAACAGGGGTACTCACACATAACCATGAGAAACATAGACACACGATAACACACAAATGGGCATGAGTACAATACATTCATACAGCACAATCCGTACAGACATACACGCATGAACACACAGATACAAATTACGAAAAATGTCCTCCCACATGTTGACTCGCACAGGCGATGACAGAAGCAGCTTAATTAGTTATTTTTAAACCACATTGATCAGCATGTATACAATATCACACCAACACACAAATTCAGAGTCTCATATGCAGACACACAAGTGCATAGATGAACAAATGGAGGGGCGTTTATTAAATAAGGATAATGGGCACAAGCATCAGCAAGCATCCACAAACAATAGCACAAACAAGCTTATCAGGTGATAGTTTGGGAAAGATTTCCACACAAGCAATCATCATATAAATATAAACATCCATCAAAACATGACATTGCATACTGACATTTATTAAGCATAAACATGAAAATAACCTAGTGTAGGTAGGATCTGAAACAGACACATAAGCACACATTTTAGATAGCACTAATGAAAAGTGAACACTCACAAAGACATTACAAGATAAGCATAGGCAGCAACGAAGTGGCATATTAGCATGATGGATGCTTACACAATGTGAAAAGACCAAAATTTAGGTACACAAACACATGAGCACACCAGCAGTAAAGGAACAGGAATATGTTTATTCATGCACAGACTCCAACATGGGCAAGAGTGAAGTAAGAGACACTCATAACCACATGCAGAAACATTAAAGGAAAACCAAACACACCAAGCTTAGATCAAATAAATTAAGGGATACATGCACAAAAACTTATTCCTAAATATACAGAGCCTACAAACAAAAATGTAAAGCAATATTCTGACTGTGATGTCACTTATATTTATGATTTGTCAAGCAATTGGTCACCAATACATAAAGATGAGAATCACATTTGAACTTTTATTCAGTGATGGCCACAATTTTCAACTAAAGTGCTGTCGCAGCCTATATTTAAATATAATTATTTAATTAAAATAATCATTCGTAATAAGCATTCCTCAAATAATAATATCCTTAAGTAATAGATTAAAAGAAAAAAATAATTTAAAATGTTCTGACATGGACAATGAAGAAAGAATATGTGCAGTTAGTATTTGTAATTTATTGCTGAGAATCAATAATGCACTAATAGATACAGATAAGAGTCACATTTGAGAAATACCTGACTGCTTTATGAAGATGTAATGGTCTCTAATTACATGACTTGGATGCAGATAGATCGATCTGGATCAATAAACAATCTAAATAGGTTTTCTAGGTTTAAATTCATACATTCAATAGATCGCACTTGGATTGAAGACTATAAGGATGATAACAGCAACATCTGGACAACTGCTTCCACGTTCATCACCTTGTTCTTCCTGAGTATTTTCTACAGCGCTGCCGTCACTCTGGTGAAGGTGAGAATGATCACATCCTTCACACGACAAGCAGCCCAATATGTTTTGTGAGATCTCTAAATGTGCCATTGAATAAACATCAAATCTGTAAGTCCCTGATCATAAATATCTGCGCCATTGCTTCATTTCTCTTTTCCAGGTTAAGTGAATGAATTGTGGACCCCTTTGATTTTCCTGCTCTGCTTATCAAGGTCTCTAAATTCCCAATCTACAATCTGTCCTGTTGCTGACTCTAACAGTGAGATTACTTCAATTTATCAGCGTGTAACTGAGACAATTATTGATGGATTTTCGTTTTTACTTTGATATCTTTGAGATGGTTGTGGTTGGGAGAATTTGTAACTTCCCAGTTGTTTGAAGCCCGTTTGTTTTATTTTTATTTGTTCCTTAGTCAGAATGGTTGCCTACCCTTTCTGATGAGCCTTTGTATTCCCTTTCTTGTGACTGTTACTGATGTACAGTAAATTCTCACCTCACAGCGCATGTGTTCTCGTCTCAATGTGGCATCCAGCCATTATATTCACTTCTGTTAGCTTTAACATCAATCTTTTGGATAAAAATGCTTTCTGAAATGGTTAATAAATCTCGAATGCACTAACCTTGAGTTTGATTAATTCTTTAAGGCCAGTCAGTAATAATACATTTTCCCACATCCTTTCCCAGCCAAATACTTTCACTTGTTCTGTTTGGTTGTGTTTCATCCAGTCATTTAGTTTAATGCTGCGCTGCCATGCAGCCCACTAATGTAAATACATCTTTCACGCGATATGCCTGATGGAACACTCCAGAGGTAGAATGATTAGGGAACATTTTCGCTTATGCACCAAGGGTCACGGCCTCGGGTCACGTAATGATGCAAATTAGGAGCTTTGCTCCACCAGAAACCTATAAAAGGCAGGCAACGGAGTTTGAAAGTTTACTCTACACTGTCTAAACCAAAAGTACTCCCAATGTCGGGACAGCCTGGGTTAATAATGCAGAAATCGCCACCTAAAGCACCCAACGAAACATTCATCAGCCAAAAATGTCAACGTTCAGACAGGTAGTCAGACACAACACGTGCACAATCCAAGGGCGGATTCTCAGAACTGGAGTTTTTCTCACACATAAATCTCATGGAGCACAAATCCCGGGATCTATTTGACACATCACACCTGTCAAATCCCAGGGAATGAGACTAAGATCTATCTGATACAGGGATATTACAGAACAGCAACCCTCAAAAAAGAATAAATCAGAGGTCGATGTTGATCAGACAAGGCAGAGCTCAGAAGTAAATATTCAGCCATTGGGATCTACATGACAGAAGATGGAATTGAGAAAAAAAATCATAGGAACTGTTAACAGAGTCTGGAAACTATCAGCAGAGGAGAACAGTTCCAATTTCTCAGAGTTGGTGAGGTGTATCATCCTGGGAATAGTGTTGTCAATCAGACACGCATCTAATCTCATAACTTTGCATTGTTTCAAAAACGTAGCACCTGAAACTGGATGCAATATTCCAGGTGAGACAAGAGACTGTTTTATTTCAGTTTAACATAATTGCTTTGTGTTTGTTCTCTACAGCGTTATTGATGAAGTAGGGTTTATTTGCTCTTCTGTCCCAGTGCCATGGTACATTCCCTGATTTGTGCACATATACATGGAGGATCCTCTGCTCCTTCACACCTTTGAGTTTACACCCTTACTATTGTATGTTCCCCTGAGTTCATCACAAAACAAAGAAGCACGTTACACCTCCCTGAGACTGAGATCTATCTGACACACCGATATTAATGAATAACAATCCTCAAAAATTATAAATCACAGGTTGATTTCGATCAGGGAAGGCAGAGATCAGAAATTCTGGAAATCCTGCTGCTTTCCATGTCCTTTCCTACAACCCCTCTGTCAAACTTGATGCTCTTATCTGTTCTTCCAATATCCTAACATTTTACCTTAAATTGCTATTAATATTTTTCTGTAATTTTGAATTATAGACCAAAGCACAGATTGAAGCAACAAGGACTCCAAACACTGAACTCTGAGAATGTACACGATAAGGCAGCCTGCATTCTGAAACGGCAAGCACCCGTTAACAAATGGTTAACAAGTACAAAACAGTGGGTAAGATTAACTTGAACTTATCAAAATAAAAGGAAAATACTCTGGACGTACAGTGGTGTAGGCAAGACCTGAGCAGACAGAATGGAGTTCGTTTTTTTAAATTATTGTTTATATCCAGAATTTTCCTTCCACACGATGTACCTTTTTTCCCATCACCGAGTCACCCATGGTACCTTTATTTTCAGTTACTAACAATCGCTGGTAAATTGAATAATTTATGTTCAAAGCCCCTCCCACCATCAAAGGTACGGCAGAAGTAGGAAGAGATAGAAGGAGATTGGAGTCAATTTTTCTTGTGGTGAAACATTACTGCTGTTCGAACGCAAGGGATTTCTGAGGGATGGTTCAGTGAAGCTATGTTGATGGAATTCATAAGTAAGAAGAGCATGACTACTTTGATGCGATTGTAATAGTCCCCCCAGTAGTCAGAATGAAATTGAGTAACAAATATGTCGAGAGATCTTATTTATATGTAAGAATAATAGGATTGTAATAATAGCAAATTTTAACCTTCCAAACATAAAGTGGGACAGCCATGGTCTTAAGAGGTTGGATGGAGAGGAATTTGGTAAGTGCTAAAGTCAATTTTCTTCATTAATAGGCAGATGTAACTACCACAGAAGGAGCAAACCTGGCCTTCTCTTGTGATATAAGGCAGGGCAATTGACTGAATGATTAATAGGGGCGCTTTTTGGGGCCGGGGTCATAATTCGATTAGTTGTAAAGTATCTATGGAAAGGATTGGCATTATATATAAGATAAAGTTCTTAATTGGACTAGGGCAAATTTTGATAGTATGAGACCAAAACTTTCAAGCGTTGATTGGAGTAGACTGTTTGCAGTTCAAGGGACGGCCGGCAAGAGTGAAGCTTTCAGAAGTGAGATAACAAGAGTTCGGAGGCGTGATGTTCCTGTTAGTGTGAAGATTAGGCTGGTAAGAGGAGGGAACACTGGGGGAATAGAGATATTGAAGCTCTGGTTCAGATTAAATATGAATCATATATTAGATATAGATAAATGAGATCAAGTGAATCTCGAAGAGTACAAGAGGTGCAGGGACATTCTAAAGAGGGAAATGAGGAGGGCAAGAAAGGAAAATGAGATAGCCTTGGGAGATAATGTTAAAGATAATCCAAAGAGATTCGACTAGTACATTAAGAGCAAAGGGGTAGTCATAGAGATGTACAACTTGAAAACAGATCTTTCAGTCTCACTTGCCCATGCTGACCAGATATCCTAAACTAATCTAGTCCCATTTGCCTGTACTTGGCCCATCTCCCTCTAAACCCTTCCTATTCGTATATGCACTCAGATGCCTTTTAAATGTTGAAATTACACCAGCCTCCACCGCTTCCTCTGGCTTTTCATTCCATACACACCATCCTCTGCATGAAAAAGTTACTCCTTAGGTACTTTCAACTTGTTCCCCTGACAGTTCTAAATTATGAAAGGTTTTGAAAAGAGAAGGTACAGAGAAAACATTTCACTTTGTGGTAGAACATAACTAGAGGTTGTCAATATAAAACGGTACCTCAAGAAATCCAAAATGGAATTCAGAAGAAACCTCTTCACTGGAAGAATTATGAGAACGGAGAATATGTGACCAGACGGAATAGTCGAAAGCAATAGTTTAGATGTATTTCAAGGAAACTAGGCGAGCACTTGGAAGGGATGGGAATAGAGAATTACAATGGGCCATTTAGATGAGGAAAGATGTGAAACATTTTGAGTGGAACGGAAGCACTGGCATTAACTGATTGTGCCAAATGGTCTGTTTTTCCTCTGTAATCCTATGTAGAAAATCACCATTGTATGAAACAAAAAGAGTATTAAGAACATCTAGAAGAATTATAAAGTTTCTCACAAAAAGTCTCAAGTGTTCAACACTGAATGTAAATAATTTTATCACATGGCCACACTTCACTATTTGCTTGATAGCACTGAAACAGCAGTAATCACAGTACTCTTACTAGGAGTAGGAGTAACCCATTGTCCATGCACCAATTGGGGGATCTTAATGACTTATTAATGGCCTCAGTAGGACCTGCCAACCTGGACCTGGGAATGTTGTGAACACTCTAGCCCTCACGGCTTCTTTCACTCACTTACTCTGATTTCCAGTTCCCGTAATGGTCGCCACCATGGACAGGAGACTGTTCCAGTATGCAGATGGGATACCCTGTTGTGAGCCATAAGGTACTTCATTAGGAGGGACATCCTGTAGGCGTGTCTCTAGGATGCAGGAGGTGGTCTCCCACCCAATGGAGGACCCACCTACAGCTAATAAACTGCCAGCATTGACGGGAACAGACTCTACATTGACCACCTGAGTGGCCATCCTTTCCCTAATTTGGGATTAATAAAATATTGGAAATATGAGAGGCACTGAAACTCCTTCCTTCCTTTATCATCTTCCACCCTATTATCCACCTAATGACTTTGCAGCCTGTCCCAGAGGGCTGATAGAGCCCAGTCCCATTCCAATATTCAAGAACATGAAGTGCTAGCAAACTGGTCAACATTGATAAGGCTTTACACAAACAGTCTTGGCCTGACTGTCAAATTCTAAAGTGTAACTTGAGAGGAGTTCAATAATAATGGCAGGAGTACCGAAACAACTACTTCCATCCATCAGAAACAAATTCCTATGATTGGGAATGGGTGGTCCGCTATTTGGAATGGAGCAGTGCATTTGAAGAGTTAATGAGGAGCAGCAAGGTTATGTGATGGATGTGTGCGCAGTTTGAAGCTGTTTGCTGATTCAGTTTTGCTAAAGGTTTGGCAGATACATTCCAATTAGAATCAATTAAATCTGCCAAAGTGGACATTAATACTCACATTTATGAGATGCTTTAACATAGAACATAGAAAGGTACAGCACAAAACAGGCCCTTTGGCGCATGACAGTGTGCCGAGATTTAATCCTAATGTAAAATATAATAACAACTTACACACACCCCAACTCACTGCTAAACATGTGCATGTCCAGCAGTCGCTTAAATGTCCCTAATGACTCTGCTTCCACCACCACCTCTGGCAGTGCATCCCATGCATTCACAACTCTCTGTGTAAAGAACCTACCTCGAACGTCTCCTCTATACCTTTCTCCTAATATCTTAAAACTATGACCCCCTCATACCAGTCAATCCTGCCCTGGGCAAAATTCTCTAGCTATTGACTTTAATTATTCCTCTCATTATTTTGTATACCTCAATCAGATCTCCTTTCTTCCTCCTTCTCTCCAGAGAGAAAAATCTGAGCCGATTCAACCTTTCTTCATAAGGCAAGTCCAGGCAGCATCCTGGTAAACCTTCTTTGCTCGCTGTCCAAAGCCTGTACATCTTTCTTATAGTAGGGAGACCAGAACTGAACACAATATTCCAAGTGTGGTCTCACCAGGGACTTGTAGAGCTGTAGCAAATCATCACAGCTCTCAAACTCGACCCCCCCCCTGTTAATGAAAACCAAAACACCAAATGCTTTCTTAACCATCCTATCCACTTGGGTGACAACTTTGAGGGGTCTATGTACTTGCACATCCAGATCCCTCTGTTCCTCCACACTGCCAAAATTCCTGTCTTTAACCATATATTCACTCGAGTTGGAACTTCCAAACTGGAAAAGGATGCACCGAATGTCAAACAGGAGAAGGTTGTTGGCATGTATCAGAAGAGTTAGGACCAATGACCAGAAACATGAAACAGGCTTTTGAGCAAGCTTTCAATGAGAGAATGAATACCAGAGGGCACCTGATGAAGTTTACCAGAAAAGTACAGGTAATTAAGGGGGCTTGATCATACTCATGGACAAGAAGATGTCAAGCAATCAGAGATACAAAGAACAGAGTGTGTATAATAAGGGGTACAAGAGACAGTGTGGATCAAGGCCTTGAAGAATTTAGAGATAGACATAGGAAATTTGAAAACTAGATTCCATTTTAATCATAGCAGCTGGATGTTGGATACTCCATTAGCAAAAGGTTCCCATATTCAAACGGTTGTTTGCAAATACAGAAATTGGGTATTTCTGTAAAATAGGACATGTTCTTTTTTCTATTTTTTGTCTTGCACACATCAGGATAGCTGCAAGAATTTTGGCATAAAAGGAAACAACATTTTATACTGAACACGAAAAGGGTTCTGATGCTTTGGAAAGTGCACAATGATTGATCGAGATGTTCCCAATGGAAAATGGATTGGTCAGATGGTGACAGACAGTTGACAGCTAAACTTTGTTTAATTTTCAATTGGCAGGTTTCCTGAGTAGACAAGGTACTTTCCTGCCAAATGAGTCAGAGATTGGACATCACCAAATCAGCCGAATCACATTCAGCATTGGCAGTTAACTGCCAACCATTACCTGGTCCATTCTCCATGCCTTTACCAATCAGCGCTCATTACCCAGATAGATTAAATGCTTTCTCCCTTTCCATTGGTATTCTTGAGAGTGTCCTGATAAGTACAATACTAAAGACTTAAATAAAAAAAAACTTTATTTTCATCAATACTCAAATTTCCATGTTGGCAGAGGTGAAACTTAACTATAATGTATCAGTTGTTGAAACTTTATTGCTGGAACAGCACAGCAGGTCAGGCAGCATCCAGGGAACAGGAGATTCGACGTTTCGGGCACAGGCCCTTCTTCAGGAATGAGCAGAGAGTGTTCAGCAGGAGAAGATAAAAGGTAGGGAGGAGGGACTTGGAGGAGGGGAGTTGGAAATGTGATAGGTGGAAAGAGGTCAAGGTGAGGGTGATAGGTCGGAGTAGGGTGGAGGCGGAGAGGTCAAGAAGAAGACTGCAGGTCAGGAAGGCGGTGCCGGGCTGGAAGGATCCGGCTGAGACAAGGTGGGGGGAGGGGGGATGAAGAAACTGGTGAAGTCCAAGTTCATCCCCTGCGGTTGGAGGGTTCCCAGTCGGAAGATAAGACGCTCCTCCTCCGACCGTCGGGTTGTTGTGGTTTGGCGGTGGATGAGTCCAATGACCTGCATATCCTCGGTGGAGTGGGAGGGGGAGTTGAAATGCTGTGCCACAGGTTGGTTGGGTTGGTTCGTCCGGGTGGCCCAGAGGTGCTCCCTGAATCGCTCCGCAAGTAGGCGGCCTGTCTCCCCAATATAGAGGAGGCCACACCGGCTGCAGCGGATGCAGTAGATGATGTGGGTGGAGGTGCAGGTGAATCTGTGGCGGATATGGAAGTTTCCCTTGGGGCCTTGGAGAGAAGTGAGGGGGGAGGTGTGGGCGCAAGTGTTGCACCTCCTGCGGTTGCAAGGGAAGGTGCCGGGAGTGGTGGTTGGGTCGGTGGGGGGTGTGGATCTGACAAGGGAGTCGCGGAGGGAGTGGTCTCTACGGAAAGCTGATAGGGGAGGGGAGGGAAATATATCCTTGGTGCTGGGGTCTGTTTGGAGGTGGCGGAAGTGACGGTGGATGATGCGCTGTACATGGAGATTGGTGGGGTGGTATCAGGCCTACAATGTATCAGGCCTACAATGAACTGGTAAAGTTCTGCACTGGCCTCAGAGGAAAGCCAGCAATAATGTCCTTGTGGAGTCATTACTTTGCCTTTGATCCTATACAGCAACAATTTCAAAGCCATTGAGGAACAGAAATAAATAGAAACAAACCACATGCACATACACGGAAACAAACCACATGCGGATAGGATCAAGGATAACCCAAAGGCATTTTATGCGTATGTGAGAAACATGAGAATGACGAAAACGAGGGTAGGTCCAATCAAGGACAGTAGTGGGAGACTGTGTATTGAGTCGGAAGAGATAGGAGAGGTCTTGAATGAGTACCTTTCTTCAGTATTTACGAATGAGAGGAACCGTATTGTTGAAGAGGAGAGTGTGAAACGGACTGGTAAGCTAGAGGAGATACATGTTAGGAAGGAAGATGTGTTGGACATTTTGAACAACTTGAGGATAGACAAGTTCCCCGGGCCTGATGGGATATATCCTAGGATTATGTGGGAAGCAAGAGAGGAAATTACAGTACCGTTGGCAATGATCTTTTCATCTTCACTGCCAACGGGGATGGTACCAGGGGACTGGAGAGTGGCGAATGTTGTGCCTCTGTTCATAAAAGGGAATAGGGATAACCCCGGGAATTACAGGCCAGTTAGTCTTACTTCGGTGGTAGGTAAAGTAATGGAAAGGGTACTGAGGGATAGGATTTATGAGTATCTGCAAAGGCATTGCTTGATTAGGGACAGCCAGCACGGATTTGTGAAGAGTCGGTCTTGCCTTACAAGTCTGATTGAATTCTTTGAGGAGGTGACCAAGCATGTGGATGAGGGTAGAGCAGTGGATGTAGTATACATGGATTTTAGTAAGGCATTTGATAAGGTTCCCCATGGTAGGCTTATGCGGAAAGTCAAGAGGCATGAGATAGAGGGAAATTTGTCCAATTGGATAGAAAACAGGCTAACCGGTCGAAGTCAGAGAGTGGTGGTAGATGGTAAATATTCAGCCTGGAGCCCAGTTACAAGTGGAGTTCCGCAGGGATCAGTTCTGGGTCCTCTGCTGTTCGTAGTTTTTATTAATGACTTGGATGAGGGAGTCGAAGGATGTGTCAGTAAATTTGCAGATGATACGAAGATTGGTGGAGTTGTGGATAGTGAGGAGGGCTCTTGTCGGCTGCAAAGGGACTTGCATATGATGCAGAGCTGGGCTGAGGAGTGGCAGATGGAGTTCAACCCTGCCAAGTGTGAGGTTGTCCATTTTGGAAAGACAAATAAGAATGCAGAATACAGGGTTAACGGTAGGGTTCTTAGTGAGGTGGAGGAACAGAGGGATCTTGGGGTCTATGTTCATAGGTCTTTGAAAGTTGCCACTCAGGTGGATAGAGCTTGTAAGAAGGCCGATGGTGTATTAGCGTTCATTAGCAGAGGGATTGAATTCAAGAGTCGTGAAGTGATGTTGCAACTGTACAGGACTTTGGTTAGGCCACATTTGGTGTACTGTGTGCAGTTCTGGTCGCCTCACTTTAGGAAAGATGTGGAAGCTTTAGAGAGGGTGCAGGGAAGATTTACCAGGATGTTGCCTGGAATGGAGAATAGGTCGTACGAGGATAGGTTGAGAGTGCTAGGCCTTTTCTCATTGGAACGGCGAAGGATGAGGAGTGACTTGATAGAGGTTTATAAGATGATCAGAGGAATAGATAGAGTAGACACTCTGTTCCCCGGGTACAACAGAGTGTTACAAGGGGACATAAATTTAAGGTGAAGGGTGGAAGGTATAGGGGAGATGTCAGGGGTGGGTTCTTTACCCAGAGAGTGGTGGGGGCATGGAATGCGCTTCCTGTGGGAGTGGTAGAGTCAGAATCTTTGGTGACCTTTAAGCGGCAATTGGATAGGTACATGGATGGGTGCTTAAGCTAGGACAAATGTTCGGCACAACATCGTGGGCCGAAGGGCCTGTTCTGTGCTGTATTGTTCTATGTTCTATGTACACACAGCACACTATTATATAAAGTAACAGAGAGAAATTCTGCACGAGCAGAAAAACTAATTGTTCTTCTGAATAGTGAATGTGGCACCAAAAGCAGCCTTGTGATAATGACAGTTTGAAAATCTAGCCCACATTGGATTGCAGCAGTTGAAGAGTTGGTCATTCTATTATGAGCCCTACTCAGTTCCGACACCAGTATGTGACCATAGATTCAGATTGTTTTTAAAGACAGATATCAATATGAAATTGCACAATGGCAGGAGCACGTCTATCCTATAGACAGCAGTAAGGAGATTAAACAAACTTTGGCTCTTTAATAAAGAAATGGGGCAAACCTCAGAGGTAGGGAAATGTAAATTAAGGAACCACTAACATGATTTCATCCAATTTGATAGTAACTGATACCTGATTGCCAAATTCAGCTGCCACTGGACAGGATGCAAGAAGCCCCAAAAGGGGATACTCCAAATTTCACTTGATTCTGTGTCAAATTATCGCAAGAGAGTTTTGTAGTTGCCTCTTAGCAGACATTATTTGTTTCCACAAACCCCATAGCTTTGACAAAGAAGCATTGGTTCTGATCTCTGATCAGAACCGAATAGTGCAGAACCACATCATAATTCATCTCGGGAAGATGTGTCAATGGGTGTTTGGGTTTACAGTGCCTCTCTGTTCTGAGCTTCGGCCCCAATCTCTCGCTGTTCCCTAGTTACTCTGATAAATTGCCGTTCCAGTCAGTTTGTATTTCATCATTGTCCCCGATTATAGAGGTTTCCGTATCAGTGAGTTCACCAGTATAGCGCGTTGGATTAATCAGCAGTGGCTCCACTGAAAAGGATTTTAAATCCTGAGGTAAATAGAACAGCACATAGTTATCACTGTTAAATGACCGAATAACAATTAACAACATTATATTTGATCTGCTATATTTCCCATTACTGACTGCAATGAATCTACCTCATGGGATACAGATACTCACCAATGTGTATATAAACCTCAAACTTTGGGCAAAACCCAGGCTATTTACTTAAGAGAATAAACTCCATACAATAATGCAACAAAGAAAAGCAGATTGAAGTCAAATGATGCACAGGTTTGATGAAGAGCAAAACCATCTCTACCCTTGCAGGAAGGCAAGTAGAAAAGTTGTGAATTTATGTAACATCTTAATGTAATCTCAGAGTATCCTAAACATCTATTTCCAGATCTCTGAAAACAAGTGCAGAACCCCTGGGGCCACTGTCAACTACATGCTATTAAACCCAGGGAATCATAGATGGAAATATCAGCATGTACCCATGTAACAGGCAAAATGTGTGTTTAATACCTCCACTCGAGTAACTAACAAAATTATTTTGATGTATGAACAATGAACGAGACTAGGTCACTTGGCCCTTCGAGCATGCTCCACCATCCAATAAGACCCTGACTGACCCGATTTGAACACGCTTATAAAACATTCAGCAGACAATATCCCACTTCAGCTTCTCTCATTCTATCATTTTAGTATATTCCACTGCACATCTATTCTAATCTGGAGAATACTTTTCTTGCTGTTAATCACTGATCCACACTGTACTCCTTTCCTTATTCTCAAATTGAAGGAGCTCATAATGCACTGTTGTTTTCCTCTGCCTATTCTTTAGACAAGATAAAATAGATTGGAACAGACTCAACTGTTTGCTGTTACTTGACACAATGTGAACTATTGAAATATTTCAATACACTCCTTTGCTGAAACATATAATTTGTTTTAATCTTTTAAAACTGGTTCAATTTGTTTTATATTTGCATTGAATAGTATTTTAGTTTGATCCAGATGTTAGTACGAATTGAAATATTACAGCACTGAACTTTGTCTCATTCTCCTCTGGTGGAAGTTGTAAAGGAGTGTTTTCTTACAGCAGAGAGTGAAGAGAGTGAAAAATGAACAGCAAAGTTGAGTAACAATACATGCAGGTTCTGACAAAGCCAATTTTCAATCAGAGATGTTCTATACAACCACCGCATGTTGTCACATGTCAGACACGTGATATCTAATTTGTGTATCATGGGAAAACCAGGAAGGAGATGATGACTGGATCATCTGCTCATTGGGATTGAGCAATAAATATTGGCCGGGACACCAAGTATAACCTCCTCACGTTAATTCAAAATAATAAAGATCCCTTTAACGGCCAGAGTGGCTTTGGTTTAATGCCTCATATATGTCTGATGTGTAGGATTATCTGAGGACTGCACTGCTGTGGCAGTATCAATTAGTCTATTCTAACCCCGAAGGTAGATCTTGAACCCTGAACGTTCCGACTTAAAGATCAGCACACTACTCAGTGACACCTTAGCAAAACACAACATTCTGACAAGTGGTTTATTATTTACATCCCCAGGGATTAATGAAGCAATTAAATGTAATTGCATCGATTCTTTCTGAGATGTCAAACAGGCCTCTTATGTTCGAATGATAGTCTCCCTACCCCAGATCAGTAGTTTAAGTTCCTAGGTTAGACTGAGTAGGCTTAACTTCCTGTGCCACCTACTCCACAGGTGTGCCATACATCGATGGACATTTTAATTAAAAAAAAAGGAAAACTTCAACCAATGGGCTGTTGTCATTTGGAAAATGGAACATGTGTAATTAGGAATCAGCACTTTGGGTCATCTAACTAATTCCCTGTGTGTTCTGTGGGAGTCAGTAATTTCTATCAGTGTCCACTGTTAAAGCTACAAAAAACCTCTAATATCTCTCCTCAATGGGTCATTCCTCCCTTTTGAATATGGGCATTCAGTCCTATCTCTTCATTAGTAACAAATGGCTACCTTGCTTCCAGCCTGCTGTCATCAATAGATTGATTTGCACTGTTAACGTGTGGCAAAACTGAGAACAACCCTCCCGCTACATGACCCAGGCTAAGATCACAAGATGCAGCACAAGTCAGTGTTTCTGTTCATAATTAGATAACCAGGAAGGATGTTCTCCATGGCTGCGGAGACTAGAACCAGGGCTCATGATGTAAGGATACAGGCTCGGGCATTTTGGACTGAGATGAGAAAACCTTTCTTCACCCTGACAGTGGTAACCTTTTGGAATTCACTGTCATAGAAATTGATTGAGTCCAAAGCATAATAGTTTTTTTTCGGGCTAAAGGGATCAAAGCTTACAGAAAGAATGATGGAACAGGGTATTGAGTTGGATAATCAGCCATCATCATTTTGAACAGCAGCGCATGCTTAAGGGGCTGAATGGCTTACTGCTCCACCTTTTTCCGTGACCATTCTGTGACTTGAAGAGATGTGTTTTGTTCAAAATCTAATCAAGATGATTGTGAATTGTACATTCCTCAAATTAAATTGAACAATGAGGAAGTTCTGGAAAACTGGGATAAACTGCTGAGTTACCTTCCAGATGAAAATCGGAATGATCTGAAAGCGTTAGTATAATCACATGGTGTGATATGTCGGAATAACCTGGGAATTACTAATCTCACTACACATAATATTGTTTGAGGAAATGCTGTTCCAATCAAGCAACATCCTATAGACTTAACCTTTGAAGGGTGGCACAGGTACAGAAAGAGAATGAACACATGCTGAAGCATAACCTGGTCATACATTGGATCAAACTTACTTTTTGACTGTCACTTTCTTTTCTCGCGAACTTAAATTGTCAACTTCCTCAGAATTTGGACAGAGTTTGGACTCTATGTTTGTTTCACAGCTTCAATTGAACGCAACGACAAATTAAGACACTTCAAGCAAACACTTTCAACTACAATTAAAGAGGCAGCTTGATGTAGCACTTGGGGCAAATTGGATCGAATGTTACGGGGAGAAAGCATGATTAGGCTATTGAGTTGGACAATCAACCATGATCGTGATGAATGGCAGAGCAGGCTCGAAGGTTTGCATGGCCTCCTCCTGCTCCAATTTTCTACGTTTCTAAACCGGCTTATATACCCAAGAAAACTGAAGATTCAGAATTATAAGCCTTCATCAGATGATTTAGGTAAACAGATTACACATTAGATTTTTTTAGTCAGCATATAAAGTTAGTCCATATGATCTCCCAGTTTTGTTTCTTGATGCTGAGATTACAGTTCATTAGAAACTTTCCCACCACTAAGATGAATCTGGTTGCTGGATTTATCCAGACAATTTTGAACAAAAGTATTTTAAATGTTGTGATTCTCCAGTCTCTGATTCCATGTCTGTATTTGAACAGGATAAGGTTGTTGTGGACATTACCAGTGCAGCTTCAATGCTCCTCTTCTCTGTATCCTCAGGTGTCTCCAATTCAGTTGTTATCAGCTACCAACACTCAGTGACAATCAGCCTTTCTAATTGAAGCAGAAGTTGCTGGAGAGGCTCAATGTATCACAGGACTCAAGAACATTAACTCTGCTTACCCGCCACAGATGTTGCCAGACCTGCTGAGATTCTCCAGCAGTTATATTTTTGTTTCAGATTTCCAGCATCTGCAATTTTGTTTTATTTTAGCCTTTCTAAAATTCTGTCAAATTTCATCTCATCCAAGTCCCAACTACATTTTTTTCACCATGAACTGGACATCAAATTCCTCTACATCATACCTCAGCCAGGTCCCTGCCCCTATGAAGTTTAAACAGAGATTTATGATAATTGTCCCCACTCATTCTTTTGCTCACCTTTCACTGTTTATGATTAAGGATGACTTTTGGATTCCCTTTTAAAGTTAGCTGCCAGTCTCCCTTACTCTTTATTTCCTCTCTGAACAGTCTTTATTTAGCACGGTTATCACTCGGGTTAACAATAATCCATATCCTTTGTAACATCATGTAGGGAATTAGATTATGGTTTTTGCCGCCATTTCCTGCTTGTGGAAATGTTAAGCTGAAGCTTAACATTGCCCAGATTTGTGCTCAAATGTCCTTTCTTAAATGCCCTCTTGCCCCATTTAACTCAGCCCTCCTCCAACTCAGAATTATTCTGGATTGTTCCTTGTTCATTTTATACACAAGCTAAACACTTTTGATACAATGAGCAATGCTTTCTTAAACGATCCCAGTCTAATATTTAATGAATTTTATACATATTGTGTGTATGCACACAAATTATGAAGTTGGCAGAGCAGATTGAAGATATCATTAGGATTCTGAACATTATAAATATGACCATCGCATGCAAAATAAGAAAATTATGACAAATCGTTATAAACAGTCCTGCTTTTCCCTCATGTCTAGTTTTTATGCAGCACGCTTCAGGAAGGGATTTGAGAAGGTGCACAAAGGATACACAAAAATGGTACCAGACATGAGCGAACTGGACATCTATATGGATAGTTTGAAGAAGCTTGGGCTGCTCTTTATGGAGGACAGAAGATGAAGAAGACATATTACACGTGTTCAAAATCATGAGGGATTTGGATATAGTAGAGTAAAAGGGTAGGAGAATGCATTTGGATTGGTTACTCTGTGGAGGGTTGGTCTGGACTTGTTGGGCCAAGTGGCCTATTTCCATACTGTACGGATTCTATTTTAAAAAGGCTTGAGAAGAAAAGGAACTGATTTAAGATGATCAGCAAAATAAAACAATGATTACAAGGAATCCTTTTTAAAAAAAAAACACCATAGTTCGGAAACTGGAATGATCTGCCTAATAGTGTAGTGGTGGAGGCAGCTTCAACTGAGGTTTTCAAAACGCAATCTACAATTTTCACCAGGAGAGGTTTTGCAGTATCACATAGTAAAATGACGTGGGAGTGAACAGAGGCAATTTTCTCTTTGAGAGCTGATCAAATCATTGCCTCCGAGTTGTTACCATTGATCGTTGCACATTTACATTGCACAAACTACCAGCTCACCATTTATTTTCTAGTGGTTTGTCATATTCTGATATAATGACTAACTTAGTCATGCATGCAACTAAACTTACTTTGCAATTACTTCACTTGATCCAGGAGAACCTGCATTCCCATTTTCCTCACTGTTTGCACTGACAATGTTTCCAGAACTGCAATTCATCAAAGAGCACAAATTAAGTCATTTAACATCAGGAGACTTATCCAGAATCAAGTCCAAAGCAATTTAACAAAAAACAATCGCAGACTTGAGATTCAATATTCCAAGCCTGGTCAACCAGTTTTCTTAGAGGAGAAAGTGAGGTCTGCAGATGCTGGAGATCAGAGATGGAAATGTGTTGCTGGAAAAGCGCAGCAGGTCAGGCAGCATCTAGGGAACAGGAGAATCGACGTTTCGGGCATTAGCCCTTCTTCAGGAATTCTTGAAGAAGGGCTAATGCCCGAAACGTCGATTCTCCTGTTCCCTAGATGCTGCCTGACCTGCTGCGCTTTTCCAGCAATACATTTCCATCTCAACCAGTTTTCTTAAGTTAGTCAATGACTGCAATTTTAATAAATTGCATTATTTTGCCATCGTGATAAGAAAAGAACAGAGATATCCATGCTTGGTCAGAATCAGGAGTAACAGACCTTTAGCTGATCGTTGTCCTCCTCAGAAATAGAGACTATAGGCAGGAAAGGCCCTTTCAGTGTAAGTCTAATTAGTTGTTGTAGTTCATTCCGTATAGTGTAAGTGCTAGGTAGCCCAACATCGTAGCTCAGTGGTGGTTAAGGGAGTGGAAATGAGGTAGGTTAGTTCTTTTGGCAGTCAATCAAACTGCTCTCTCTTTGATCATATTGAGTTTCTTGTCTATTGTTGCAATTAAACCAATCACCAGGTGAGCAGTGAAGATTCCAATGCTCCTGATTTTAGCCTTGTAATGGTGAAGTTAATGAGGGGGTTATGACAAAGCAATATACCTTGTATCCCAGTCTTGTAATCTTGCTAATGTAACTAATTATTGCTGCCTTCACCACCCATCCCCCTAGAGTGTATTGACAATGCTGTCCTATGATCTAAAAAATGTTGCTGGGACTTTATTTGTTTTCGAGATGCATCATGGACCATCGTGGTCGTGTTGGCATGGGGTTCTTTTGATTTCCACAGGATTTCTACAGTACACCACAATGAGGGATTGCTGGGGTTGGGGTGTGGAAGAGACAGTACAGAGTGAAAAGAAGAGAAAACCATTTCAGTAGCATGTCACCATTGTTTATAGCCATTTCTGGGTTATGCAAGACCTTCATACTGAAAGCCAAGCAAAATTCAACCGACCATTGAAAAACTTTGGATGTTTTATGCTGATCCATGATTGGTCTCTCAAAATAAGCTAAGCATTTCTGAACCAGTCAAGCAGTTGTTTTCTGTGATTGTTCTCATCTGTGTTAGTGTTCACCACGCTGCCATGGGATGCCTTCGTGAGGCAACCCTGACATAATCTTACAACTGCCAGCACTTCCCTTTCACATTATTGGATCCCTAACATAGCAGATTTAAATCTGACATTAGACCAAACTTAATTGCCAACTTGTTCCCTTTAGTTTCTGACAAATTTAGGTTTCCATCTAATTCAAAGTGAGGTGTCAACATTTTCGCAGCTGCAACTGGTAATAAAGTACCAGTTAAATCATTTTAAATATGTGCATGGTCACAAAGTTAGTATTTGGCACTTCTTATCAACATCGGGAGTTTTGGCTGTGAGGGCAGGAGCTGGTGGGTGGGGAGTAAAGAGGTCAAATAAAGACTTGTCTGCTCTGGGACGGAGGGAAAACATCCCAAATGCAAGGATTCAAGTTTAACTTCTTTATCTCTGAAAAAGAAACTCAAAGTTTAAATTAGCAATACCTTATTGCTAATTTAACCCTTACAAGCACAATTTGTAACTCAATGTTTGATTCAGAATCTGAATATTGTAATTTCTCATTATTCTAATTCATTGAAGGTTCATGTCATATTAGTCAGTATTGGCTGTTTTGTTGAAAAGAGTTTTTTTTTTCCTTTTCCTTCCTTACTCCTTCATCCGTTCGGAGTTTACTGAAAGATCTGACCATAATAAACCCAGGAGTAATTACAGGTCTCTGACCCAGAGCACTGTAAAGACCTAAGTATTTAGGCTTCTATTCGTTGATGACATCAGTGAAACATTGTGGATGGGATGCTGCCTGTATCGAATTCACCATGAAAGCACTTTATAAGCTTGATTCAAACAAGTAACTATTACTTGGGAAAGTGCCTGACTCTGGATTCACATGGCCTTTGGCCAAATTAAATTATAAAAAGTGCGAAGCATACAATGGCAACATGGTATGGGAGATAGACCAAGGTGAGAAGACCAGGAGCTGGTCCCAATCCGTAGCCATATTTCTTCAAATATGTAGACATATTTCATCAAATGTCACCAAACTCTGGAGAACATGGTGATGATTTTGGATGTAGTGTGGAATCGGGGGTGGGGGAGCGAGGATGACCAGGAACGAGAAACAAAGAGAAATGATGAGGTCGGGTGAAGGAGAGGAACACAATTCTTCAGTATTTTCACTATAGCTCCAATGTCCAGAAACAGAACCTTAATATTGATCACCAAGAAATTTCCCATCTTAGCATTTAGGGTGGTAGTACTACTGTTTAAGACAATTCTGTCACTAATATTAAATTCCTTGGGAGGCAGTCTAGCAGCCTCTTTAATGTAGCTGCTGTTGTCTGAACTGGCATTCGTTGCATTGCACAAAACATTTTGAAGGAATCAATGGTTCTTCAACGTTCCCTTTTCACATTGTTGTATTCCAGATGAAGCATAATTAAACCAGATCAAAATCAGATCAAATCAAACTTGCTTCCTCATATCTGGCAAACTTTGATTCCCATCCTCCTGACAATCTGGTCTGTCAAAATGTCCCCAGCTACAAGTCATCGTGAAGCACAAACTAAACAAAGGACTTACACCTATAAATGACTTGCAAACATTTGAAAATAAACCCTGAAGATCAAAAGGCTCTATTGAGCTGATACAGAATTTTTTAAAACAAGAGTGGAATCACTCATCACCAGGAATAATGCACATATTGGGAGGGACTATGGTATGGAATGGTGGTGTTTGCTATAGCACTGGGCGATGTTGTCAAGAGGAAGTTCCTCCAGAAATCTTACAGAAATTCCTGATCTCCAGAAATTCCTGTTCACATTACATTCTGTTAAAAAAGGCCACTTTCAAAAGCTATGACTGCAATATATGTTGACTTTTTTTTCAACTTTCACAGAGGTTTGCAGGATACCATAGTCTGTTCTTTTTGAAAAGATGGGGTGAGGGGAGGTGGCCGATGTAATAGTATTAGGAAGCAGAGAGTTAAGTAGTCAATGTGTTTTCAATGTGTTTCGCGTCATTGCACAGTCCAGTGCTTTGAAGTGAACAACTGAAGGCCTGAACATTGAAGGTCTGGAAATGATTATTGAAAGACTTTGCGTTAATGCATGCTCAATTATTCACTGGCTTTTTACTGGGAGGTGGTAGGATTTGGAAAATGGAAGGTAGGGAGTCTGGCACCTTCTCATTGCTAAACCATGCTGACATAGACCAGTTCTCTTTGACACCTTGACTCTCCAAGATCTCCCAGTACTGCCTCCCTCATACCCCTGATTGTGCACATCTTTACAGCCTCAGCAATGATCAGTATGAACAGTCGGGCTCAGAAATGTGTTGATCTGTCCTCCCTCTTACTGGAGTAGCAACTCTTCAAACTAAGTTGCACCGTCAACTGATAAGTAGCCCTGGCAAGAATCTCTTCATTTTAGATTAGAATGGAACTGGAAAAGCACAGCAGGTCAGGCATCTGAGGAGCAGGAAAATCGCTGTTTCGGGTAAAACCCCTTCATCAATGAAGAATCTCTTCATTGGTCACTGCTGGCAATATACCATCCTTAGCATACGCCAAAACCTCCAGGTTTCAGTCCCAGCATTAGGTCTGCACCATTCACTGCAAGCTTCCACCTAAAATGTCTTTTGACAAGACGAATGATAGAGCAAAGATTATATGCCAATCAATAATTTCTTTCATATAAAATAACAAACCGTGGAAGTTGACAATCTGAAAGAAATACAGAAGTTACTGGAGAAACTCAACATATTTTGCAGCATCTGTGGAGAGAAAGCAGAGATCACCTTGAGTCAACTGACCCTTCGAACATAGAACATAGAACAATACAGCACAGAACAGGCCCTTCAGCCCACGATGTTGTGCCGAACATTTGTCCTAGCTTAAGCACCCATCCATGTACCTATCCAATTTCCGCTTAAAGGTCACCAAAGATTCTGACTCTACCACTCCCACAGGCAGCGCATTCCATGTCCCCACCACTCTCTGGGTAAAGGACCCACTCCTGACATCTCCCCTATACCTTCCACCCTTCACCTTAAATTTATGTCCCCTCGAACTGCCTTTCTGCAGCCGTTATACCATTTCTAATTAGCAACGCCACCACCCCCCTCCTTTTTTACCACCCTCCCTAATCTTACTGAAACATCTGTAACCAGGAACCTCCAACAACCATTCCTGTCCCTCTTCTATCCACGTTTCTGTGATGGCCACAACATCATAGTCCCAGGTACCGATTCACGCCTTAAGTTCACCCACCTTATTTCTGATACTCCTTGCGTTGAAGTATACGCACTTGAACCCATCTCTGTGTGCGCAAGTATTCCTTGTCTGTGCTACCTTCGTCACTGCCTCCCTACATTCTTGGACACACCCACTCAAATATCAATCACTTACCTTCCCGACCAGCTCTGCGTTCCAACCTCACTTCCGCCCAGCTCGCGCCGCTCTCTGCTTTGAGAAGACCGTTGGCGTCGAGGTAAGTTCTTTATATATCAGTCACTTCCTTCCCGACCAGCTCTGCACTCCAACCTCACTTCCGCCCAGCTCGGCCGCTCTCTGCTGTGAGAAGACCGTTGGCGTCGAGGTAAGTTCTTTATATATCAGTCACTTGAATAGGAGTGTCAGGATTTCAAGCCACTGACAGTCAGGCTGGAACATGGAAATGAAGGATGTGACAAACCCATTTCTTCAATACTTTACACATGTTGCACGGTCTAGAAAAGACTCAAATAAAGAGCTTAGGGTAATTATAGAAGGGCAACTAACTGTCCAATTTCTCCATTTAAGAAATTTAAGGGCTCTACATACAGGATTGACATTTCCTCATCAATGGGTATTGGCTCAGCAATTGCAAACATTAATGGTGGCATAGAAAGGTTTGCCACTCTGTTATTGTTCCAATTAAACCATCAGCTCTTTAGATTGGGCCATTTCATTCTTGGGATAGTAACCCATCAACAGCTTCTTGATCAGTCCACATCAGCAGCATGCCAACATTAGTGGTACCATCATTCACAGCAGCGCTGGGTCCAGCTCTCAGTCCAAGCAGCAGGGCTCCACCACAATTCACAACATTATTACTGCAAATGACTTGTTTAAAAAAAAATCCCCACAATCTAACTCCGAGGAAAAATACGCACTTGGGAGGCAGAACCTAACAGTTTCCGTCATGTGCTAACAATGGCCTGGAATAGCGTATTTGACATTGTTCTCGCATGTATGCAGAAGGAAATACCTACATAATTTCACAGGAGTTGTTGGTTCTCCAGCAATAACCTTTAATCCAAATACAATATTAATCCGGAATTAAATTGCACTTTGGATCAAACTGACACTTTAATTTCTTCAGTTGTTTCTGACGGACTATAGGTTTCATTCCCGTCGCAGTTTGGATTGTGACACTTACTATGCCTGCAATTGCTCATAAAAGATAAATGAAGTTATTTCAATGAGTATTTGCCTCCATCCCACAATTGTGTGTCAGCTGTTTGAAAGACTGAAGATTCAGGATTCAGGACTGCAGCCTGCATTCAGCCATTGAGTGAAACTGGTCACACTCCAGATGGGTGACTGCAATAGATGGTGAAATTGTTCTTCAAAACCTTTGTTGCTGGTGATAACGATTAGCGACAGAAATGGGATATCAAGTTCTTGAATGTATTCATATTCAGAGTTTAGAAACTTCAATAACAAAATGTAAGCAAACTTACAATGAAGTGTCGTTGATCTCCTCTCCTAATACAATATTTTTGAACCAAAATTCTGATGCCCTAATTCTAATGCAGATAATAAAGAGACAGTAATGCAAATGCTTTTGCCTGGAGTGGTGTTCCCTGCACTGCTGGGTGATGTTTCCTGAAAAGTACCTAGAAAGTAATTTCCTTTCTATTTTGCGTACTCTGAATGAAGTCAAACATTAATCACATATTGTTTTCAAACTTACTTTTTACATGATAGATTTTGGAGTGTACAGTTTTCCATCGACCTTGTGCTTTGGGCTGTCAGGTGATCTGCTAATTGTCAGAAAAGTGCTCTTCAGTCATTTTAAGCGTACATTTGCATCCACAATAAAATCATCATTATAAACCTGAAAAATTGAGTAAGTATTTCAAGCCATTGACAGCTAGTTTTGTAACACTAGCTCAAGACACAATTACAGTAGATGGTGATTTATTACCCCAAAACCCTCATTGGCTGTTTGCAAGACAAGATAATGAGGCTGGAGTGTGGTAGCAAAGAAAGGGAGACACGATGCAACAAATTCATTTCTTGAATACTTTATACTTGTTGCAACGTCTCAAAATATCTCAACTAAAGAGCTCCAGACCCAAATGGAGACTAGTCAACCAATTTTCCAATATCTCCAATGAAGACCTTTGGTACTGTCTCGATAAACAGGGCTGCATTTTCCATGTCAACTGGCATTTGCCAAGATTCTCATGAATTAGGCCAAGTGGAGGGGAGTTAAGGAGCAAAGCCCAACTCCCTTCTGCACCATTATATTATCTTGTCAGTGGTGGTCAAATGAAGGCACCAATTGTGAGCCACTCATGTCTGTCTGTGTTGTGAACAGTAGAGCTCCTCAACTCCCACAGTGGGCTTTAGCTTGCAAATCTCTTTAGTACAGGCTCAGCAATACCCACCACTAATGGCAGCAAAGGAAAAGTCACTACTCTGCCTTCTCTCTGTTATTGCTATTAGCTCCTGGGATCATGCCATTTCAATAATGATTTGTGACCAGGCAGCAACTTCTGTATTAGCTACTGTCAGTAACATGCCACCCTTGGCACTGCCAACCATCGCATTATAATCCAGCTCTCAGTTCAACCAGCAGGGCTTCATCAGAATTCATAACATTATGACGACAAAAGTCTTGTGTAAGAAAGAACACGGGCGGCACGGTGGCACAGTCGTTAGCACTGCTGCCTCACAGCGTCAGAGACCCGGGTTCAATTCCCGCCTCAGGCGACTGACTGTGTGGAGTTTGCACGTTCTCCCCGTGTCTGCATGGGTTTCCTCCGGGTGCTCCGGTTTCCTCCCACAGTCCAAAGATGTGCAGGTCAGGTGAATTGGCCATGCTAAATTGCCCGTAGTGTTAGGTAAGGGGTAAATTAGATTAGATTACTTACAGTGTGGAAACAGGCCCTTCAGCCCAACCAGTCCACACCGACCCGCCGAAGCGCACCCACCCATACCCATACCCCTACATTTACCCCTGCATCGGCAGGTCGGTGTGGACTTGTTGGGCCGAAGGGCCTGTTTCCACACTGTAATGTAATCTAATCTAAACACCATCTTCCAACTTCTGGATGTAATACATATTTTGTGGGTTAAGCTTACTGTGGTAACTAGGACCTGCTACATGGTTCCTGCATGCAGAACGAAATATCTACATAACTTCACAGGAACTGCTAGTTCTCCAGCAATTGCCTTGGAGAATATAATATCAAATGAAGTACAAATTATACAAAAGATCAAACATATTTTCTAGCTATTGCAAACAATCCTGAAGAACTATATTTTCCATATCCCATGCAGTTTGGATTTTCAACCTTGCCATGCCTGTAACTGGTCAGGCGAGATAAATTATCTCCTTATGTTAGCATTTGCCTCCAGCTACTATTGAGTGCCAGCTGTTTGAATAGCTAAAGACTCTGGATTCAGTAGTGCAGCTTGAGTTCAGCTGCTTTTGTTAACCTTCTTACAATGCAGACGGATACTGCAGTCAATACTGATTTTATTCTTCAAACCCTTTCACAGGTTTGATGGACACTATAGCTGGTGATAAGGGTGAGAGTGTGATGGGATACGTATTTCTTGAATATATTCATTTTAAGAGACTAAAGTGACCAGGGATAAGTAACCAAATATGCAAGCAATTTTGAATTCAAGCTTCCTTGATGTCCTGTCCTAAAACTGTCTGTTTTGGAAAAAAAAAACTCACCTACCCAAAGAGCAACGTAGATAATGGAGAGGCAGCTTGTGATTGCTATGGTTGGGAATGGTAATCTCTGCACTGCTGTGTGGTGTTTTCATGAGGGGTCTGTACGTTATCTTACCGTAACTTACTTTAGATTAGATTAGATTAGATTAGATTACTTACAGTAATCTAATTACTTGGAGAAGAGATTTGGATGTTTTAAAGTAATGGCTTTTCCAGAAACTCTGTTTTGTTTTTCTAATTTATAGCATTCGCAGTTCTTTCGGGTTTTATTTGGATGCTTTCTGTTGTTCTAGTTAAATAAGAGCTTCAATCTGTAGGAACAAAGCAAGCATTAGAGATGCAAATTTAGTGTGATTGCTTTGGTCTGGTCTGCAAAGGTGTTTGTTGCACTGCTGTCACATGCTTTCAAGAGGCAGCCCCTGAACAGTCGAAACAACAGCTCTCCAGTAATATCCTTTCACGTCTTTGAATTCTGAATCAAGGATCATTTATACACAAACTGGAGCAACCTTATTTTCTGCAACTGTCCCTGGAGAAATTAAATTTCCCGGTTCTTCACAGTATACACAGCTGAAATTAGTCATGAAAGAAGACATTTTAAACTAGGTCTTGTATGCACAATTGGCTGGTGGCTGGTATAAAATTGTTGGATACTCAGGAATTCAGTATTATATTCTTTGATCAACTGTGTTTATTAAGTAGGTCAACTTCCAGAGGTAGTGGGACAATGGAAAACAGTAGTTTTTGTTGTTTAAATGTTTCATAGGGGATTTGAAAGACACCACAGACAGAACTAGCGGAGCAGAGGAGAGAGGAACCCTAATCGTTCAACATATTTATCCTTTCTTCAGAGTTCAGCTATCTAAATGTTCGACTACAAATTGAGATCTGAATATTGAATGGGCAAGCAATTTTCCACTGACCACTTTTGAAGGTTTTGTATTGATGCAACTATTTTTTAAGCAAACAAAATCTCTAATCTCTCAGAAAAATGCAAACATTACAGACATATCAAAACAACTTTGTTAATGTGACTGCCGTAGGCTGGGGTTTGTTGCATTGCTGTGGCATGTACTCATACAGAAGCCCCTCCATAGAATCTATGGGCACTGGCACTAATTTTCTTTCACATTGTTGTGTTCTAGATGAAAATTAATTAAGACACACATTGGACTAAAACTTCTTTGTGATCACTGCATTCAATACTGGAATCTCTTCTGCCTTGGAAGTGTCACAGTTACAGCACAAATTAAGTGATTTTAAGTAAACACTTGAAAAATTCAACCATTGAAGATGGAGGATTTCAGCATTATATAAATGTTTGTTGAATCTTTACACTGAAACTCCAATTTGGCAATTTAATCAACCTACTACATCCCATACAAAAAGGATGAATTAGATATTCAACATGAGCATGTTTCATTAATTGAAGCTTTAAATCCACATTCCTGCCTTCCCTGAAAACCTTTCACCATCCCTCTCTCAGCAATAAACAATTTATCTTTGCCTTTAAAATATTCCATAGCTCTGCTCTAATAACGTATCAGAGTTTCCACGTTTTGAGATAAAACAAATCATCTCGATCTGTTTTAAATGGACAAACACTGACATTTATACAGTAATCCTTCATTCTCGTCTCTTCTATAAGACGAAACATATTGTTTCAATGGATTTGCCTCTTCCTCAACTAACCACAAACTGACAAAAGCCTAGACTACCCGAATTCCCTTTGTATGGCAAGTCATTCAGTAAGTATTATTCTGGTAAGCATTGTCCGAATTGCTTCCAATGTATTTACTTCTTGCCATAAACAGGGTGACCGATAAGAATTAGAGCATTCAAGATACAAGCTCAACAATGCTCTCCACTTTTGTGTTTAAATTCCCCCACGATAAATGGAAAACATTGATTCGCTTTCCTAATAACTTACTGCTAGCACTTTGTGATTCAGGTAATGCTACACTCTGATCCCACTGCATCTCAGAGCTATGTAATTTCTCTCTATTTTTAAAAAAAATGCTTTTCTTCCAGTCAAAATGGTCAACTTCACATTTATCCACGTAAAGCTCTATTTGTCAGGTCTTTGACTACTCACTTAACCTATATTTCTCTATAGCACCCCAACGTCCTCTGAGATTATGTTTTAACTTTTCTTTGTCATATCAGCTTTATATTAATTCCTTCATAAGTCATGGACTGTGAGTCAATACTTGGAAAATTTGAGCAGATACAGATTTGTTTTAAATAGCTATGCAAGTTATACGATCCTATACATTCTGAACTCCGGTTAATTCTCAGTTCCAAACAAACACCGAAGTAAACGCGATCATTCATGTAAAAACGGCGGAACCCCAGAATCTAATCAGAGAATACCAAAATAACAATAGGATTCTCATTAGCCTCTTTCTCTCTCTCTCTCTCTCTCACACACACACACACACACACACACACACACACACACACACACACACACACACACACACACACACACACACACACACACACACACACACACACACACACACACACACACACACACACACACACACACACACACACACACACACACACACACACACCATGGATAAGGGAACATTTTGAAATGTAAGATGTCTGTAAGGCAAATGGATACTATAAACTTCCACTGTACTACGTCAACCTTTAAGCCAAACTACAATGGTTGACTCAAACCAGTGGTCTATGCCTCTTGCTTGATGTGGGAGCTTAGGAACGTGGCTGACGTTCCTGATTCTTACACTTGCAAGATGTGTGTCCAGCTGCAGCTCTTGTTTGACCGCATGACGACTTCGGAGCTGTGGATGGATGCACTGTGGAGCATCCACAATGCTGAGGATGCCGTGGATAGCACGTTTAGCGAGCTGGTCACAACACAGTTTAGAATTGCTGAGGGAGACAGTGAATGGGTGACGAAAAGACTGAAAAAGAGTAAGAAGGCAGTGCGGCTGTTCCCTACGGTCATCTCCCTCCAAAACAAGTATACCGTTTTGAATACTGTTTGCGGAGATGGCTCACCAGGGGAGGGCAGCAGTTGCCAGGATTATGGCATCATGGTAGACACTGCTGTTCAGAAGGGCGGGAAAATGACTTGTAGGACCATTGTCATAGGGAATCCTATTGTGAGGGGTGCAGATAGGCGGTTCGGTGGCCGAAAATGGGACTCCTGGATGGTATGTTGCCTCACAGGTGCTCAAGTCAGGTATGTCACCAAACAGCTGCAGAGCGTGATAAAAGGGGAGGGTGAACGGCCAGTTGACTTAGTGCATATAGGCACCAACGATATAAGTAGAAAACGAGATGATGTCCTCAAAGAAGAATTCAGGGACCCAGGAGAGAAGTGAAAGGGGAGGACCTCAAAGGTGGTATTCTCGGGTTTACTACCAGTGCCACGCGCTAACCAGTGTAGAAATAAAAAAAAAACGACAGGATGAACACATAGCTTGAGAGATAGTGTAGGAGGGAGGGGCTCAATTTGTTGGACATTGGGACCGGTTCTGGGGCGGTTAGGGCTATTACAAAATGAATGGTCTATATCTGAACCAGAATCGAACCAATGTCCTTGGGGAGGTGGGGGGGGGGGGGTGTTGCATTGCTGTGGAAATATTTAAACTAATGTGGCAGGACACTGGGAACCAGAAGAGAAAATAAGAAGGCAGTGATGTGGAGACTGGAGACTGTAAGAATTATGAAGATAACATTCCTAAAGAGAGGAGGAGGCAGAGAGTAGATCAGCACAAAAAAAAACTGGTAGCCTGAAATGCATCTACTTTAATGCAATGAGTCTCGTGTGTCAGGCAGATGAACTTAGGGCTTGGATTGCTGCCTGGGAGTATGACATTATTGCCATCACAGAGACTTGGTTGAAGGAAGGGCATGAAGATTGGCAATTAAATATTCCAGGATATAGACGCTTCAGACAGACAGGGAGGGTATTAAAAAGGAGGGGTGGATCTGCATTGCTGGTCAAGGACGATATCACGGCTGTGCTAAAGGAGCACACTATGGAGGTCTTGGGTAGTGAGGCATTATGGGTGGAGCTGAGAAATTAGAAGGGTGCAGTTACACTGTTGGGGCTGTATTACAGGCTTCCCAACAGTGAGCATGTAGTAAAAGAACAAATAGGTAAACAGATTGTGGAAATATGTAGAGGGAATAGTGTAGTGTTGATGGGAGATTTTAATTTTCCCAACATTGACTGGGATATACTTAGCGTCTGAGATCTGGGTGGGGTAGAATTTGTAAGAAATGTCCAGGAGAGTTTTCTATTGCAGTATGTCAATAGTCCGCCGAGGGAAGGGGCCATATTGGACCTGGTACTGGGGAACAAACCAGGACAGGTGGTAGAGTTGCGATGAGGGATTTCTTTGAGAAAAGTGACCACAATTCTCTAAGTTTTAGAATACTCGTGGATAAAGAAGAGAGTGGTCCCAAGGAAAGAGTACTAAACTGAGCCAAGGCCAATTATATCAAAATTAGGCAGAAGCTCGGAAATGTAGAATGGACACAGCTATTTGAAGGGAAGTCTACACTTGAGATGTGGGAGGCTTTGAAAGGTAGGTTTAAGGTAGTGCAGGATATGCATGTACCGTTGAAGGCAAAGGATTTGAAGAGCAACATTCATGAACTGTGGATGACAGGAGAAATTGTACGACGAGCCAAGATGAAAAGAGAAGCATACATAAGGTCTCGGCAGCTGAGAACAGAACGGGCCCTGGAAGAATATTGGAAGAGTAGGACAAATCTTAAACAAGGAATCAAGCGGGCTTAAATGGGTTATAAAATAGCTTTAGCGAGCAGAATTAAGGAGATTCCCTCAGCATTTAATTCTTATATAAGAAGCAAGAGGGTAACTAGAGAAAGGATTGGTCCAGTAAAGGATAACGAAGAAAGGCTGTGTCGAATCTGAGAGGATGGGTGAAATTCTGAATGATTACTTTGCATCAGTGTTCACTGAGGAGAGGAACATGATGAATGTTGAGATTAGAGACAGAAGTTTGATTAGTCTGGATCACGTTGACATAAGTAGCGAAGATGTGTTGGGTAGGCTAGAGGTTATTAAGGTGGACAAATCCCCAGGACCGGATGGGATCTATCCCAAGTTGCTGAGGGAGGCGAGAGAGGAAATAGCTGGGGCCCTGACAGATATCTTTGTGGCATTCTTAAATACAGGTGAGGTGCCGGTGGACTGGAGGATAGCTTATGTTGTCCCCCTGTACAAGAAGGGTAGTAGGGATATTCTGGGTAACCAAAGACAAGTGTGCGTGAGGTCAATGGTGGGAAAGTTGCTGGAGAAGATACTGAGGGATAGGATCTACTTATATTTAGAAAAGAATGGGTTTATCAGTGATATGCAAAATGGTTTGTGCGGGGCAGATCGTGCCTTCCCAACTTAATTGAGTTCTTTGACGAAGTGAGCAAGTTGCTAGATGAAGGAAGGGCTGTAGATGTCATATACATGAATTTTAGTAAGGCGTTTCATAAGATTCCCCATGGTAGACTAATGAAGAGATTGAAGTCATATGGTGTGCAGGGTGGTCTAGCTAGGTGGACAAAGAACTGGTTGAGAAACAGGAGGCAGAGAGTAATAGTTGAAGGGAGTTTCTCGAAATGGAGAAAGGTGACCAGTAGTGATCCACATGGGTCAGTGTTGGGGCCACTGTCGTTTGTAATATACATAAATGATCTGGAAGAGGGCACTGTTGGTATTATCAGCAATTTTGCAGATTACACGAAGATAGGTGGAGTAGCAGAAAGCATAAGGTACTGTCAGAGAATACAGGAGGATATTGATAGACTGGAGTTTTGGGCAGAAAAGTGACAGATGGTTTTCTAATCCGACAAATGTAGGTAAGACTAATTCTAGAGCGAATTATACAATGAACAGAAGAGCCTTGGGAATAGTTGTTGGACAGAGAGATCTGGGGGTGCAGGTCCATTGTAATCTGAAGGTTGCTGCACAGGTGGATATCGTGGTCAAGAAGGCATATGGTTTGCTTGCCTTCATTGGACGTGGTATTGAGTATAAGAGCTGGCAAGTCATGTTAACATTGTACAAATCATTGGTTCAGCAGCATTTAGAATACTGTGTACAGTTCTGGTCGCCACATTATCAAAAGGATATGGACGCTTTTTGGAGGGTGCAGAGAAGGTTTACGAGGATGTTGCCTGGGATGGAAGGTGATAGCTATGAAGAAAGGTTGAGTAGGTTAGGTTTATTTTCATTAGTAAGAAGGAGATTGAGGGGGGGTACCTGATTGAGGTTTACAAACTCATGAAGGGTTTAGACAGGGTGGATAGACACAAGCTTTTTCCCAGTGTGAAGGATTCAATAACGAGAAGTCACTCCTTCAAGGTGAGAGGTAGAACGTTTAAGGGAGATATACGCGGCAAGTACTTCACACAGAGAGTGGTGGGCGTTTGGAATGCGTTGCCAGCAGAGGTGGTCGAGGCAGGCACGGTAGATTCACTTCAGATGCGTCTGGACAGATGCAGTAGATTTGGAGCAGAGGGATACAGATGCTTAGTAATTGACTGACAGGTTGAGACAGTACATTTGCATCGGCTTAAGCTTAGAGGACCGAAGGGCCTGTTCTTGGGCTGTAAATTTCCTTTGTTCTTTTTTGTTCATATATACTTTCCTTTTCATGTTGTATTTATTAGAAGGTGAGAGGTTGGGAAGTGCTTTTGCCAAAAAGGGCTGGAATATCCTTGGTCACACGTCACGAACAGAATTCATGCAGGGCATCCATTAACCAGGACAAGAAATGAAATGTCAGCCTTCATTACAAAATGAATCATGTGTAGAAGTTGTGGAGTGTTGTTGAGGCAGTATTTGGGCTATTGTGAGCATACTTTCTGACCTTTATAAATCAATGATCTTATCACAGAGGCAGTATAAAGCTGTTTTATCAGAATAATCTCTGGGATGATGGTAAAATGAAGGGAGTGTGAAGGAAATGGTTGTTTAATTTGTAGCACGGTTAGAGAATAAGAGTTGACTGCATTGAAACTTAAAGATTATGTACGAACACACATTATGTCAAGAGAAAGACATTGATGGCATAAGAAATTACATTTTCCCCAAGATACGTGCTTCTTGGTAATTGCTATACCTCTGTGAAGCTCCTATGTTGGTTGGGAGAAAGCTTCAGGCTCTGAATGAACTCTCATTGCCTCAATGTGCAGTTGGTGTGTGACTCTGCACTGAAAGGCACATTGTTCACAAATCTGTCAGCATCTGCAATGCCTAACTCCTGAAAATGTTAGCCGTTCCCAACAGCTTCTGACCTCCATAGGGAATATCGGTCTGCCTTCTCGGAGATGTCCTGCCTCCTCACCTTCAACAAATCATATTAATGTATCCATTCTATGCCATTAGCTATGGAGCCAGGAGGAACGACATGGAGCAGTCTATCCGTGCAGTCTCTGTTTCATTGGTTTGTCATGTTTGGTTGTCGATAACATTCTCCTATTTCTGTGTAAGGGGTTTGAGCGGCTGAATGGTCACCTCCTGATGTCATGGGAGACGCTCAAGGACCTGGGCAACCAACCCGTGGTTCCTGTTTAGCATCTCAATGTGTTTGACTGGGCTTCTTATCTTCCTGTGTAATAGTCAAGAGAGAATTAATGGGCTTTCCCTATTCATATCCAATAACATTGATGGGCGGAATGACCTCCTCATATTCCTGTGAAGTGAGCTTGAGGTGCTGAATGAGCACCTCTCTTTACTCTGGTAACCCATAGTGTCCAGCAGGGCTGTTACATGAATGTTACCGACACTTCAACAGCACAAGCCTGAATCCTGTCCGGGTCTTCCTGCACATGGACACAGGCTGCTTCAGGAGCTGAGGGGGGCAAATTGTTCTGAACATTACATGCTTTTCAGTCACCATCTCCATTTCTGATATTCTGAAGGGGGGAAGACACCGAGGTGCAAATGAGGATGCTTGTGCTGTGGATCTCCTGCAGAGTTGTCCCGAGACTGAGGTGGTATATGTCGATGAACCACAAACATCTTCTTTCTGCTGAATCACTCCAATCGGTGGGGTGGTTACCTTTGATTTCCATTAAGTTCTATTTTCTTCAGGTTCCTTGAACCATCGTCAGTTAAACACTGCCTTGTTGTCAGGGCCAATTACTATTACCTGTTTTTTTATATATTTTGTTCATGTCAATAGGTCACGGTGTATGTGTGTGATGTGTTTCCTTCTCACATAGGGGTGTGACCATCGGGACTTCTCTATCCCAGAGAGGTTGGGGAGATAGCTCATTGAGATAGTTGAAAGTCAGGGATGGATGGATATTTGACACGGCAGGCACTCCAGGAGTTGGGGTATAGGGCAGATCAGCCATGATTTTATTGAAGGGAAAGGCAGGCAGTAAGGGCTGAATGACCTACCCCTGCTTCTCATGTTCTTGAATTCTGTTATTGGAAGGTTCATTGTTGATAGTTTCCTGGCTGTCCTGTGAAGGAATGCTGCAGTCAAAGAGAGCAGAGGATTTTATGAGCAATATTTATGAGCAGTATGGGGTCATTAGTCGCTGTGAATCTGAATCAACAACATGACAAATAAATGGAGACAGGGGAACCTCTGTAAAGAGAGAGGAGGGGACTGTTTCACAGTAACACCAACTCTTTTTCCCAGGAACGTTTTCCAATCCACACGAAATCATGTTTGACTGTATTCAGGGGCTGAATGGTCACCTCGGTTTCTGTGCATCAAGCAGTAGGAGTAAGTGGTCTCCAACTGCTTCTGAGTAGCAGATTGAGGGGTTGAATGGAATGGGGCAAAATACGACTGAGGAAAAGGAGTGGGTCCCTGCCCAACCAGGCACTAAGGTTGTGGCTGATCAGATTGTGGTCACAGCCCCTCGGTCCTATTTGCAGTTCTTTATCCTTGAGTCACTTTCCCGTCAAATATTTAACTAGCACACCTTTGAATAAATGCAAACACACAGGTACACAAACCTGTGGGCAGAGAATTCCCACTCAAATGGCCTTTTGAGAATTTCTCCTTATCCCTGTTTCTACTGAGGTTAGAGTGTCATTGCTTCTTTTTCTAGTCCCACTCCTCCAGACGTCACAACAAATTGTCAGTGCAACTAAATGTGTGATATGATAAATTATATCCGTCTCAGACTGGGTCAGATTCAGTGTTAGGAACAAGTCAGACAGGTTTCTTAAATTTGTAAAAAAATCGAAAACCAAAGCAAAGTTACTCGAAATACATAAATGATATAGAGTTTGAACATTGACAATATGTACATCAACATTTATTTTTCTATAAATCTGAGACTCAGAAATATGCACACAAATACACACACAGACGCACACACACATACACACACACATGTCTGAAGGCAAACAGAAAAAAATGAAACTCTACAGCATATGGATTCGAAAGAGCTTTGTCCAAATAACAGTTAATTTCTTTTCAATAGCAAAATTGAGATAGTTTCAATTGTTATTCTGCCTCTGAAGTTATTCTGCCTCACAGCAGCTGCTAACACTGGGGTTTCTTCCCGGAACAGTTGGATCTGGCTGAATTCCCTTTACTGCAGGCAGAGGAGAGATTCCAATGAATCCTCAACAGGAACCCTCAAAGATTGCTAAAGATGTCTGATTGATTTTCAGTTCTCATATGTTACTTTAGAGAAGTACAAGTAGAGACGGAGAAATGGCCGTTGCTTCTATGACAGGTTGCATTTTTAGATTAGATTAGATTACTTACAGTGTGGAAACAGGCCCTTCGGCCCAACAAGTCCACACCGCCCCGCCGAAGCGCAACCCACCCATACCCCTACATTTACCCCTTACCTAACACTACGGGCAATTTAGCATGGCCAATTCATCTGACCATCTTTGGACTGTGGGAGGAAACCGGAGCACCCGGAGGAAACCCACGCAGACACGGTGAGAACGTGCAAACTCCACACAGTCAGTCGCCTGAGGTGGGAATTGAACCCGGGTCTCTGGCGTTGTGAGGCAGCAGTGATAACCACTGTGCCACCGTGCCGCATTTGCTCCCTCTCTGATCTGAAACATGCAATAATGTGACCCAAACACCAACCTGGACTCGGTAAAGTCTGGTTGAATATTCTCCTGATGGAATTACTCCATCCCTGTTAACTGCTCCATTTATAAATGATTTGTAATTCATAATTTGAAGGTATGTGCCTGCGTAACTTTTGTACAATAAATTCATGTCTTCATAGCACCTGTGTTAAAATGAGTATGCTGTTTTCTAAAATTAAATCCTTAGTTTTATTCTCTAATCCTCAGCTACGCCCCAATACAACCTCCTCAGAGTCTTATATGGTTCAATATGATCAGCTCTCATTCTCAGTCCTGAAGTACTCTGACCTTGTAGAGGCCATGAGGGGCATGGTTGCGAGATCAGCCAAGGCTATTTTCCAAGGCTGGAGGAGTCCAAACCAGGGGGCAAAGATTTAAAGTGAGAGGGCAAAATTAAAAAGATGCCTCAGTGGTAACATTTTCACACAGAGGGTAGTGTGCGTATGGAGCGAGCTGGCAGAGAAAGTGGTGGAGGCTGGTACAATTACAACATTTAAGAGGCAATTGATTAGTATATGAATAAGAAGGGTTTAGAGAGTTATGGGTCTAATATTGGCAAGTGGTTTTACATCAGATTGGAATATCTGGTCAGTGCAAATGAGCTGGACTGAAGTTTCTGTTTCCGTGCTGTATGACACTATGATTCTGTCAGGCCTTCATTCGAGCAAGGAGTAAAGTGAAGCATCTGTGAAAAGCTTCTAAAACAATTGCATATTTTTTCTTTCAGTTTCAGGGATCATTACAACATGCAATACATTCGATGCAGTCTCAGCATTGTCATGTACATATGCAGTAAAACATCCCGATGATTATACCCGATAGCCTTTGCATGAAACAGCAACATTCAATACACTTCCCTAATCACTTGCTGAATCTGCTGACTGGGTTTATATGGCTCATGTACCGAGACACACACATCCTTCTGTACCAATGCGTTCTGCGATGTTCTCTCCATTTAAGTAGGCTACTGTCATTATATCTGTTCTGAGCACTGACTTCCCTTAGCCCTTGTTATACAGTTTTCTGCCAAAGCTTTGCTCACTAACTTCCCCTGTCGTTATCACATTGCAGAGTCTCCGTATGCTGTTAAATGACCATCTTGGTAAACGAAGTAATTGAGATCCAATCCAATCAGTCACCTCATTCAAGTCATTGGTATAGATTGCAAATTTTGTTAATGTCACACTGATCCCTGAGGCACTCCACCAAGTTACAACTTTACAACCTGAATATCAACATTTATCCTGAATGTTTATTCCCTGATAGTTTACCAGGTTTCCCCTGTTGCTGGGCAGCAAGCTAGAAAAGTAGGATGGCCTCATCCTACACTGTGTAATGTACTTAGCGGACTGAAGACCTTCAATCTATTTCTGTGTAAATCCTTATCGGGCAGAATGGTCTCCACCTGTCTCATTATAACGACGTTGACTGTCTTAATGGGATCTTTCTTTACCTCTGTAACCTTATTGAGTGGTTGAGAGAACAACATGTGGGTTATAGGCGCAATAGTTGGCCATTCAGCCCCTCGCACCTGCTGCACCATTCAGAATGTGCGTTGTTGATGAGATTGTGACTAAACATCCCCTTCCTCTCAGTTCCTAATAAATATGGATTCTCTTGTAAATCAAAGATCTATGGAACGGAACCTTGCTACTTCGGCATGAGAACATCACAGATCATACAACTCTAAAGAGAAAGGAAAATCCCTGTCTCAGTCAGAAATGGGAAAGTCCTTATTCTCAAAATGTGTTCGCCTCAAACCAATGCCCACTCTTTTGACATATAAGGAGTCGACAATTAGAAACAGATATCGCCCACTCAGCCCATAAAGCCTGTCCACATTCCCATTAACTTTCCTCAATCAAATACTTACCAAATTCAGCCTCCACTGACGTTGTGGAAAGACAATTGCAGGCACCACAAGATCATGTGCGCAATGAACCCTGGAGCAGAATTAGACCATTCAGCCCATCTTGTCTGCAATGACATTTGATCGCGGCTAAAATATTTCTCAACCCCATTCTCCTGCCTTCTCCGACTGGCCATTGATAACTTATTAATATAGACGTATTTAAAGACAGTGTGTGCCTGTATGTGGGGTTATGTTCATGTGTTTATGGGTAAACCCCCATATCTGTGTGCATATCTCTGTGTGCATATGTTATGTGTGTTAGTATCAGTATCTCAGTTTGTGTGTACCTCTGTCTGCATCTCTGTGCAAAGTTGCTTTTGAAGTAAATAGATTGAAATTGGAATCAATGTCTCCCTCCTCCTCTGTCTCTGTCTGTCCCTGTTGTTCGCAGAGTTCATCGAATTCCTACACTGTGGAAACAGGCCCTTCGACCCAACACATCCACACTGACCCTTCGAAGAGTAACCCACCCAGACCCGTTCAAATACTATCCTACGTTTACTCATGACTAATGCCCCTGACCTACACATCCCTGGTCACTATGGACAATTTAGCATGGCCAGTTCACATAACATCCACATCTTTGGACTGTGGGTGGAAACAGGAGAATCCAGTGGAAACCCTCGCAGACACGGGGAGAATGTGAAACTCCACACAGACAATCGCCCAAGCGTGGAATCGATCCCGGGTGCCTGGCGCCGTGAGGCAGCAAGTGCTCGCCTCTGATATTGGTGATTAGATTCATACAATACTACCCTCTGCTGGCCTCCCCACACCACCACTACATCAATGGCAGAGTTTTTACTCTCTCAGAAGATAACAAATCCTTTACTGTAAATCTCTCAAATTGCACGGCCGTTTGATTTTCCAATAATATCTTTGGAAGCATAGAGCTGTTTTGTCCGATACTGAGCAATGTTATTCCTGCGTCACTAGCAACACTACTGGGCCTTTTTCAGGACTTTTCAATACTTTCTCAAATAAGTTTTAAGCATTGCAAGTCACAGAATGAGAAATCAATTCATGTCACCTCCTGACAAAATGATTTACTCGGAGGTGAGCATTTCCACTCTGACAGGGCCAAGTATATTTTCAACCCTCCATCTACCAGCATTGTGTGGCTGAGCCTGTGCGTGTGTGTGTGTATTCATGGTACTGTCAGTTTGGATCGTGCTATGAGCTCTCTCACTCTCTCTCCCTCCCAGTCTGAATCCTCAAATGATGTCACTCTCTGCCGCTTTCACTGCAGTCGGGTGGGGAGGCCAGCTGAGGGAGTGATTGTTTCATTTTCAACACTACAGAGACGGTCAGACCTGCACATACATAGCGGTACTCACAGAGTCAAATACAGACACACATGTACGGATCGTGGTGAAGAGATGGATATCGGTCACTCCACCACCCGGCTTGTCCCTTTCCGTCCTATTCCAGGCTGTTTCTCTTGGAATGCGAGAAATGGAGGGACGGAGTGAATGTGGGAGTGGGGATTCCTGCTATTCGTGCTGGTGTGTGTGGGATGTTGGAGAAGGCGATGTGTCCAGAGGGAGTCAGTCCATAGTGTTGTATCCAAACAGTGTTATTAGTGACAGAGATATAGTGGAGTGGAAAGAGAGGGAGAAGGAAGGTGCTGCTTGCAGCAGCTAGAGTGGTGGAGCATGAGCCTTTTTCGGGGATAGGTGCTATATCAGATATACAGTGAGGGTGCGGGAACAGGGAGAACACGATAACACTTATCCTGACGGAGCGGGGAAGGTTCTTGATGCTTGACCAGTATTGCAGGACATTTCTTAAAACCCCAGATACTGCACTGAGCTGGGTGGTGAGCTCAGACCATGCTCGGTGGGTCTGGTGATATAGTCCCCTCTGGGAAGAGATTAATCCTCTTCTGTACAAGTCCACCCACCAGGACCTCCGTGCCCCTGTCGACAAACCGTGGTGTAATTTCTCCTTATCTGCCATGCTGAACGTAAACTGTGCAGGGCAGCTTCAAGCTGAGAAAGCTCAACCGTGTGCCCATTGGCCTTTTTAAGATGGCACCAGTGTCAGGGATCACGGAATATCCTGGGGCATCCGGGCAATGGTGAGTCCCTCCAGCCATGATGGGTGGGAGAATTGGGTTGGTATTGAATTACAGAGGCACCATGGGTTGGGGAGAGTAGTTAATGATTTGAGTTCGATAAGATAGCACCAGGAAAATAGCTCAACCTCGCGCAGACGATCGCTCTATCACACTCAATGAAAATGTCACTGAAACAAATTATTGTTAGGTTCAACCCAATGAATTGAATACTCTGCTGACCACAATCCCAGTGACAACGCTACAGCTACTTGACCAATGCTCTCCATCACAGGGAAGAACCTAAACGTCACCTTACGTTTGGGAAAAAAGGCACTGTGGAGGGGGTGTTTGAGGTATCTGTGGGGTGCACATTATGACAAGTCATCATAATTCTATCAGTTTCAAAATAGAGATGGAAAAGGATGAACCAGGTCTAAAACTTAAAGTTCTAAATTGTTGAAAAACCAGTTTTGATGATATTAATATACGTTTTTCCAAAGTCGATTGGGGCAGGTATTCGCAGAGAAGCCGGTCAGTTGAAAAGTGGGAAGCCTTTGACAATGAGATGTCAGGTGTACAGAGACATTATGTCCCTGTTAGGGTGAAGGGTAAGGCTGGTACGTGTAAGGAATGCTGAAGGATTGGAGAAATTGAGGTTCTGATCATGGATAAGAGGGAAGCATATGTCAGGTTTGGTCAGCAGGAATTGAGATTTTGTTTCTTAATTCCTTCACGGGATGAGGGTGTCCCTGGCTAGGCAAGCATCAATTACCCATTCCTAATTGCCCAGAGGGCAGTTGACAGTCAACCACATTGCCGTGGGTTTGGAGTCTCATTTAGGCCAGACCAGACAAGGCAGTTTGTTTCCTTAAAGGGTGTCAGTGAACCAGATGCATTTTTCTGACAATTGGAATGGTCATCATTAGCCTCTTAATTCCTGATTTAAAGTGAATCACTAGAAGATCGTGATGGCAACAAGAAAATACTTAAGAGGGAAATTGGGAGCATAAAAGGACGACATGTGATAGCTTTGACAAATAGAGTTAAGGAGAAGCCAAAGGAATTCTACAAGTACGTCAAGGAGGAAGAGTAACTGTGGAGAGAATAGGACATCTTAAAGATCAGCAAGCCTGCCCATGTACACAGGAAATGGGGGAGGTACTAACGAATATTTTGTATCAGTATCAGTGCAGGAGGATATGGAAGCTAGAGAACTTGGGAAATAGGTAGTGACATGTTGGAAAGTGTCTGTGCTACAGAGGAGCTGCTGGAGGTGTTAAAACATACAAAGGAAGGAGCATGTCTTGGCTTTTATTAGATGCATGCTATACTCTGTGGGAAGCTAGGGAAGTGATCGCTGGGTTCCTTGCTATCATCAATAGCCACAGGTAAAGTGTCAGAAGACTCGAGGTTGGCTAATGTGGTGCCACTACTTAAAGGATTTAAGAAGAGTAATGAGGAAAAACCAGTGAGCCTGACGTCAGTGATTGGTATGTTGTTGGAGGGGATGGCAAGGCATTGGATTTTCACGCATTTTGAAATGTAACAACTGATTAGGGATCGTCAACGTGGCTTTGTACAAGCAATATTATATCTCACTGACTTGACTGAGATTTTTTTTGAAGAAGCGACTAAGAAGATTAATTGAGATAGAGTGGTGTACATTGTCGATATGGACATCAGTAAGGCGTTGAACAACATTGTGCATGGTCATCTGTTTAACAAGGTTGGTTCATATGAAATACATGGAGAACTAGCCATTTTGATACAAAATTGGCTCAAAGGTCAGAGACAGAGGGTGGTGGTAGAGGGTTGCAATATCCTGGCAAAAGTTTTCAATGCTCCCCATGCTGTGCACATAGTCCAGTTTATGGAGTAGTCCACCAGCACAGTGTGCATAGCTCTCCATCTTAGCCGCTACCTTACCCCAGTTTATGGTGTCTGGGCTAGTTCTGTGAAGCAGATTCAAAACTTGAGGCAATGGACCATTCCAGCTAATCTGGCAATGTCTTTCAATGTGTGCATTGTTGTGATTGGGCCCACTGTTGTCTCACTTATACAGTTATTCCAAAACCCCGATCTCCTTGTCCACTTTTCACCAAGTTATCAGTTAATTAATTATTTGTCTTTTTTCTGTATCTTTCTCTGTCTTTGGCTTTTGACTCCCTCGTGTATCGAGTGCTGGCATGTAAACCTCAGAAACAGTGAAATGGTGTGTGGCAGGCTGTTGTTTACTTCTCGATATGTCCCATGTGGTGGTTTATGGACAGGTGTTCCAGGAGCTTTGATTCGCGTGTTTGAAACTTGGTATGCGCCTGCCGGTGGAACACCTCTGTTTGTCTCTCTCAGTTGATTGTGCGGTCAGTAACACGAGGAAGACCCTTGAGTATAATTGTAAAGAACCAGGCATCTAACTTGAAGCTGAGGGGTTTGTGACTGACTCCTGTTATTGAAAAGTTAGTGGAGGTGCTGGAGATGGTTTGCTGGAGGTTGTGCTGTGAGCTGCCTCAGACATTTAGGGAGTCCTGAGGATTTGGTGACCAACTCTGGATGGAGCATGGGGACTGTATTTACAGCATCTGGGTCTGTAACATGAACAACAAATGGAGCAGAAGCTGCAGAGAGGGGAAGCTAGTGAGTGTGTGTGTGGAAAGTAATCAGCCGTATCTGTCTGCATCTTAGCCTGGACAAGCACACACACTCACTCTCCCCGTTACATACAAGGATGCACACTCTCCCTATCCACCCCTCACACACATTCACACTCCCCCTCTTTCACGTTCCACACATGCACTCCACTCTGTCACACACGCATGCACACATAGTCTCTCTCTCTCTCCCTCCCGCACTCATACACACTCTACACCTCACTCTCTCTCACGTACACGCAGTGGATCTCTCTCCCCCTCACACAGACACACCCCTGTCTCACACATATGCACACGTGCTGCTCCTATTTGGAAATAAAACCAGTCTGACTCCAGGTCAAGACACAGACAGAGTCCAAACAAAACCTCACGCTTAGAATACATTGTCTGACCGCAAGTGTTACTTCATTTACATTGATAGTACCTGAAGGTATCTCCAGGCAGTGACTTGAAATAAATTCTGCGATTTGCATATTAATCAATCAAACTCGCACTTCCATTTTAACTGATTAATTACTTAAGAGCCACCTTAGTTGTGTGGACAATTCATGTGCATGAGTTGTACAAGCCTTTGATCTTTCCCTTATGACTTCTGTGCTTAAGGTTTTCCTCTCTTACACCTGATGAAGGAGCAGCGCAATGAAACCTTGTGTTTACAAATTGACCCATTGGACTCTAACCTGGTGTCATTTGATTTTTGACCTTGTCCAACCCAGTCCAAAACCAGCGGCTCTTTCTCATGTCTTTTATTGATTAGCTAATCCTCTCCCCATCAAGTAAATTGTTCCTAACCCTATGTGTTCTTGGCTTGCATATTAATCTTTTGCGATGCACGTTACGTACTGATGTCTGGAATCCCAGATATAATCCATCTATAGGATCCCCGTTACTCATATTGCTTATTACGTTTTCTTTAAAGAAATTTAGTCAAATCATTCAAACATGATTTATCCTTCATAAAACTATATTGACTGTGCTAGATTGTGGCTTGGCTTTGGAAATCTCCTGTTATTAATTCCTTCATGACGTATTCTAAAATTTTGTCTTCAATCCCAATAGTTTTTTCACTACTTTTCATTTCCCAGTGAAGCTGGTTATTCGATGTCCTTCCCTTTCTATAACGTTTACGTTCCCTTTTACAATTCCTGTGTAACAGTCACAAGGCTGCAAAAGATCTGGTCCAGTTGCTGTACAAGAGGCATGAGTGACTAAATGGACCCATTATGTTCTGGCTTTACACACAAGATGGACCGAAAGTCCTCCTGGTGTTCTGACATTAGTCCTGATGGCCTGAATGTTTGCACCTGTTTCTGACCAAGCCCGCTCAAGACCTCAATGTCCTCTTCCTGTTGCTCAATGTCAGGTTTGGGGAGTTATGAAATCTCCCGGCTCAAATGTCACTTTTCAAGGACTGAACTGTGCAGGCAAGTTGTATTACCCACATTAGGTAGCATAGTGTTTAGCATTGCTGCCTCACAGCACCAGGGATTCCGATTCAAATTCAATCTCCAGTTTCCTCCCACAGTCACAAGATGTGCATGTAAGGTGGATTAGCCACGCTAAATTACCCATAATGTTCGGGGATGTGGAGGCCATGTGTATCAGTTATGGAATTGCCAGGTTACAAGTTCGGGTGGGGTGGGTGGTGGAATTGGATGGGATGTCCTTCGGCGGATCAGTGTGGAGTCGATGGGTCAAATGGCTTGGTTTCACACTGGAGAGATTTTATGATAACACCTTCATTGCAGTTGAGGGAATAACCTCTGAGTTAATTCCAATATCCTTTCCTCAGGGAGGAGGTTAAACCTGTGCACCGTACTCCAGATGTGATTTCACCAAGATCCCGTACAGCAGCAACAACACTCTACCAGCCTGCTGCAAGGTTCCTACCCAGGTTCAAGCAGGCTCAGCTGTCTGGGGAAATACACAGCATTGTTGAAAGATCATTGCCCTTCTCTACTTCACCAACATAACGGGAGATCTGGAGAAAATCTCACAATGACACTTGACAGGATGAGGCAAGGTGTGGTGAGATAATTTAAATGATGAGATATGCCTCGTCAAATATCTCGCCTGAATCTACCATTAACCTCCCTAGAGCCACGTCACTCAGATTCCACAGAATCTGGTGAGGTGGATCTTAGGAACAGCAAGGAGAAACAACGTTTATGGGAGTTATGTATCAAAGTGAAAGCTGCAATACAAATGTAAATATGTCATAAAACAGGAAATTAGACATACAGGTTTGTGGGTGCTGCAGTAATAATGGACAGCTTGAAGTTACATCTACCCAGTGTTTAACCAAGTGAATGTTAATGTTGAGTGTGTATGAGGTGGGTTGCTTTAGGAGTATGTTGAGCAATGAGCTGTTGATCAGGCAATTTTGGAGTTGGTGTTGTGTGATCAGCAGAGCAAATCGAAGAATTTGCTGTAAAGGAGCTTTTATGAATAGTGATCTTAATATATTGAATTGTATATTACATCTGAATACAAAAAAAGTTTTTTTCTTATATTTCGGGTATATTCCTGAGTCATGCAAGCCATTAAGATATGAGAATACAGTTGGCTTTAGTGAATTTGAAAAGTACCTTATTGAATGAATTATTGAAAGACATGTAATGCCTGTTATTTACAGAAACACTGTAAGGTCTACTTTATACATATATCCCTCCAGGGCATAAATCGCAAAAGCGAAAGGTGATACAACGATGGTGAACAAAAGAAGTTAAGAATTGCATTAGATCGATGAAAGTGCCTTAGAAAAGAGTCATATATTGTGGATTCATTGAAATTTTGGACGCAACGAAGGAAGACTGATAAACTGATAAGTAAATTAAAAAGAGAACAAGAATGCAAATTAACCAGAATTAAAAAGACTGATGAAAAACTGCCATGAATATTTGAAAGGAAAATAAAATCAAAGTCAAATGTGGAACAGTGAATGTGTGGACAGGATAATTTATTGTGGAAAACAGAAAAAAAAGAAACTAAAAGTTACTTTATGTCTGTATTCACGGAGGAAGGTCCAGAAACCCTCCCAGAAATACCAGGTGACCATGGGGACTTGTGTAACCGAAGACTAAAATTATTCATATCCGTAACAAGGCAGCATTTGAAAACATAACTGTATTGATAAGTCTGACAGACGAAATGTACTTCATACCAGAATTTCAGAGAAAGCAGAAATGGACATAATAGTTGCATTGGGAATCCCTGTATTTTTTCCGTATTCAGTTTGGAAGGTTATAAATTCATTCCAAGGATTTATAAAGTGAAGAAGAGGGAGAATGGTGAATTACAGACCAGTTAACGTATTGTTCACAGTGGGGAATCTGTCGGAATTTATTATAAAGAATGTGATATTGGACACTTGGAATGTTATAGCAAACGTCTAGAAAATGATGCTCGATTTCTGAAAAGGAAGGCAACATTTACAAAACTTTTGCTTGAAGATGTCCCTTGTTGATATAAACACTGGAGGCACGGTGGCACAGTGGTTAGCACTGCTGCCTCACAGTGCCAGAGACCCGGGTTCAATTCCCGCCTCAGGCGACTGACTGTGTGGAGTTTGCACGTTCTCCCCGTGTCTGTGTGGGTTTCCTCCGGGTGCTCCGGTTTCCTCCCACCATCCAAAGATGTGCAGGGTCAGGTGAATTGGCCATACTAAATTGCCTGTAGTGTTAGGTAAGGGGTAAATGTAGGGATAGGGGTGGGTTTCGCTTCGGCGGGTCGGTATGGACTTGTTGGGCCGAAGGGCCTGTTTCCACACTGTATTCTAATCTAATCTAAACAAGTGGATATGGTATAGTTGGATGTCAGGAGAATTTCTTAAAAATTCATACGGTAAGTTAGCTAAACAAGTGGATATGGTATAGTTGGATGTCAGGAGAATTTCTTAAAAGTTCATACGGTAAGTTAGCTCTAAAACAATAAAGCAAATTGTATTGGTAAGAACATATGCAAATGGGGGAAGGTAAAAGTTAAGTTTCATTTTGTTTGAAGGGAATCAGAATATAGACGATGAAGAGCTCTGTGATCTCTCTCCACGGATGCTGTCTAACTGTTTCAGTACAGATCCCAGCTTCTGTAGTAATTCGCTCTGAGTAGAAGTGAAGTTCTACACCAGTGACACATCGTGTTGGTGAGACTGTACCTGGAGTATTGTGTACAGTTTTGATTTTCTGATCTAAGTAAAACATACCGATCCCATACACTGAATGTACATTCTCTAGATTAATCCCTCGGATGGCAAGATTGTCCGAGGAGGGAGCTCCGCCTGTATTCTGTAGATTTTCAGAGACTGAGAGGTGATCGAAAAGTTGATTTTAAAAATTCACACAAAGGGGAATTAAGAACATAGGGGCATTGAAAAGTGCGACCAGGATTAGTGAGCATCCTAAGATATTCCACAAGGACCTCAAGTAGGAGAGAATAACCAGGGAACAATTACGGCCCATTAGAAACCAAGAGGATAATCAGTGTGCGAAGCTGGAGAACATTGATAGATTGTGACATGAGAGATTCACGTCTGTTTTACTCAGGAGAAGGAGGAGGTATGGTTCAAGAAAATGGACTGGGAAACTCGTGAGCAGATTGATATGAAATGCGAGCAAGGATTGCTAGTTTTGGTTGGTATTCAATTGGACAAGGCCACAGGTCTGGCTGTGTTGTATCACAAACTGCTGTCGGAGCAAGGCCCTGACTCAAATATTGAAGTAAATTCTGGTCACAAGGGAGGGGCGAGTGGAATGCAGAACACCTTTTACAGTAACAATTGGTGCAGGTAGACCAGGGAGCTATAGATCAATGAGTATCAGATCACTGTCAGTGAAACTATTGGGGAAAATAGGGTGGGAGAAAATGGATCTTCATTTAGAAAGGGATAGTCATCAGAGGTTAGTCATGCCGAACGAATTTTATTGATCTTTTATCGATATGGTTGACCATTTGTGTTTTTTCAGCAAGGCCTTTGATAAAGCCCCACATGGGCGACTGATAAAAAAAGTAAATTCTCATGGTATCAAGGGTAACTTGGTAAGTGACATTCACAATGTCTTTATGGCAGGAGAAAGAGTGTGGTTCTGGAAACTGTGTGAATCGATATCAGTGTCCAGTGGTGTAGTGGTCAATGGTGTGACCCTTATTATTTGTGATACTCATAAATAATGTAGATATAAAAGTGGAGACCGTGGGGAAGTGTGGTATGTGAGTTTGCATTTATCACGAAGATTGGCCGGGTGGTTGGCAGTGAGGGTGTAGGTCTTATATTACAGAAATATACAGATGGAATGGCCAGATAAGCAGATCAATGGCAGATGGAATGTAACTCAGATAAATATGAGGTGATGCACTTTGGAAGAAGGAACCAGACAGGGGAGTACTCAATGAATGGCAGCACACTAGGAAGCTCAGAGTGCGCTTCTCCACATATCCCTGATTGGGAGTGGACAGGGTGATAGTGGAGTTAACAAGGCGTTTGGAGTAGTAAATATAACCTTTACACATCGAGGCATAGATTACAAGACTAATACAGGACTTTGGTTAGTCCAAGATGTAATAATGTGTGGTGTTCTGGGAGCCACATTACAGGAAGGATGTGATTGTACTGGAGGGGGTGCAGAGGAGATTCACCAGGATTTTCCCTGGGACGGAGCATATCAGCTCTGGAGAGAGGCTGAGTAAGCTCGGATTGTTTACATTGGAGCAGAGAATTCTGAGTGGAATGTGATTCCGATGGATAAGATTATGAGGAGCATGGGTCGGTGGATAGACAGCAGCTGTTCCTTTTCGTCCGAGGGCAAAGAACAAGGGAGCACACTTTTAAAGCGAATGATTTGAGATGTAGAGAGGATTTGCTGATTGTTTTTCACCGAGAAGGTTTTGGGGTTTGGAATGTACTTCCTGAGAGGGGAGTTATCGTGATAACTTCACAACTGCTAAAAACCTACTTAGGCGAGCTCTTAAAGTGTCATAACATTCCCAGCTATGGGCCTGGTATAGGAGAGTGGGACTAATGTCGATTGTGCTGTATTTCTGACAGTTCAGGTTCTATGACCCTGTGATTATATCGTGTGGACATGAATTGCTGGGTTTCTGAAAACAACATTAATAAGAGTTGTAAGGTGAACTGTCAATGGAAAAGATAAGAGAAAACAAATGCAGCTTCGTTACACTCTGAACCCAGAGAATAGATAATGAGAGAAGAGAAATGGCAGAACTATTAAGCAACTACTTCAGTTCTGTCTTCACAGAAGGAAACAAAGGAAACAAATTAAATCTTCCCAGCAAGACTGGGAAGACTAACTCTCGTCAGAAAAAAAAAGAATGAAATTAGTAAAAAAAAATGTTTTGGGAGAAATTATTGGATTGAAAGTATGATTGAATTTAGAATACACATGGAAGGTGAGAAGATAAAATCCTATATCAAGGTCCTGTGTTTAAACAAAGCATATGACAATAGGATGAGAGAGGTGTTGGCTAAAGATGGCTGGAAGTGAAGACTTTACGGTGGAACCGTTAATGAACAGTGGAAGGCTTTCAAAGCAATTTTTCAACGTTCTCAGCAACAGCATATAAGAGTGAAATGGAAGTACTGTACTAAAAGGGTAATCTGCCGTGAATGTCTCAGGAAATAAGGGAGGCTATCAAATTAAAATAAATGTCATAAATAATGGCAAAGACCAGTGGGAAAACAGAAGATTGGGAAAACTTTAAATATCAAAATAAAGCAACAAAAAAAGGTATCAAGACCCATCAGATAGGTTATGAGAATAAACTACCTCAGAATATAAAGACAGATAGGAAAATAATCTATAAATATACAAAACGAAATGAATGGCAAGGGTAAGCAATGATCCTTTAGCGAAGCGGGATCCTGTAATGGGATATGAGGAAATGGATGAGGAGTTGAAGATTTATTTAGTTCATCTACACAATGAAGGACACTAATAACATGCCAGCAATTGTCAAAGAGAGGAAGGTAAGTGAGTACCTGGAAACAACCATTCCCAAGGCAGAAATAATGTGGGGAAGCTAATGGAACCAAAGGTAGATAAATCTCCTGGCCTTGATGGAATGTATCCCAAGGTACAAACAAGTGATGAGAGAAATAGCAACTGCATTTGTGGACATTTTTCTAAATTCACTGGACTCTGATGCAATTCCAGCAAATTGGAAAACGAGTTCACATACCACTGTTTAAAAAGAGAGGTAGACAAAAAGTGGGGAATTATTGACCAGTTAGCCTAACATCTGTAGGGGAAAATATTTCAATCTGTAATCAAGGAATAAATGGCAATGCATCTTGATAGAAATTGTCCCATTGGGCAGACACAGTTATTGTTCATGAAAGGCAGGCCACGTGTAACTAACCTACTGGAATTCTATGAAGACATTACAACTGCAGGGACCCAGTAGGTGTGGTGTACTGAGATTTCCAAAAGACATTCGATACAGTGACGCCAAAAAGGCTGCTGCGTAAGGTGTGGCATTACGAGTAATGTATTAGCGTGGATAGAGGATTGGTTAACTAACATGAAGCAACGAGTGGGAACACATGATTGTTTTTTCTGGTTGCTGATCAGTGACTAGTGGAGTGCCTCATGGATCATGTGCTGCGACCGCAATTATTCACAGTTTGCATAAATCATTTGGAGTAGGGGGCCACGTGTAGTGTCTCAATGATTACAGATGATAATAAAATGAGTGGCAGAGTAAAGTGTGCAGAGGACTGTTAAACTTTGCAAAGAGACATAAATAGTTGAAGTTAGTGGGCCAAGGTCTGGCAGATGGAGTTCAATTATATTAAATGTGAAATCATCCATTTTGGTCGGGATAATAGTAAAGAGGACTCTTACTTGAAGTGTTTTAAAAAGCAGCATGCTCTTCTGCAGAGGGACCTGGGTGACCTTGTGCATGAATCACAGAAGTTGGTCTGCTGTGGGCAACAGGAAATTAACGAGGCAAATTGAGTTTTGTCCTTCATTGTGAAAGGTATTGAGTGTAAAAGCATGGAGATTATATTGCAGCTGTACAGGGTGCTGGGAGACCACACCTGTAGTACGTGTAGTTTTGGTCTCCCGACTTGAGAAAGGAAAAACTGGCACTATAATGGTTGCAGAGGAGGCTCTCTAGGTTGGTTCCAGAGGTGAGGGGGTGGTTATGAGGAGAGACTGAATAGATTGGAATTATACATTGATTGGACTTTGAAAGAATGAGGAAGGAAAAATAGAAACATATATATTTGTGAAGGGAGTAATTAAGATAGAAATATAAAGGATGTTTCCAGAAGCAAGTGAAACTAGGACAACAGGGCAAAGCCTCAAAATTAGGTGGAGCAGATCTAGGACTGAATTGAGAAGGAACTTCTTGACCAAGAAGGTTGTGAATCTGTCGAATTCTTTGCCCCGTGAAATAGTTGAGGATTTGTCAACGAATATGTTTGAACTCAGATAATTTTTTGAACAGTAAAGGAATTGAGGATTATGGTGATTGGGCGGGTAAGTGGAGCTGAGGCCATGATATGATCAGCCATTATCTTATTGAATGGTGGCGGAGGCTTGAAGGGCCAGATGGCCAACTCCTGTTCCTAATGTGTACGTTCTTATGTAATGGGTAAACATGAAATGGGAATCATATTTGAGAAATTGACTGGTCAATACATACAGAGAAAAATGGATGCAATGCATTTAGATTTTCGGAAAGATGTTGATAAAAACAATGGCCTAGTGAGCAAACTCAAATGTTACAGGATTGGGACTAAAATATGAGCATGGTTTTAGATTAGGAGAATTGACACGAAGCAGTGAACAGTTTTGAAATGGAAGTATCATGTCAAGCATTTAGTTGAAGGATCAAATGCAATATTTCCCAGTCTGCTGACAGCATTAAAAGATGTTGGATTGTTAGTGGGCGAGGAGGATATAAAAAAGCTCCAAAGTGATTGAGACAAGTGGAGTGAATGGACAAATACGTGCCAGATGAAGATGTGACGGTGTGTACTTTGATTGAGAACAATAGAATAGCAACCTATCATTTGAAAAGGGATTGGATAAAACATGTTGATCTTAAAGGGATTTATGTTCGTTTTATTTTCCTGCTGTGAGCTCCGAGGTCAGTGCAGGGCAGTGAGTTCTGAAGGCAGAAGTCAATACTGGGAATGGCATTGGCACGCTGACCAGTGTACACAGACCCACCAAGTGGGGAACTGTCACATTGAAAAGAATCTGGATCTCCCTGTAAACCAGTCACTGAAAGCAATATTGCAGGAGCAGAAAGCAGGCAGGAAGATAAATGGTGTGTTGACCTTCATTTCTAGGGGCGTGAATTACAGGAGTAAGGGTGTCTTACTGCAGCTGTACAGAGCCTTGGTGAGAGCCCATCTTGGACATTGCGCAGTATTGCATGTAGCTTTGCTCTCCTAACCTAATAAAGGACAAACCTGACATGTAGGGAGAGCAGTGAAGGATGACCGGACTGATCTCTGGTATGACAGGTTTGTTGTGGGAGCAGAGTTTGGGGCGACTGGGACTGTATTCCATGGGCTTTAGGAAAATGAATGGAGATCTCAGTGAAACATATAAAACTCTGACAGGGTGAAACTGATTGGAAGCAGGGTTGATAATTTCCCTGGCTCGCACATCTAAAACAAGGGGCCCCAGTATTAGGTTTGGCAGGCCAATCTGCATTGAGATGAGAATAAATGTCTGCACTCAGTGACTGGTGACTCTGGGGATTTCTCTCCCACATAAGCTGTGGAACACAAGGCACTGAATATAAATAAGGATTTCTCGACATTAAACCGTTCGGGAGACATCTGGAGTACGGCAGTCACAAGCTCTCAGATGTTAGGGAGGTGGCCTCTGCAGGGTCAACAAGACTGTGTTTCCTGTTCCCTTTTCTGATACCGAGGCTGGTGCTGGGTGTTCTGTCAGTTTTATCCTTCCAAACCTCGGAGCAGTTTGATACATTTTAGTGTCTTGCTTTACCGTTTTAGAGACTATTAAAAAGTTTATCACGTTTGTGTGCCGAGAGTCACGTTTAGGCCAGACCAGCAATGCATGGAATTCACCAGACCAGAATTCACTTCCTGAAAGTACATTGGTGAAGCAAATTGGAGTTTGAAATTGACATTGATTTCAGCGTCATCATTACTGACACCAGATTTTAGATCTCAATATTATATTAATTGTTATTAACTTCCACCTGCTGCCAGAGCATTAGTCTGGTTTGGATTGGTAATCCAGTGACATTTCCACAACACAGTACCATCTCCACATGGGTAGCTATCTGGAACCACACTGAGCAGGATATTTCTGTGCTGTTTGACAGATCTGTCGAAAAGGACTTCGACCAGTTTAACTATCGTGATGGGACTGAGGGGGTGGTAATGGGTCAGATTTTAATTTTTCCCCTCTTAGGGAACTGGACATAGCTGAGTAATTTTCCGCATTGCTATGGAGATGTCAGATTTGGAGCTGGAATGAAACAGCTTCCTCAGGGACACGGCTTATTGTGCAGAACAAGTCTTTAGTCCTCTTGCAGGAATGTTGTCAGGGCACATTGCCTTTATCCTATCTACTTTGTTCACCTGTTTCTTAAAGTCACGTGAAGCAAATCAAATTGATTGAAGACAGGCATCTGTGATTCTGTGGACATCATGGCGAGGGTGAGGTTAATCATTCACTCAACACTTCTGGTATAGTATCGTACCAAAACCACATCCTTATCTTTTACACTGATGTACAGTGCTGTTCCATTATTTCAGATGGGGATAATAGTGGAGCCCTCTCCTCCATGAATTTGCTTAACCGTCCATCACCATTTATGGCTGGATGTGACAGGACTGTTGCCTTGTTGGTGTTGGGATCATTGCACCCTCTCTATCAGATGTTAGTTCTGCTGTTTGGAATGCAAGCAATCAATTTTGGTAGCTTTAACGAGTTATCATCAGGTTTAGCTACACATGATTCGGACACTGGCACGTTCACCAATATATCACTGAACCATAGATCAACATTGTTGGAATGGTAGACCGAGGGATCATCCCAGGAAAAACGTTACAGATTGTGCTTGAATATAGTTCTGCTTCTGCTGCTGCTGTGGTCTACAGAACCACATCAATGCCAGAAATTCTCTATTTAAGAAAGTTTGGAGAGTTAGATCATTTAAAGTATTTACAGATGAGTTTTGACTTGGAAATGAATTGAGTGCAATGAAGGACTAGTGATGAAGGAGGAGTGAAAGCGTCATAGACTCTTAGATCATACAATATGCAAACAGACCTTTTGGCTTGACTCGTCCATGCTCACCTGGTTTCCTAAATTGAATTATTACTATTTTTCTTCTTTTAGCACAGACGCCCTCCAAACATTTCCTATTCATGTACACATCCAATTGTCTTTCAAATGTTGTATTTGTACTCCCCAATGCGACTTCCTCTGACAGCGCGCTACCTATACACACCACCCTCTGTGAGAAATAACTGTCCTTTTGATCTCTTTTAAATGTCTTCCCTCTCACCTTAAAACCAACCTCTCTGGTTCTGGACACACCCACCAATGGGAAAAGATCTTTTCTATTCATCCTATCCATGCCTCTCATGAGGGAATAAAGGTCACCTCTCAGCCTCCAACGCAAAAGGAACAAAATCCCAGCCTGAAATCTCAAAACCTCCGGTCTCCATCACATCATTTTAAATACTTTTGCCCCCGTCCCAGTTTATAACATCATTCCTATAGCAGGGCGACAAGAATTGTACTCAGTACACCAAATGTGGCCTTACTATTCTCTTATAGAACCACAACATGATGCTCCAATTCCTGTAATCAATGCTCTGACCGATGGAAGTCAGCTTGCCTTATGTCTTATTCACTGCCCTGTCAACCTGCGACTCCACTTTCACGGAACGATATACCTGGTCCCTGGATCTCTCTATTTGGCAACACTCCCTAGCACGCTACCATTTACTAAAATAAATCTTACACTCGTTTGCCTAACAAAGTACAACATCACACATTTATCTGCATGAAGCTCCATCAGCCAATCCTCAGCCCACTTGCCAATTAGATAAAGATATCTTTGTTCTCTAAGATAGCCTTCTTCACTGTCCACCATAACTCCAATTTTGGGGATTTCTTCTCCAAATTAATATCCCTGGTTCCAATATTCTCATCCAAATCATTTACAAAAACAATGAGCAACAGCCTGGTAATTGCGGCACAACGCTGGACTCAGGCCTCTAATTGGAACAGCAAATCTCTCCCAAAACCCTCTGTCTCCTACAGTCAAGCCAGTTTTGTATCTAATTTGATAGCTGACCCTGATCTCATGTGATATAACCTTATTAACCAGGTTACCATGTGGAACCTTGTTGGGCCTCACTAAGGTCCACGTAGACAATATGCTGTTTACCTTCATCTATCTTCCCAATCACCTCTTCAAAAACTGCATTCTAGCTTGTGAGATGTGGATTCCTAGACATAAAGCCGTGCTGAATATCCCTTATCAGTCCTTGCCTTTCCAAATGCATGTAAATCCTTCCTCTCAGAATCTCCTACAAACACTTATCCACCCCACCCTTGACATCAAACTCACTGGTCTGTAGTTCCCTGGGTTTTCTTTGCAGCCAAATTACAAATAATGTAACAACATTAGTTGTCTTCCTGTCCTCCAGGACCCCAACCGTGGCTGTCAATGATACACATAAGAAAGTCAAGAGAACTGTAGATTTCGTAAACCAGAAACTAAGACAGGAATGTGCTGGAAAAGCTCTGCAGGTCTGGCAGCATCTGTGCAGAGAAATCCGAGTTAATGTGTTACAACACGGGCGAAACCTCCGCCCCCCCGCCCCGCCCCGCCCCGCACCCAACCCCGCGCTAATTTAAACTTGGAACACAGATAAGATTTAAACCGTTCTGTAATCTGTAAAAATTCGGAAGGCCAATAACCATCCTAAAGGTCACTATTTAAAGTAAAAATTGACAACTTTTTTTTTAAAGGCTAACAGAGAATAATTAACTAACAACTATTTGAAACTCCTTTCTCTGACCTATCTTTTACGTTCTCTTCTACAATACTGGTCCTATAACCTACCCCCCGCCCGACCCCCCCCCCCCCCCCCATTAATATATACCAAAACATTCAAATTTCAGAACCAGCCAGCTGTCGAATCTTCTCTTTGTATCTTCCTCTGTCTTCGTTTCTTCTCCTTAGAGTTTCTGCTTCACAGGTCAATGATAAATAAAGGTCCATTTTGGAGAGCTATTCTCCGGGTAGTCTGCAGATGTTGGTGGCGTGGCAGCTCTCCCCTAACTGGTCAATTTCTGTTTTCAGCTTTCTACCCCAAAGCATCGGGTAATTTCATTTTTTTATAATATTACTAAATGCCAAATTTAAAACTCGATTGTAGTTTTGCTTTTTGGACATAATTTAAACGGATTGATCAAATTTGATTTTATTCTTTGTCTCATAGCAACCCAGGTACTGCTGGACCAAATGGTACATTGTAAATTTTCCAGAACTCACTGTGCTTGTAAATCCTTCAATTCTCTTAAAGGTACAGTACCCTTTACACGTTCATAACACCTTCTCTCTGAAAAAAGAATCACCATAATAAAAACAGGGTCTCATTTGTCTTTCTATTCTTTAAACACATTACTATAACATACAGATAACTGAAATCTAAGTTCACCTTAACTCTTTCCCACTTACCTATATTTAACACTGGATAAATACAAATCTCGTCTAAACTTTATCAGTTAAATCGGTGAGAACGCATCTGCGACTAAATTCTTACTACACGCTACATGCACGATTTTTAAATTAAAAGTCTGTAACATGAGACTCTTATGAAATAGTTTTTAAAGCGTTCAAGAATGTAAGCAGATTGAGCTCCGTGTACACAACCGTCTCCAATACGCTGTTTGTGAATACACATTACAATGTTATAAGAATAGTACCAAACTCAATAGTTCTTTCTCAATCGTGGAATATTTTCTCTGGTGGATGTTGAGTTTCTTTGAAAAGTACGATCCCATCTCATTGTCCTGTAGCAGTACAGCTTCAACTCCTATGTCACTCACATTGATGGCAACTTTGAAAGGTTTTCAAGCATTTGGTGTAGCTGGAACTGTTTTGGTGTTCAATATTTCTTTTTATAGTCGAATGCCTCCTGGCATTGTTCTATCAACCAAAACTTTGTGCTCTTCTTCAGTAAGTCGGATAATGGTGCCACTACACTGCTGTAATTTGGAACAGACTTCCGATAGAATCCACTGACTCCTAAGGAGCGAAGCACCTTTTTCTTCGAGGTTGGCCGTGGAAATTCCTCAGCTGCTTTTGTCTTTGCATTCCATGAGATCAACCATCCACGACAGATATTTTGTCCCTAGAACATCATGTCTGCTTTCATGAATACTGTTTTATTTAAATTTATCACTAGTTTTGTTTTTCGTATTCGTTCAAAAAGCTCTGCCAACTGTACCAAATTATCTTTCCAGGACAGTTTAGTAATCAGGCCACAACTCTGTTCATGAGTGTTTGTAATGTGTTGCGTGTGTTCTTCATTCCAAAGGGCATCACTTTGCATTGATACAGACCATTTGGCGTAAAAATTCAGAAATTTCTTTCACTGTCTCTGATAAAGGTACCTGCCAGAATCCGTGCATTAAGTCTAACTTCGTGATGTACCTTTCTCGATACAGTCCTTCAATGTCGGTATTAGATATAAGTCTGATTTTGTAACAGTGTTGACCTTCCAATAATCCCAGCAATATCGTTGAGTCCCATCCGGTTTGGGAACTAAGATGATCGGCGAGCTCCACTCGCTCGGGCTTGGTTCGATGGTGTCCTCATTGAGCATGGCCTCCACCTCCTTCTGGACCTGTCTGGCTTTGAGAGGATTAAGCCGATTCGGATTGTCTTATCGGAACAGTATTCTCTACATCTACTTCATGTACAATAGCATTAGTTCTCCCCCACAACACATATAATTCTAACATATGACTTCATATTTCAATAACAAACCTTTCAACTGTGTTCTATGCTCCTGAGACAGATAGTTTACTAACCTATCCCACTGCTCAATGACTTCTACATTTTTGACATATTTTGAGGCACATCAAAATCCACAACATTTGGAATTGATTCCTTACTCTGTGGGGCAGTACTTAACACCTGTTTCGCCAATTAATTCTCTCCTCTACTTTTCAGGAGGGGTCATACATACTCATTTATAACCCATGTAAAGGTGTCTTCAAATGTGGGAATTGGCAATAGAGGTGCTACTTTCATTACTGCCTGTGGCCTACCTGCCATTTGGCATGAATGACATGTGTGCCAAACGTTAATCACATCTTTGTGCATTCCGGGTCAATAAAAATGTTTTTGTTCCTTAGCCCGAGTCTTTCGTACCCCTAGGTGACCTCCTGCAGGTAGTTCATATGCTACCTGTAAAACTTCCTGTCTCTCTGCTACCAGCAACACAATCTGGTGCACCTCAGCACATTTCTCCTCTGCACTAACCTGATGTGGTCTCCATTTCTGTCTTAAAATCTATCTTTCAGAAATAACCCTCATGAATATCCTCTGCCTCCTTTTCAGAGTACACATCCACTTATATATCTATTATCGTCTTGTCTGTCTGTTGCAAGTCCCTTAGCCTTTCAGGCCAAAACACCTCTGTCTGACCCACTGCCTGTTCAGGTTTTCCCTGCACCATTACGACAAACAGGGTGTCCGTTAACTGAACCTCAACTCCTTCATCTTTGTTTATGGTTTGTCCTTCGTGTTGTGACTTATAATAGTGGGATATGGTTACTGCACAACCTGGGAAAATACCAGGATATTTCCGATTTAAGACCTCAGTTTCTTTGTCTTCGTTGGGCTTCTCCACAACAAGCAATTTCACTCCCAACTTGGATCCTGCTAAACCCTTCCCAAGAACAAACTGGATTCCTGGATCTGACAGTCTGTCAATCATTCCCACTATAACTTCCCCAGTCTTGAGTAGGCACTCCAACCTGATCTTACATAGGGAAATGCTACATTTCTGTCCATCTTTCCCATAAATTAATACATGCTGGGGTAACAGATCAGAAAGACTGCAAATTCGTTCATCTCTTACTATTAGCGACTGGTTAGTTCATGTACCTCTCAAAATTATAACTTCTTGCCGTTCTACCCATGTTATTTCTGAGTAAACTTTACTCACAGAGGCGAATTCTTTATAGAGATCAGCTACTAACCCCATACCCACTTTCCTGCCTCTCTTCGGTTCTTGTTGCGGTTTCCTTTAACTGGCTTAGCTTCTTTTACCACATCTTTTCCCACAGTCCCTTTCTTAACAATCAGCACTGTGACCAGACATATCCATCCTTATATCAGTGAAAATACATTTTCCCAATGCCCTTCTGAAACCACCGGCACTGTAATTTTCTGTGTCCCACTTCATTACAGTGAAAACACCTGAGGCCTTTCACCTCCTTTCCACTCTCTTGCGCAGCTTCTTTAACCTGTGGTAAACTCATATGTTCTACTCTTTCTTTTATAGTGTAGCATCTCTCTTTCTCCCAAATTCTATCCCTCACAGGCCGAAATTATGGCTGGAAGCTTGTCTTATGCAGTGAAATGTATTCATCTGCTCATTCTACTGCCCTTCTCAATTTCTGAACTTTCTGTTCCTCCACGTGAATTATTATCATCTCTGGAAATGAGGTTTTTAACTCCTCCATCAGAATAATCTCCCTTAGAGCCTCATAGGCCTTATCTATCTTTAAAACCTGCACCCCATTATATCAAAATAGCTATGTTTAATTCTTTCTAACTCAACCTAAGGCTGACCTGGTTCCTTATTTATGTTTCCGAACTGCTATCTATATACTTCCAGTACCAATTCGTAAGCACATAAAATGCGTTATTTCACGTCTTCATAATCTCTTAACCCCTCATCTGACAGCGCAGCAAATACCTCACTAACCCTACCTACATGCTTAGTCTGAACAAGCATTACCCATAAATCCTTGCACTACTCTACCTGCTTAGCCAATTTTTCAAATGAAATAAAGAAGGCTTCAACATATTGCTCATCAAAATGTGGCAGAGTTTTGACATAGTTGTATATTTCACTAATGTCCCTTTTAATCTCCATCCTGTTCACTTCACTTTGCTGACTAAATCACAACTTCTCAAGTTCAAATTCGCTCTCTTTGCTCAGCTAAGAACCTTCTCCTCTCTTTTTTATTCTTCTCCCTCTCTTCCCTCTTGCTTTCTCTTTCTTCTCTCTCTTTCTCTCTCCCTTTGTTTATCTTTAAACTGAACTTTCTTCAATTGTAACTTAAGTTTTTCTTTCTAAATCTCCTGCACTTGTCTGTTTCTCTGACACACCTTAGTGTTTGAGTAATTTCCTGACAATTTCAGCTTTACTCTTGATCTGGGTTAAACCCAAATCTAAATTCTTTGTGAATGCTAAACGTTTGGCCTTTACCTTTCCTTCTAAACACCCTCGGCAAATGTGAGAATCATCTTCAAACCCCTGAATCTCTTTAACATTTTTAAAGAGCCATTTATCTCATTTTAAATTTAACCAACCACAAGTCACCGAAATTAAACAAAGTGTCTCACCGACTTTTTATTTAAATCTCTCGGACAATAACGTGTAAATGATTAAATGTACTGTGCATTTTCATACCCCAAAACTATTTAACTCTGCCCAAATCTCAGACTGAATCGGTCTAAACTTGCTCAAATCGCAGACAAAATGCCCCAAAGTGTTATGACACAGGGTAAACCCCTCTCCTAATCTGAACCAGACTCAGAGAAAAAAAGTTCACCTCATGCTGGAATCTTTAAATTTCGAGAGGCAAAGATCCGTTTACAGAGGTCACTATTTAAAGTAAAATTAACAATTTTGTTAATTAAGTCCAATAGAGAATATTAAAATGAACAACTATTTAGAACTCATTTCGTTAAACCTATCTTTTACTTCCCACTCTGGGGAAGACTGGTCTGATAAAACAAATCACCATGATTAAGATTTTAAAAGAATATAATCACATTTCAAAACCAGTCAGCTTTGTCAATTCTCCTTTATAGATTTATCTCTGTAGATTTTTATCTCGGTTGACTTCGATGTTCTGCTGTGCAAACGTCTTACAGACAGGTAGCTTTCAGAAAGCTGTTCAGCTAGCAGTCTATCTTTGTGGATGCCCTTGGCAGTTCTCTCCCTAAATGTTCAAAGTGTCCGGTTTTACACCTCAAAACATTGGATTATTTCATTGACTTTGTTGTCATCAAATACATTATATTTCAAACTCCATTGGATTTCAGAGTGTTGGGGCATAGTTAAACTGACTGACCGAATTCGAATTTGTTTTTGTACCATGGCAACACAGTCTCACGATTTGTTTCACAGTCAAATGTTACATTTTAACTTTTTCAGAACCTCTACACCTTCATAACAATATTGCTTGTCAGCACTACATAGTTTTCCATAAAATTAATCACCTAATTTCACATAATAGTCTTTTCTGTTCATAAAATACCCGTTTTCTCTCATCCTTCCTTTGTCTAAATCCTTCTTTCCAGTTATGATTCCAAATACTTACAATGTTACTGGTATTCTTCGACAAAGTAATACATTGTGTGTGTTTTGTGAATAATCCTCTGTAATTAAACTGAGGTGAAAGAATGAGATGCAATCACATTCCCATATGAAGAAGTAAATGTGCAACTTTTCCGATCTTTCTGATATTTAAAAATATGCAAAAATCTCCTTTGTTCAGGATTGGAAAATTGAACAAATGATGTTCACGAAGAGAACGTGAGTAATTCAATTAAAATGTACTGGGATCATTGAATGACCAAATATTTAGTTATCTCCTGAACGTTTAAATTCAGCTTTGTTTCAAGTCTGTGTTGCATATGTTTTTATCAATATGCAAATATCATCGGTGACGAAACTAGAGGTTGCTGGAAATGCTCAGTATTTCTGGAAGCATCTGTTGTGAGAAAGCAGATTCAACATAGAGTAACAGAATGGGTCTAAGTTGTTTACGTCTTGCCAACAGTGTTCAGTGATGTGCCGGTTAGGTGCATCAGTCAGGGGAAAATGCAGAGTAATCGAGTAGGGGGATGGGTCAGAGTGTGGTACACTTTGGAGGGTCAGCATGGACGTGCTGTGTGAAATGGCCTGTTTTCCCACCCCAGTGATTCTATGAATTCTTCATACAAAGGGCGATTGGTGCGAGGATCAGGGATGTCTCCGAGCATGTTCAGGGCATACTGAAGTGGGAGGGTGAACAGCCAGCTGTCGTGGTACACATTGATACGAATGACATCCGTAAGAGGAGTGAAAGGTTCAGCAAAGAATGTTTAGGAAGCGAGGCCTGAGTTTAAAAGCAGGATCTCCATGGTTGTGTGGGAAATAGAACCCACTGACTTCAATAAATTCAGTCCGAGTCAAGATCTGAAGCAGCAGTATGGTTCATTGTACACTTGCAAGAGTGGTGCCTATAAAATAGGCACACCGAGTTTAACAAGTTCACAACGTTTTATACAATTCATTCCTCTTTTACTCCTCCCCCGCTTATTCCATTCCTTCTCCACTGATTACATCGCCCACTTCTCTAAACATGGCTGTTTATCTTTTGCCTCATGTGGCCTTGTTCGTGACAAAAATGCGTGTCCTGTTTGGCTGTTTCACCACATCCCTCTATGTTCTATTTTATATACACTCCTTGACTGCCATCTGCTTCCTTGCTCGATAAAGCAACATTTCCTTCCATTCTTTGCCCATACTGAGCCTTATGACCTCCTTATTGTGTCTTTTTTGTTTTTGCAGAAGCTGGAAACAGATGCTTATAACTGTTTATACAAGCATATTTCGCTTAACCTACACCCCTCTTCCTCTTTCATGATTCAGCCTTGTGATCTTTGCAGATAACAACATTTATAATTACTCCTCAAAATTCCCCCTTTTTATTTTTACATGCAATTGTTGTTTCTATAATTTTTCCTTTCAGCATCGCCCCCAAAATCACAAGAATCATTCACGAGACTTCATCATCTTGGTCCCATTCATCCCCTCATTATTTAATAGAAAAACGACCTTCTGCCTGATTCCCTTTTAGGGGCATCTGTTTAATTAAGGCTGTCTCAATCAGTCTTTGGGCGAGTCCTTTTGTGCAGTGCAACAGCCAATGGCTACGAATACTCCGGCTACTACTATCAGGGACGTAAGGATGAAAACCACCACCCCCTTCCATTTTCCAAACCATGATTCAAGCCATCCCGTGAGAGATGTGTCTTCTCCTGAATTATCAGCCAGTTCCTCTGCTAAGGTAATCAATCCTCTTGAGGCCCGAGTAATTGAACCATCAGGTGCAGTGAAATTAGGAATGAAGTATAACAGCTTCTTCCTAACATCACACACACACACCTCTTTTTCCACGAGAATCATATCAAGGGCCATTTTGTTTTCCATGCCATCCTACTTGTCGCATCAAGCTGTTCTGATATTCCTTTAACAGCATCTCTTGTATAATTTATAAATCGCTGTTGATAATAGAAAATGTAAATTATCCAATCTACATTTTTATTAACTGTTACCCACCAAAAGAGAGTTGACTCAAAGCCTGTAGCAATCTGGTTGCGAGCCTTGTAAATCAGGTACCCCCCTCCCCTCGGGACTCCTACAGAATTGAGATAAATCATGTCATCGAAAGAAGAATCTAAGAGTGATCTCTTACTCCTTCTCTTTTACCCTAGTATCTTTTCCTTCTCAAATGCCAGGGTAAATGGAATTGCCAATGGTACAATTGCACTTATCCCTCTCCAATCCGGAGGTAGGGTGGGTCTCAATATCGTGCCTCCACAGTACCACCACAGATCGCTCGGGAGACCTTTAGTGCTGACTAATTCCCTCCCTTGTCTGTATTGGTGAAATTATTAACCTCTGTAAATAATTTCCGCTTCCCCAAATCTCTAGACCAATTTGTACCTCGTCTATGCACATACAATGTGTGATTTCTGACTGTGGCTGAAGACTTGGCGGGGGGTGGGGGGGGGTGCGGGGGGAGGCTTTTAAGTCTTTCATCTCCAATGGAGGGAACATCAGAGATAGGGAGGTGCAGTTTCTATCATTCCACGCAGTCTTATCTTGATACAGGGCTATCATACAATTCATGCCCTTCCTGACTCGCTTCCACCCGAGCAGAAAGGGAACCACCTGGGCTACTGGCCCACCCGGAGGCATATGTATTGCAATTGCTCTTATTCAGTATTGCTCTTACAGTATACTTTACCATTCAACCCAGGCATTTGCATCCCCGTAACCAGTTTCTATTTAGATGGTCTGTTTCAAGTCCTTTACCTCTATAATTTTTACTACTTTACGGCCATCGGGAGGGGTGTAAGGTTGTATCTTATTATCCGGTAGATCTGCCCGTTTTCCCTTTCCTCCGCTAATTCGAAAACAACAACCCAAGAAGTCATTCTCTTTTGATGTCATTTCTATTCCAATTGATTCATTTAATTTTACCTGATAGGTGCCACACCCCACCCCCCCCCCCACCGTGATTTCCTTCGTACCATGTGGTTTTCTTTATCGTTAAGTATATTGGGTTACACTCTTTATCGGGACAATCGAAAGCTGGTCGGAAGGGGGCCCGGTGTACTGTGACAAGACCATTATACCAAGTACCATCCCCAAGGCCATCCCCATAGGAATTATGATGTCTCTCTCAGCTGCGGTACTGTCTTTGATTATCTACATCCCCACAATTTACTAAGCTGCATGCATCGGCGTCAATTACTTGTGGATTATCAGACTCAGGAACCATTAATAACACATATGAAAATAATGTTTGACAAAATCCCAATACTAAGAGAGCGAGTATCATAACTCGAAGCTTCCCCAGCATTCTAAAAAATCATGCTGAAGCACCAAAAGACTTAATATACAATCCTGCACTCGCGTTGCCACTGTATAATCAGTTACTCAAAGTCTCTTTAGCTTGAATTTAGCGGTTCTTGCGTTGATTCGGCTGTCCAGATGTCTTCCTAAATTGGAGATTCCACTGACCCTTTGATCCGAGTATAGTGAGTCCAGCCTTTCTCTGCCGTCCTTATCGCCGTTTCAGTGGTCAAAAGAGCCTGGTACGGCTCTTCCCAGTCCGGTTGCAATTTAGTCTCTGTCCATGATTTTACTAAGACCGTATCTCCTGGTCGAATCAGATGAGCAGCGAATTCTAGGGGCGGAGTCTGTGCCAATAAACACTGTTTCCTGAGGAAAGACAAAGAGGAGGACAAACCCAGTATATACTTATTAAAGAACAAACCTTTAGTTTCTGGATTTGGCAGTGGCCAGAGGATATGCCTCCACCTATCCGGATAAATGATCAAATATTACCAACATATATCTCAGTCTTCCCACTCGGGGTAATTCGGTATAATCTACCTGGAGCTCTGGAATGGTCTTAGCCCAGTTTCTCTCCCTCCTGGGACTTGTTTCCTTAACACTTCCTTGTTTACTTTTTTTACATGTTATGCATCCCTCACATATCTGTTTTGCTATCGTATGTATCCCTTTGCATCCATATTTCCTTCAGACTAAATCACACATTGCTTGCACTCCCAAGTGGTTCCCCTGATGTAAGACCTCCATCATTTCTCGCATCATCATTTTATTTGAAATTTCCCTTCCATCAGGTAACATCCAATATCCCTCTACTGTTTTTACACCCCTTAAATCTTTCAATTCTTTTTCCTCTCTTTCAGTGAATATTGGAGCTTCCCAAGGACCTGGGACAATAGGTATTAGGGAATAAATCACTGCTTCTTGTGGGTTCAGGGCAGCTTCGTTAGTTACCTCATCGGCCAGTAATGTAGTTTTCCATTCTTTAATTAACAACCAATTAATACAGTCATTTTTAAATTAACCGTGAATCAATATGACAGGTCACTGAGAATGTGTGAAGGGATCCTGCCAATTAATATTGATTCAGGCTAGCACAATCGATTTATTATAAATATTAATTAATAATTATGTATATTATATAAATAAAATAATCATTATCTGTCATTCAAGTTGGAAATGCAACAAGTGACCAAAACATTTTTTTAAAAAACTGTAATTGCGCAGTTCTGTTTGTTTACCAGTCACTTGTGACTTCTCATTCTGTTCCTGTAATTGTTTTGCTCGAGCACATTCATTTTTAAGAACATCAACAGATTTCATAGCACCATTTGCAGTTAATTCAATCCCCAATTTTGTGGCAGTATTTTGTCATGAGCGCAAAACTGATTATTTGTGCCTCTCATCACAAAACTGTCGCCATAATCCAATTAACTCTTTCGTTCCTCCTCCCTTGGGTTTAAAAATTAAGGATGATCTTGCTGCCCCCATATCGACAAGGAAAACGACGTCCAATTATAAAGTCGCACCTTTAAATTTATCAAGTGTTCCTGGTGGGCCCCAGGGGGCAGGAACCCCTGACACCCCTATTCTTCCTCGAAATTCATAAGCAATATCGCCCTCTCTTCCCCTTTCAGATCCGGACACTCCCGCTTAAAGTGACCTGCTTTTCCACAGTAATAACATCCCGCCTGTCGGGATTTCCACCTCGATTCCTGTCCCTGTCCACCAAACCACTTTACATCTCCTCCCTTTATTTTCAACATGCTGCCCACCACCATTCCGGTTTCTTTCTCCTTTTAGTTTGGACTTTTTTTATTAACTCATCAACCGTGGGCTATCATTATTTTTGCCTTTTGTTTCTGCTTCTTATGTTACATTGCCAGATGTTTATTTGCTCCCTATAACTTCAAATACCAATTCATCAATTTATGCTTGTCTAACTTTAAAGCCTGTTCCTAACTATACATTTTGGAACATTACTCATAATATATATTTATATATTATAAATTAATTTATTCAGTATTTAATACTTAAAATATAAAATGCATACAGTTCCCAACTTTGAAATCCACTATAATTACCCGGTTTTATTCCCTTAATTTAATCCTAAACTTAGTTTTCTTAAGTAGTCTTAACCAGTCATTGCTCAATTACAATGCCATAGGTCGTGAAATAATCGGAGGTGTCTTAAAAGGATTTGCCTATTCAAGTTTAAAAAAACTTCTAATGCATGAATAATGGCCGAATCCAAGGACACAGATATTAACCATTGGATTTTTAAAATTACACTCTAATGTTGAACTGAAACTTCAATTGTCCTCCATAAATCACTGATATGTAAAGATAAAAGAGATTTGTTAGAAACTGATAGTGAGGCAGTCATGACCTGTAAAAGAACAGGAGTTAACATTTTATTTCATAATCACTGTAAAATCCTTAACCTTAAAATAAATCATGTTAAATTTCCGTAATAGAAATCAGATTCAAAACAGTCTCGGATCTCAAGCTCCAGGGAACAAAGCACAAACACTCAGTCACCAACAAACAAATGTGCATTCAAAGCAAATCACAAAGGGTTAAATTTTCTACCAGCTGTACAGGAATTGGGGTTAGAGTCCTCTGGGTATGTGGTTGGGGTTAGAGTCTCCTAGGTTTAACTAGGTTAATCAATTGGCAAGGGGAGCCTCAAAGAATGATTCATACAATGTAGGAGGGATTATTTCTTCGAGCAACATCTCGAGGAACCAAACAGAGAATTGGCTTTGCTATAATATAATGAAGAAGGAGTGATAAATCATACTGTAGTACGAGATCACCTTAGAAAGAGTGACCACAACATGCTGCAGTTTCACATTCAGACTGAAACAGTTAAGAAATAGTCACAGATGTGAGGTTTAGTGTTGGACAATGATAATTTTACTGGCATGAGGAAGGGCTTGGCCTGAGTGAACTTGGCAAAAAACATTAAAAGTCGGCACATTTGAAGAACAGTGGCAACTACTTCAGGAGATAGTCCAAACTCCTTAATTAAAGTGTAATCCTGAGTGGAAGAGGAATTTTAAAAAGGTGAAAAGTGATCCATGTCTTAACAAGGAAGTTGATACTAACATGAAGATGATGGACTTGCGGCATTATCACCGACTGCTGATACAAATAATGTTCTGGGGACTCAGGTTCAAATGCCGCCATTGCAGATGGTGGAATTTAAATTCAATATGAACCTGGAATTAAGAGTCTATTGATAATAGTGAATCTATTGCTTATTGTCTGAAACATCTATATGTTTCATGAATTTCCTTTAGGACTGGAAACCGCCATCCTTACCTGATCTGATCTACATGTGACTTCAAACCCACACAAATTTGCTTGACGCTTAGCTGTCCTCTGGGCAATGAGGGAAGGACAATGAGTGCTGTCTAAGCAGCGACGCCATCTTCCTATGAATTGAAATAAGAAAAGCGCTTTAATTGTTCGCAAACTTTTGCTAAAAACGAAATCAAAATGGCTACGAAGGAAAATGTGTCGAAAACATAAGAATTGATAAAAAAAAAACACTTCTCCCAGTAGACGAAAAGTAAAAGAACGCTGAACGCAAATATTGGCCGTTTAGAGAATGAACACGGCGGGGTAGTAATGGGAAACTCAGAAGTGGCAGAGGTAAAGCCAACACTTCTTGCTTTCACAGTGAAAGATAATTTCTTCCCAAAATTTACGAAAGCTGCAAGGGATCTTGCTGGAAGTACGATGCAGAGGGAAAAAGATTTTAAATACATTGATGGGATTAGAGGGAGGTCAGGCTCTCGGCCTGCAATCTATTATATTAAAGGAGGTAACAGCAGAGGTACCTAATGTGTTAGTTACGATATTCAAAAAATCCTTTTATTATGGAACTGTGCCGAACTATTGGAAAATTAATAATGTGACACTCGTATTCAAAACAAGAGATAGGAAAAAATGACAAACTTTAGATCAGTGAGTTTTAACGCTGTAGTGGGGAAGTTTCTTCAGTCAACCATAACGAAGGAAATAACTGAAAATTTGGAAAAACAAAGATCAGTTCACCACTGTCAGCACGGTTTCATGATGGGCAGGTTGTGCTTGACATACCTGCTGGTGTTGTTTGAGAACGTAATCAACAATGTGGATAATTGGGATACAGCAACTGCTGTACATCTTAACGTCAGAAGGCATTTGACAGGGTATTGCATAAAGGACTGATCAACAGGTTAGCTCCCGGGAGTTAAGGGTAGAATATTGAATTGGAAAAAAGATTGGCTTACTGACAGAAAGCAGAGCATCGGGATAACTGGTCTTTCTCTGACGAATTAAAACTAGTGAGGTGCTGCAGGTTTCAGTTCTCAGACTTCAACTGTTTACAATCAATCCAAATGACTTGGAAGGAGAGACAGAGTGGAGCAACTAAATTCACAGATGGTACTAAACTAGATGGCAAACAGGCTGTAATACGGAAATAAAGAGTTTACAGATGAATATTAGAAATTGGGGCAGATTGTTATATCTGGCAGATGGTGTTTAATGTGGATAAGTGCAAAGTTGAATTTCCTTCCGCCACTCGTAATTGCTATGTTCTTGTGTTGCTCCATCTGCAGTTCTTTGAATTTTATTCATTGTTGGTGGCTGGGGTAACATGACTCGTGGATTTTGGTCAAGGGAGGTGTAAGTTGCTCTGTGTGTCGGGAACAAGACATTAATGTGGAGAAAAGATCGCAGTCAGGCTTTGTTGATTCCCACAGCAGGCCTGGCACCCAGTTGGCCTATCCCTGCTATTTATTCCTGATGTTTAATGGCCTGGAGTAAATCACATCAAAATGTTGCAGTCAGACAGACAGTCCGTAATTGACATGCCCTTTTCATAATAAAGAGACAAATTACCATTCTGATCAGAAGTAAATACTTGGCACTTCTTTTGAGATTTCAATGATTATTTGCTGCAACTACAGTCTCGGAAGTGAGTGACAGGACTGCAAAACACTTTAGCATTGTTGCAACTTTATAGTTTAGATAGTGAGTAAAAATATTACATTATCAACACTGTTGGAAAGTGTCATACTGTCTATCTTATGAAAAATATTTTGAATTATTATAAAAGAGTACAAACATTGAAAAGATTAGAAAAGGAAGATGTGAAGATGATATAAGTCTTTAAAGAGGTCAGGGGAACGGCACATATTGGTCTTTGGATCATAGTTGAGAAACTGTGTCTGTGTTTGAGCATGTTGGAGAGTTGAATGGAAAAATTGCATTATTTCAATGAACAGATTGCACGAGGAATGGGGAATCTGGATCACAAAACAATCCTCTGCATCAATATCACATTTTTCAGAATACAATATAAATCTTGAAATATTTTAAAACCAATTACATTTAGAAATAGGAAAGTTTTTCTACAGTTTACAGATTAATGGTGAGACCAATTTCACTTTATAAGTGTGTCGCTTTTATATTGAGACTACGAGTAAGGGGAAAGGCTGCTCTCTGATCACCGTGCGCATACCCCTCATGCTGTTAAACACCTCCATCAGGAGCACCTCTCAACCTTCTTTGCTTAAAAGTAAAATCAAGTAAATCAAGCCGCTCTTCAGTTTGAGTACTCTCTTGTCTTAATACTTCAGAAATGTATCGCATTTATATGTGTTACATTTTTCATCAGCGATTGATCTGTCCACCTGAACAGTTGGTTTATACCCTCCTGTAACCTTACACTTTCCTCCTCGCTGTGAACCACCAGCTTATCTTTGTGTCATCCACAACGTTATTTATCACTCCCCACAAACTCCATCCCTCCCATTCTCATCATCATCATTTATGAAGTTCACTACTTAGCCTTGATTTTCTTCCCGTTCTCTTGTTATTCCTATTTTTGTGAATTTACAGCGTAATGCAGTTGAGGTTTTTTATGAGGGAGCCACGAATTTTATTTTGGACATGAAGCTGAATTCGCCTTTTATATTATGCCCTTCTCTATGATTTACTCATAAGGCTTGTACGTAATTAATATTGGATTAGGTTTAGGTGGCTTTCACTGCAACATTTGGGTTTTACGTGGATCTGGGTAATGTTCTTTGTATCATTCCTGCAATAGTCAGAGCTGAAGGAACTTTCTGTCTGTATGATGAACACAGATTCACAATTTTGTTTGAAAGAGCTCGAGTGATGAGGATAAAGATTCAATTAAATTCTATATTTAGGATCGTGGCAGTAGATTAAACCGTATTGTAAAGTCACTTTGAATTGGGAACAAATAATTAAAACATGCATCCACATTTCTTCATTTTGTAAAAACAGTTTCACATAATGTTCTTAGAGCAGCATGGATCTTACAGCTGCTCCTGGGATTGCAGACAGTTAAATATTTAATGTAGTCTTTTTTGCAGTTGATATAGTTATTATAGTTTATTAATTTAACATCATTTTTTCTATTTTGTTTCATTTACATACAAAAACAATAAAAAAAATTAAAACTCGCTATTTTCTTTCAAACGATTTTTTGTTTTAAAAGAGCTTTTTAAGGGTGGTTTACAAAAGAAAGGAAAAGTCTATTTATGTTTTAAAAGGTCTCTCTTATTACACTGCAAATGTGTTTTTGCTTTGAAAAATTAATCAGCTCTTTTTAAAATACGGAGTTGAACCTTCCTTCCGGGGAGTCCTACACGTTTTCAGCTCCGGAGGAGACTACATTCTTCTCGGGATTTATTGAAGAGGAATATTTTTATTGATTTAATTAGGTAAATGGTTGATTTTGTTTACGTTTTATATGTTTGATACGTATATGTATATATTTTTCCTTTTTTTTAAACTTTATTGTCTGTAGGTAATGAAAGGTAACATATATATAAGTTGTCAAAAACAATCCTGCTTTTATGCATAATGTTATTAAGGCCATATATAAGGTACAGTGAGAGATGGCTAGAAGATTTTGAAAAAAATGTTATCCAGCAAATCAGTTAGATAGGTGGGTGACTGTCAGGAATGATAAGAAGGTAGTTCAAATGTCTCCGGTGGCTATTCCTCTTTCTGCTTTTAGAACAGCTGAAGGGGATTGTCTGTCTGAGGAAAATGGTAGAGCAATCAATTATTGAACAATTGGAATGATTCTTATGTTCAGCAGTGTTTGAGAAGAGTTAGTAGAATTATTGCTTCAGTGGACTTTTCTATCGGTGCATCAACAGGAGATTCTGGGGCAGTGACCGTTAATTGAGGATGGTTTGTTGCTTTCCCTGTGCGAGGATTAAAAATGTTTCGAAACATTTCAAGCACGTTGTTAAAGGTGAGATTGAATAGCCAAACATTATTGTAGATAATGGCAGGAATGACATTTTTAGGGAAAGATTAAAACAGTATAGTGAACTTAAGAGGTGAGGTAGAGTATTAAAAATAAAACCGGTAAAGCAATACTTTCTTGTTTACTCCCAATGGCAAACTCAACTGGGAAGGAACAAAGGGTTAAAGGAGAAAAATCAACGGCTGAAGAACTATTGTGTTATTGAGGGATTTAGATTTTGGAGAAATTGGAATCTATTTTAGTATAGAAATGACCTGTTCAGAAAAGATTTGTCTAATCTAAACTGGAAAGCAACGAATATCTTAGCAGAGAGATTTGCTCATTCTATGTAGGGAAACTTTATATTGACAGAGACGGCAAGGGGGATGTTCCAAGTAGCAGTAGAAATGGCAGGTTGGTTAGAGAAGTTAATGGTTGTGAGGAGAACACGTCAATTGGAAAAGAAAAACGAGAGAGTCAAGATTATATAGTAATTCTGAAGCACGAAATTGCATTTATTTCAATGTACGGGGTCTTAAGGGGAAGGCTGATGAACTCAAGGCATGTTTAAGAACATGGGATTGGGATATCATATGTATTAGAGAAAATTGGTTGAGAGATGTCAAAGTCGAGAGTGTAGTTCTGGGAAAACACAGCAGGTCTTGTTGCCAGAAGATTGGAGGCTAGCAAATGCGGTTCCCTTGTTCAAGAAGGGGAGTAGGGATAACCCTAGTAACTATAGGCCGGTGAGTCTCACTTCTGTTGTGGGCAAAATCTTAGAGAGAATTGTAAGGGATAGGATTTATGAACATCTGGATAGGAATAATGTGATCAAGGATAGTCAGCATGGTTTTGTGAAGGGCAGGTCGTGCCTCACAAACCTCATTGAATTCCTTGAGAAGGTGACTAAGGAGGTGGACGAGGGGAAAGCGGTAGATGTGATGTATATCGATTTTAGTAAGGCGTTTGATAACGTTCCCCATGGTAGACTACTGCAAAAAATACGGAGGTATGGCATTGAGGGTGAGTTGGAGGTTTGGATTAGGAGTTGGCTGGCTGGAAGAAGACAGAGGGTAGTAGTTGATGGCAAAGGTTCATCTTGGAGTGCCGTCACTAGCGGTGTTCCGCAAGGATCTGTTTTGGGACCATTGCTGTTTGTCATTTTTATAAATGACCTGGAGGAAGGGTTAGAAGGTTGGGTGAGCAAGTTTGCGGATGATACGAAAGTAGGAGGAGTTGTAGACAGTGAGGAAGGATGTGGCAGGTTACAGCAGGATATAGATAAGCTGCAGAACTGGGCAGAAAGGTGGCAAATGGAGTTCAATGTTGCTTAGTGTGAGGTGATTCACTTTGGTAAGAGGAATAAAAAGATGGGGTACTGGGCTAATGGACGGATACTTGGTAGTGTGGATGAGCAGAGGGATCTTGGTGTCCATGTACACAGATCTTTGAAAGTTGCCACCCAGGTAAATAGTGCGGTGAAGAAGGCATATGGCGTACTGGCTTTTATTGGTAGAGGAATTGAGTTCCGGAGTACTGAGGTCATGTTGCAGTTGTATAAGACTCCGGTGCGGCTGCATCTGGAGTATTGTGTGCAGTTTTGGTCGCCATACTATAGGAAGGATGTGGAGGCACTGAAGGATGTGGGTGCAGAGGGGGTTTACCAGGATTTTGCCTGGTATGGTAGAAAGATCGTATGAGGAAAGGCTGAGGCACTTGGGGTTGTTTTCATTGGAGAAAAGAAGGTTTAGGGGTGACTTGATAGAGGTGTACAAGATGATTAGGGGTTTAGATGGGGTCGACAGTGAGAATCTTTTTCCACTTCTGGAGTCAGCTATTACAAGGCATAGCTTTAAATTAAGGGGGGGGGGGGTAGGTATAGGACAGATGTTAGGGGTAGGTTCTTTACTCAGCGAGTCGTGAGTTCATGGAATGACCTGCCAGTAGCAGTGGTGGACTGTCCCTCATTATGGGCATTTAAGCGGGCATCGGATAGGCATATGGAGGATAGTGGGCTCATGTATGTTAGGTGGGCTTGGATCGGCGCAACATCGAGGGCCGAAGGGCCTGTACTGCGCTGTATTCTTCTATGTTCTATGTTCTAGGTTCTAGGTCAGGCAGCATGTGACGATCAGGAAAGTCAACGTTTTGGGCAAAAGCCGCTCATGAGGAATGGGCTGATGAAGGGCTTTTGCTTGAAACATCGAATTTCCTGCTCCTCGGATGCTGCCTGACTTTCTGTGCTTTTCCACCACCACACTCTCGACTCTCATCTCCAGCATCTGCAGTCCTCACTTTCGCCTGAAAGATGTTCAAGACTGACAATTCAATTTTCCAGATGTAAAGGGTCATAGAAAAGATGGAAACAGACATGCGGAGGGCAGGGAAGGGGAGGTCTGCCATTTTTGATTAAGGAATAAATTATTGCTGTAACCGGAGAAGATATTTCTGTAAAAAATATCCAGTTAAAATATGCATGTAGTATTAAAAATAAGAAAATAATGTTCACTTTGAACAGAATGCACTAAATGCTCATTTGTGACAAATCTTCTAGTGAAAATATATTGTTCGAAATTAAAAATAAGAAAAGAAAGAGCACGTTGATTGTATTGTACCATATACTCTCCAACAGTAAGAAAGGAATTGAGAAACAGACATGTAGGGAGATCTTGGATATATTTAATCTTAATAAGGTTGTAAGAATGGGGGATTTTAATTTTCTAAAAATTTATTGGGACTACCACAGTGTTAACGGGTTAGATGATGAAGAATTTGTCAAGTGTGTTCACGAAAATTTTCTTCATCAATATGCGAATGATTCTAACAGAGAAAGAGTAAAACTAGGCCTTCTTTTGTGCAATAGGCAGGGTAAGTGACTGAAGTAAACGTGAGGGAATATTTTGGGTTTTGCAATCATAACTCTATTAGTTTCATAATGGTCATGGAAAATAATAAGCCTTTCATTAGTGTTTGTCTTAATTGGAGTACCATAAATTTTAATGGCATGGGACAAGGACTTACCAAGTTTAATTGGAGTAGATTGTTAGCAGGTAAAGCAATGTCTGACAATTAGGAGGCATTCAACTGTGTGACGTCGGGAGTTGAGAGTCATTATGTCCCTGTTAGAGTGAAGGGTAATGCTGATAAGCTTAAGGAACAATTGACAACTGCAGTTATTGAACTTTTATTCAAGAATCAAAGAAAACCTTACTTTAGATAAAGACAACTTTATTCAATTTCATCTCTTAGTCAATATAAAGAGTGCGGGGCATTATTTCGAGAGAAATCACGAAAGCAAAAAGGAGATATGAGATAGCATGGGCAGATAAGGTTAAGGATAATCCAAATATATTGTGCAACTACATTAATAGCAAGAGAGTAGCCACAGAGAGGGTAAGGCCTCTCAAAGATCATGAAGGATATCGATGTTTTGAACCAATAAGCTGGGGAATAAAAGCATCCCATTCCTGGTTCACTAGACAGCACCTCAACAAACACGCACCTCACATTCATCCAGCTTGAACTCTATCTGCTATTTGTCAATCTCTTGACCCATTTGCTCAAGATCCTTTTCTATTCTTAGAAAACCTTTTTCACTGTCCACAATGCCACCAGTTTTGGTGTCATTCGCAAACTTACGAACCATGCATTCGATATTCTCACGCAAATAATTTACATAAATGACAAACAATGAAACCCAGAACCAACCTCTGTGGAAGACTGCTGGGCACAAGTCTTCAGTACGAAAAGCAATCACCCACCATTACTCTCTGTCTCCTGTCATTGCACCAATTGAAAGTACTGGAGAGAAACCCCACAGTTCCGGCAGTATTTGAGCAGAGAAAAAGGGAATTAACTCTTTTTGAGTCTAACATAACTTGTTAAGAACAGGTTCATATAAGACTCGCTATGTTAACTCTGTTTCTCTGCCCAGATCCTCCATTTCTCCTTCATTTTGCATTTGTATTTCAGATTTCCACTTTCTCTAATATTTTGCTTTTTCTTGATTGCTCTGGATATTGAAACCGATTATATTTGGACAATATGCTCCATTCCTGTTCCCATCACTTTTGTCAATGACACATGCATTGCACTGGAGTCTGTTTCTTCTTTAAGTTCTGAAAATAAATACGCTGATCTCATCGAAGTAATTTTGATTTAAAAGGCCTTTTAGAGGCAGCTACAATTGATGAAAAAAAAGGAATACTTTATTAATTATGATGTTGTCTGTGCGTTTTATGACTAAACTTATCTCCTCAGTCTCTGAACATTTTCAATATATTTCTCTGAATAAGTACAATAAAGTTGGTTGTCATGCAGCCCATCATCTCTGTACCAGCTCGGTATGAGCTGTATTCTCACTCTTACTCTGCTGTAACTCACTAAAACTAAATACATGTTGTTATCTGTGTCTGTTTTTATTTCTGAATATCCCGTTCAGATATAAACAATCTTAACAACCTGTATAACATGTGATTAAACAGTCGATGTATAAAATATAACTATGTACTTCACATTTAAAATTGCCCTATTCCATTCACATTGTTGTTCAACATTCCATATACCAGGGATTATCTGTTATCTTGCTCTGTATTGCATTTCATTCCATTTGTCAGGAACAGTGATGGCTGAATACTGGTGACTGAGAGATATTGCTGCACTCCCCTCAGGTCACCTCAGCCACTGGCCGCAGCCCTTTCTGTCTCATAGCCATTATCATATTCATTCTATCCCTTACTAGTTAATTCATGACTTTTAATAAAAAAGGTTATGATACATTGTATGGACCAGGCCCGACCCGTCACAACATTCTTAAGAACATAGCCCAGTCCGTAATGTTGCCATTTGTTGAAGGTAAGTGTATAGGGATATTCCAAGAGTGAATTAATTGGTCTGACTGTCGACTTTTAAACAAACTGAATATATTTGCAAAAATAAGGAATGAAAGACAGCGAACAGAAAATACCGTACCTGAATAATTCATCCTATCCAAAACTGACAGGCTATCTCCAATTAATGATGCTGATTCAAATTACTTGCAACAATCCTAATAAACAAACCCCTGAGCGCAAAGAATAAACATTACATACAAAAAACTTATAGATTACAAAGTCAGAGGGCTGAAGAAGGGGAAGAGCGTCCAGTTTCAGCACTGAACCTGACTCAACTAACCCTCGAACTGAACTGACCTGTACAGCTGAAGAGCTGGCCACATCCCCTTGAATGCACCAGTATTTTTAAAGGCTTGAAAGCCCTCTGTCCGAGGCATTATCTGTTAGGCAAAAAACAAAGGACCCCAATGAAGCATTCAATATTGAGACATGTTGGAATCTTGGAATGTTTAGAATCTCTCTGAAAAAAATCAAGGACAACATAACCTTATCAAGAGACCCCCTGTGTGACAACTCCCCCAATATAAAACCGAATCTTCAATATCCAAAGATGGTTTCAGTTTTCAAAACCACCAAAAATAGTGGTTCATACTCTGAAATGTGCATATACATTTGTTTACAATAAACATGCGAACAGGCACAACTACATCCAGATTCAGTGTGTGGTACTTCCATCATTGAGTGTCTCCATTTGCATTGGCAATCACGTTTTCAAGACCTCCACGTGCACAATTTTCAAATTGAACGTCTGTAACAATAGGCCCCAGCTGAACAGTCTCGCATTTTTGTCCTTAAATTTCTCCAAAAAGACTTCATTGGGTTATGATCACTGTAAATGGTTGTCTCTGATACGTTGCTGGCAACGTAAACACTGAAGTGTTGTCGTGCCAACACAAAGCTCACAGTCTCTTTCTCAACTGTTGAATATTTCTACTAATGAACATTCGACTTCTTGGAGAAATACCCAAAACGTCTTTGTGTCTTCTTGTCGATTTTCTGCAGGAGCCCAGCACCGAAATCCACATCATTCACATTTAAATCCACCTTGAATGGTTTTGCATATTCTGGTGTGTCTGATCGTGGGCAGTGTTAATACATATTTCAAATTCCTTCAAATGCTTCTGACAGTCCTCTGTCCACTGAAACTTCTTGCCTTTCTTTACCAATTCAGTGAGTGGAGCAGTCACACTGCGAAAATGAGGCACACACATTTGATAAAATCCACTTAATCCCAGGAACTGTTTCTTTTGTCAACGGTATGGGAAATTCCCCAATTACCTTCACTTTTAAACCGTTTACCTATGTCCAATAGCATGGCCAAGGAAGGTGACTTTTGCTTTGGCAAATTCACTTTTAAACTAGGTTTACCACCAAGCCTGCCTTCCGAAGTCGATCAAACAAGTCCGGTAGATTCTGTAAGTGTTCCTTCCATGAGTCAGTAAAAATCATAAGGTCATCAATGTACACCACAGGTTGGATAATCCGGCAATTTATTGGTTAGTCCCTGAAATGTGGCCGGCACATTTTTCATACCAAATGTAAGTTGCTTGTCCCACATTTCCAACACAGTCATCCAACCATGGAACTGGGTATGCACCAATGTTTTTAACTGCATTGACGTTACGTTAGTCTACACATAATCGTTGGGTATCATTTGGCTTTCGCACCATGACTGTGGGTGATTTCCAGTCACTGTAACACATGTTGATTATGTCATCTTAGAGCATGCATTCAATCTCCTTCTGAACCTGTGCCAACTTTAGAGGATTATGCCTGTAAGGATGTTGCTTAATTGCAACGGAATCTCTTATAGCTACATTATGTACAATTAGGTGATACAACATATCTTTCCATGTGATAGTAATAACTCTTTCCGGTCATTTCGATTTTTCTCAGAAAGGTAACTCAATCATTTACCCCAATTTTAGGCAACTACCTCATTGCCCACTTTAATTTGAGGAATGTCCGATTCACAATCCTCTGAAATTGTTTTTTTTTCCTTCTGTGCTGTAATCATTAACACCTTGTTTTCTGGCCTGTCCTTACCTGTCATAGTACCTTTCGAGCATATTCACATAACATACGCTGTGAGATTTCTTTCTTTCTGGAGTCCCTATCAAGTTACCCTCACTCAATATCGGTTGTATTTGATAAGGTCGACTAAACCTTGCTTTTCAAGGTTCACCTATAACTGGAAGTATATCCCCCATCTTATCCCCCATCGCAAAATTGCATTTTTAAAAAGATTTCCTGTCCGTTTCCTGTTTTACTGCATGTTGCAATACTTTTAAATGCTGTCTAGCCAACTCCCCAGCGCTATTAATCGTTCCTTAAGTTTTGAGACCTAGTCCAAATGTGTGACTTTTGAACACTGATTTACTATTTTCTCGTTAATCATTTTCAATGGTCCTCCAAAAATAATTGCAATGGGATGAATTTGCTCTGTTAATTTGGGCATCCCTGATCACAAAAAGTGCAAATGAAATTCCCTAACCATAATCATCTCGATAATCCTGATTATAAGCCCTCAACATGGTCTTTCATGTTTAATGTCAACTTTCTAGCGCTCCCTGCAATTTTGGATGGTATGCAGTAGATTTGAATTGCTTTATTCCTAAGACATTATCGTGATAAATTAGATGTGAAGTTTGAACCTTGATCTCACTGTATCTTCATTGGTAGTCCGTATCTATTTATTTTTTAAAAAAAGTAATTCCTTTCCAATTCTTTTAGCTGTGATACTGCACCTTGGGATGGCCTCTGGAAATCTAGTCGAGGCATCCATTATTGTTAACAAATACTGATGCCCACTTTTTTATTTGTGGTCGGGGACCGAGCCAATTAATTAAGACTCCTGTAAAAGGTTCCTCAAATGCCGGATTAGTTAAGAAAGGTGCAGGTTTTATTATCACTTGTGTTTTTCCAATTACCTGGCATGTATGACGCGTCTGGCAAAATTCATCTACATCCTGTTGCAGTCCAGACCAATAAAATGTCTCTGTATTCGGTCTGTTTTTTCATCACTTCTGACTGACTTCTAGGTGGTAATTCATGCACCATTCGCATCACCTCCTTTCTGTACCCCATTCGCAATATGATTTGATGAATCTTTTCCAATTTCTCATCTCCTTGAATATATGTTAGTCTCCATTTCCTCATTTGGACATCATTTTAAGGTAATAACACTTAGGGATACACTCAAAATTCCTAACGTATATGCTTTTTGATACAACTGCTTTAAACTTTTATTTTTTTGCTGTGACTCAATTAGTTTAGCTGAGCAAAAAATATTTACATGATCACCTATTTGCTCCTGTTTTGTTTCAACTTTCTGATGGAACAAAGTATCTGCTCATGCCACTTAAGCTTCCTTATCTTTACGTTTTTGGTATTTTCTGTGTCAACTGGTGACATTGGGACTTTATTACCCACAATCAGGAAAGTTTCCAGGATAAGATTCCTACATTCATTCAGTTGCGTGCATATCCACTGGCTTTTCAACGAGAGTAGCAGTAATCCGACCACTGAATCAGCGATATTTTCCGCAAGAACAAAGTTTATTGATGGAGCCGAGAGTTTATCCAAACCCCTACCACAATTTCCCCACACTTATCTAGACACGCTATGCTCACTTTACATACTTTTGCACCTTTTGTCTCATGGTGAATTCCCTCTAGCAGTACCTTTTCTGGAGATAGTCATTCCGGAGTACATATCTCCTTATCTTTTCACAGAGGATCCTGTGTCTCTCAATATTGCATCCTTTTTACCGCCCTATGTGAATAAAATTTCCCTTTGCAGGTATATTTTCTAAGCAGATCTGGCACTTCCTCCTTAACAAACCTCCAATCAGCTTGTACACTCTGATGCAGCTTTCTAGCTTCCACTGTGCTTTCTGTTACCACTCCGACAAAACTCCCAGACTTATCTTTTTTCCTGCATCTGTTTTTTTTTTTTCTGAACCCAACAAAACAGTGATTTCATGTGCCCTAATTTGTTGCAATGAAAACACCAGAGCATTTTATCTTCTTTGCCTCATTCACGTATTGTCTTTTTACCCTATGGTAAGTTCTTCACCGAGATCTATATCTCCCTTTGTACGTGGGGATTTCTCTTTGCCACAATTGCTATCCATCATGGACTGAAATTGATTCTGGAATCCAAAACAAGTTTTATAATCATAATCAGTCGTCATAAGCATCAGCCACTTCAGCTGCCAGTTTTGGCTTTATAACTCTATGATCTTCCAAATGAGTTTGCATTATGTGAATGCTTAAACTCCTTCAAAGTAATTGTCTCTCTCAGAGCATCGTATGTTTGCTCTCTTTTTAAGCTCTTATCCATCTATCAAAATTACTTTGTTTGATCCTTGCAAACTCAATATGTGTTCGACCAGGATCCTTCCTTAAATTCCTGAAACGTTGTCTGGTGGCTTTTGGCACATGCTCATATGTACATTTTCCCCTCCTCATACTCCCCAGATCCCTCCTCTGATAGTGTTGCGCATACCTCACTAGCTCTACCTACAAGTTTTGTTTGGGTCAACAAAACCCACATGGTCACTGGCCTCTGAAATTCTTTAGCCACTTCCCTACTCATCAAATTTAGGCAAGCTGTGAAAATACTGAAACACGTTTTTCACCAAGCTTTGGACTACAATGGGATTTCTCATCCTCAGTCTCTTCCTCGCAAAGCTTACCTTCAGCCTTCATCCTCATCCTTTAACGCTGACTTTCCATTCTAAGTGTCCATCTCTGAAGCTCAAATGCTCCCTCTTTTTGTTTCTCTCCTGCTGAAGCTATTTATTATTTTTTTCTCTTTCCTCCGCTAAACCTATTCGATATCTTTCTCTTCTGATTTTAGTCATAGCTCAAACTGCTTCATGTCTGCTTCTACCTCCAGCTGCTTCTTTTGCGATTGAAGTTTAGTCATCTCCACAGATCCTGATGGAGTTTCAGCAAATTGGAATGCTGAGCTACTGCTGCAACCATCTCATTTTTCCTCATTTTAGGAGGTAGCTTCAAGTCCCTTTGTCTACTAATTATCGCGGCTTGGACTCATATGCATTTTGGCAAACCCCCAAGGTCACTTTCTCCACCTCCAAAACAAGCTTGGTTCCTGCAAGAACCATTGCTACCTGAAGCTCTGTTTACTCACCAAATCAACACTCGATGTAAGAGACAATAACACCTGCCACTCGCTGTCTAAATTCCGCAAAAGCCCCCTAATCTGTTATGAACCAGACCCGACCCCTCAAAACAGTTTAAGCAGGTAGCCCGGACCGTAAATTTGCTATTTCTTGATGGTTAGTGCATAGCTGATATTCCCAGAGTCAATTAGATGGTCAGACTGCCGAGTTTCAAACAAATGACATTTATTTGCCAAATTACCAAATGAAACATAAGGAACCGAAAATAGAATACCTGAATAATGTATCGTATCCGAACCTGACAGGCTATCCCGATTTAAGGATGCAGTTCCAAAATACTTGCAACAATCCCAATAAACAAATCCCCTTAGCACCAAGGATAAAACTGACACAACTGCTTACAGGTTATAAGGTCAGAAGGGGAGAAGGAGGCAGAGACCGTTCAGTGACCGTGACTCAACTGACCCCGAACTGATCCAACCTTGCCAGCTAGGGAGGTCCTCTTGATTATAGAGGCTCCTTTTTAAAGACTTGAATGGCTTCTGGATGAGGCATTATCTGTTAGGTATAAACAAAAGGACCCCAACAAACCTTTCAAAATTCTGACATATTGGAATCTTGAGTCGTTTAGACCCACTTTAAATAAATATCAAGGACAACATAACCCTTTAAAAAGGACTGGCTTTGTGAGAACATGCCACATCTGGCTTTGGACTGAATTCCAAAAATGTAAGCCTTATTGCTTTGAAGACAATATAATGTATTAAGGTGTTTTTCAGTTTACATAAAACAGTGCTCAATCATATTGTGTGTTGAAGATACAGCATTGTCACGAGTGGAATGTCCAGACAGATCGACACTTCCTGTATATGGTCAAGGCAAATATATCCACTGAGCATATGTTGCTTGGCGCCTGTTCTCGTCGAGGAGAGACCCGCATGGAAACCACATCTAGATTGTGATTTTTTGTGGATGGTCATGTTGGAGCGTTCAGGTGGTTACAGTATTGCAAATGATCAACACAGCAGAATCATCTAGCCTGCGATAAGAAAACGTCCATAATTCTCCCTCACACCTAACTGCACGAGAGCAATTGGTGTTGGGAGATGTGACCATTAGCCAGCGATGTCAACATTTACTTCAATCCAGTTGTTATTTTGAACTGAAGGTCGCATTCTGTTTGTTCATTGACTGTGATTGATGTCTGTCTCCATGGATCCTAATTATGCCACTGGATGGTTTTCCTCTTCTATTTGAACGGGGCTTCTTCCAATGCTTTATCCAATTATTGCTGCAGATACATCACCTGCAACACTGCCAAGGATCAGCAGTTGAAGAGACAGGGAGAGGAGAGATCAGAATCTGAGAACCATAGACTGGAATGTTCCAACAATGGACCAGAATCTGAGAACAGTAGACTGGAATGTTTCAACAATGGATCAGAATCTGAGAGCATTAGACTGGAATATGCCAACAATGGATCAGAATCTCAGTGTATTAGACTGGAATATGCCAACAATGGCTCAGAATCTGAGTGTAGTAGACTGGAATATGCCAACAATGGATCAGAATCTGAAAACAGTAGCCTGGAATGTCGCACCAATTGTTCAGAATCGAAGAAAAATAGATTGGAATGCTGCAACAATGGACAGGAGTTTACCTTTGGGTCTTTTATATTTTTCCTGGTATTGGTACCTGTTATCATATCGGATATTAGGTGTACTGCTGATTCTTCAGGCTGGTTACTACCCCATGCTCGCTATTGTTGGTGTTCCTGGTAAGTCACCCCATCTCTATCGATTTATTAATCCCATAAGCCATGGTGAACTGGAAATAAAAATGAATTTTACTAATATAATCCCACCAGCACTTTGCCAATAAGTTTATCTATTTCACTGTTGTCCTTTGGTGCAGAAATCTCGCATTATTGCCTGGTCTGCATTAAGACTGACGTCAGATCCAATACTTAAGGAATGGCCTCACAGTAAAAAGCATTTAGTGAGGTCCGCAAATGCTGCCCTGCCAGTGATGCAGACATCCCATGCAATAACAACATGAAAGGTAGAGGAAAAAAAAACAAAGAATGATGCTAGAGATCAGAAACAAAAGGAACGAGTAAGTGCCAGAGAAACTAAACAGATTTGGCAGCCTCAGGTCGTGAGAAAAATAGAAGTGACATTTCGCATCCAATCACCATACATCAGAACTGAATGCAGCTGGGATATAGTGTGTTTGATGTTTATGACAGGGATGGCTGTTGTGAAAGGGAGAAGGCGTGAGTTGAATAGATAAAGAAAGAGAGAGGTAGAGAGAAACAAACAAACAGGGGGATTGTTGATGATCAGCTGGAATGGAAATAAAAATCCAGACGAATGTTATTTATTTTTCTCCTGTTCTCATATTACTGAAATTCATGCCCATGTGAGGTGTACATCAAAGTCCTGGTTTAAAGTGAATTATGTGCCTTTGTCTCTCTTCGTTGAGTGTGATCAAGTTCTTTTATTCAGGAATGAGATGCTGGGTCAGTACTTAATTCCCATTTCTCATTGACCTTGAGAAGGTGTTGGTGAACCGCCTTCTTGACCCACTGCAGCCTGTGGGCTGTAAGTAGTCAGTGCTGAGGTCCGCCCGCTTTCATTTCTTTGAGAATTTGTAGTGAGTGACATAACTCATTGTTTCATTTGATTTTCAATTCCTGATATTTTATTGAATGCAAATTCCAACATTTGCTGTGGTGGTATTCTAATCCGGGGTCTGGGTCATCACCTGGGTCCCTGGGTTAATATTCCAGGGATAATACAGCGAGGCCATCACCTCCTCATCATTTCCAACCCTCTCCAATGGCAATAGTGATGTTGCTGTTGGCGTGGCTGTGCTTAAAGCATAGCGTTTTGCAAGGCAACAAAATGATTTGGCAAAACATACCATCCTTCTCCTTTTGTATTTATGAGAAGTCGAGATGATGGGAAGTGCTCTTCGTGAAAATGAGGTGAATGTCCTTGGTCATGAGCCACTGAAAGAATTCATATGGAGCAGTAAGTAATCAGCACAGTAAATGTATAGTGCCTTTCATTGCAAAAGTATAAGTGTGAAGACACCTTACTGAAGTTATAGAGTGATATTGAGACAGAACTTGGGGCGCTGTGAACAGATTTTCTCTCCTTTATGAGGAATGATCTACTTGCCACAATGAGACAGAATAAAGGTGTTGCACCAGACTAATCCCTGCGGTGAAGGTACCATGAGGAGAGTGTGAAGGAAATGAGTGTTTAATCTGTAATGCGACAAGAGAATAAAAAGTGATTGCAATAAAACTTGAGCGTTATGGACCAACATTCATTATTTTCACAACTAAACATTGATATCGTGAAATATTACGTGTTGCCCGTAATAAATGTTTTCATATTTGGACAAATATATGATAGGTGAAGGTTAAGAAGGATATAGGCGAAGTGCAGGAAAATGGAGTTAACATGGATGGACATTTTAGTCGGAATGGTCCAGTTTCGGCTCAAGGGCCTGTTGAACTCTATGACTCTGTGATAGTTTACATGTCTCTGTGGAGCCCCCATGTTGGTTGAGAGACAGCTCCAGGCTCTGAACAAACTCTCACCGTCTCAATGCAGAGTTGGAGTGGGACCCTGCACGAAGCATCGTGTTCTTCACAAACTTGTCAGCAGCCACATTCTGACAGGGTTGGTCATTTTCAAAAGCTTCTGACCTCCATGCAGAAGATTAGCCTGTCTTCTCGCAAATGGAAGATGCCTCCTTGAGACGTGTCACAAACCATCCGCTGTGCCTTCTTACCATCAGCAAACCATATTAATGTAACACGTGTGAAACATTCCCAATGGAGCCAGATGGCCAACTTGGAGCAGTCTGTCTGTGCAGGCTCTGCTTAATTAGTTTGTAGTGTTGCAGTATCAATGATATCCTCCTATTTAAGTGTAACAGTTTGGAGGAGCTGAATGGCCTCTTCTGTTCGTGTGTCAATGCCTCGGGTGGCTGAATGTCCTCTTCCTCATCCCAGGGAAGAGGTTCATTATTGGATGACCCATGGTAGCTGCTTACCTGCGTGTTGTGCTGACTAGATTCCTTATCTTCCTATGTAATAATAGACAAACAGGAGGCTGGAAAAAACAGCAAGTCAGGCAGCATCAGGAGGTGGAGAAGTCAACATTTCAAGAATACCCGTTCTTCAGGACAGCGAGTGGAGGTAGGGGAACTGCAGATAAAGAGAGAAGGGAGAGATTGGGGTGCGGAGAACAGCAGGATGGTGAGGTAGGAGATAGGTGAACATAAGTGGTGGGTGAAACGTGGTTGGTCGCTGGGAGGGATGAATCCAGTTGGGAGCTAGAAGGCAGGATCATTTGGTGGAATTGAAGGAAGGAGGCAGGGCTGGAAAGGGAGTAGGGCCATGGCTGGGAAGATTATTTTAAATTGGAGAACTCAACGTTGAGTCCTCCAGGTTATAGGCTAACCAGGCAGAAGGTAAGATGTTGTTCGTCCAATTTGCGGCCTGACTCACTGTGGCAACAGAGGAGGCCAAGGATGGTCATGTTAGAAAGGAATTGGGAAGGGGAATTGAAATGGGTGGTGACTGGGAGTTCAGGTCGGCTGCTGTGTGCCCCACCGTGATGCTAGGAGAAATGAGCCCTTAGTTTATGTTGCTCTCCCGATGTAGAGAAGACCACATCAGGTGCACCTGATGCAATAAACTAGGTTGAAGGAGAGGCAGGTGGCCTCTGTTTCACGTGGAAGGACTGTTTGGGGCCTTGGATTAGATGAGGGGGTTGGTGTGCCAGCAGGTGATGCATTTTTTTCATCTGCAGGGTCAGTTGCCAGTGGGGACTGGTGGGTTTGGTGGGGAGTGTTGCACGAACCAAAATTAGCGAAGGGATTGTTCCTTGTGGATGATGTGCCAAGTGATGGGATCCAACCTAGTTTACTGTATCTGGTGCTTCTGATGTGATCTTCTCTATATCAGGGAGACCAATCGGAACCCAAGAAGAATGCTTTGGTGATCATCTCAGCTGGGCCTATAAGGGCTGAACTAACCTCCCAATTACCTCATATTTCAATTCCCCCTCCCACTCACATTCGGACATGGCCATCCTTGACCTCCTCCAATCTCACAACGAACCAAAAGCACAAATTGGACGAACAACACTTCATTTTCTACCGGTGTAGCTTACAGCCCGGGGGACTCAACACTGAGTTCTCCAATTTCTAGTAACCTCCCTTCCAATACCCCGGTCTCCTTCCCAGCCCCTCCCCTTCTATTCTTTTGATCAACCCATATTCCAACTGTCAAGTAGATTCATTCCTTCCATTGACCAACCCGGTGGTACCGTCGACCTGTGCTCCCCACCTCACCACGCCGCCTCCTCCTACTTCCACACCTCACCTCTTTATCTGTATACACCCTTACCCCCACCCCCAGTCATGAAGAAAGCTTATACCCAAGGAGTGGACTTCTTCTCCTGATCCTGCCTGGATTGTTGTGTGTTTCCAGCCTCCTGCATTCCAACATTTGTAGATTTTTTAAAAACCTCTTCTTGTGTAATAGGTAAGAGATAGTGAATGGGCTGTGCCTCTTCTTATCCAATAGCTTCAATGGGCTGAATGGCGTTCACACATTTCTCTGAAACGAGCTTGAGATGCTGAATGAGCTCCTCTTTTTTAGTCCTGTGGAAATGTTCAGGTTCCAGTCGTACTGTTACATGAATGTTACCTCGACGTTAACAGCATTAGCTTGAATGTTGTCCAGGTTTTGATGCTTTATGCGATATTTTCTGAGCATCCTCACTTCTGATCTAATGACGGAAGGTAAGACATTGATGAACCAGCTGAAGATGTTTGTGCCGAGAAAGCTACACTGAGGATCGCCCACAGAGATATCCAGGGACTGAGAGGATTGATCTCCACCAGCCACGTGGTTTTTTTGAATGGCCCAACCACTTGGGAATTTACAACTGATTCCCATTAGGTTCAATATTATTCAGTCTCCTTGACACCTTGCTCAGTCACGCCCTGCAGTGATGTCAGGGTCAGTCACTCCGATGCTGTGTTCATATCTTTAGTTTATGTCAAAGGCCAAGATAAATGTGTGGGGACTGTTTCCTTCTCTCAGAGGGTAGTGACTGTTAGGGCCTCTCTATTCCAGACAGATACATCTCTAATATGTTTGGGGGAGCAGGTTGGTGTTAATGAATTTTGACACATCAGGGAGTTGAGGGCTACAAAGAATTGGCCATAAAAGAGAAATTGCGGCCAAGAGAGATCAGCACTGACCTTACTGAAGGGAAGGGCAGACTTGACGGGCTATATAGCCCGGTATTATTGCAATAAACCCCATAGTCCAGTCACTTTGTTGCCTCATCCATTTCCTGAGGTACTGGCTTCAAGTAGCTGAATAGGCTGATGCTGTTGCTGCATGATCTAAACTGGGTCTAGTTCTCGACTGGAGGGGCTGATTGGTCTACTCCTATAAACGTATATCATGGTCCAGGGGCTTAAAAGCCTCATCCTGTTCTGGTGTAACTGAAATCCATATTGACCAGATCGACCACCCTTGGAGAAAGTGAGCACTGCAGATGCTGGTAATCAGAATTGAAAAGTGTGGCACTGGAAAAGCCCAGCTGGTCAGCCAGCATCCGAGAAGCAGGAGTATCCATGTCTTGAGCATTCCTGAATGATAGGCTTGTGCGCAAAACGTCGATTCTCCTGCCCCTCGAATGCTACCTGACCTGCTGTGCTTTTCCAGCACCACACGTTTGGATGTTTACCGGCCCACCCTACTCAACATTCCTGGTCACGTCATCAAAGAACTTTAACAAATTCGTCAGGCGTGAACTTCCACTCACAAAGCCATTCGTTTTATTATTAATCAAACCGTGTTTTCCCAATGCATGTACATCTTATCCCTCAGAATCTTCTCAAGTAATTTACCTTCCACAGATATTAAGCTTACTGGTCTGTCTTTCCCAGACTTAATTTTTCAGCACTTCTTGAATAAGGGCACAACATCTGCTTTCCTCCAGTCTTCTGGCATCTCACCTGTGGTAACTGCTGATCAAAATTATTAGCCAGGGCCCCCGTAAATTCTTCTCTAGCCTCTTGCACTGTTTTTGGATTTATCTGGAAAGGACCATGAGATTTATCCAACTTCAAATATTCTAGTACATCCAATACCTCCTCTCCTGTGATATGACTGTCCCTAAATTATCACCAATAATTTCCCCAATTTCCCAAGTACTCACATCTTTCTCCACGGTAAACATAGAGGAGAAATATTTGTTGAGCACATCGCTCATCTCTTATGGTGCCACACAAACATATCTACTTTGGTCTTTGAGGGGTCCTATTCTCTCTCTAGTTAATGTTTTTCCTTCAATATACTTTAAGCACCTCTTTGGATTCACCCTGATCTTCTCAGGCAATGTTATCTCATATCCCCTTTTCGCCCTCCTGATTTCCTTCTTCAGTAAACTCCTTTATCCTGCTTGATCCCAGCTGCCTCTACCTGAACCACGCCTCCACATTTTTTTTTTTGGTCAAAGCCTAAACATCTCTTGTTATCTAGGGTACTTCATTCCTGTCAACTTTCCTTTTATCCTCACAGGAACATATACATCTTAAACTCCCACGTGCTGGAGGTCCCTTTGCTTGAAAAAAAGACTACTCCAACCAACCCCTGCAAACTCCTGTCTAAGTCCATCAAAACTAACCTTGCCCCAATTTAGTACTTGAATCTGTGGAACAAATTTTTCCCTCTCCATAACCATTTAAAAATTAATAGATCTATGGTCACAAAGTGCACATCTACTGTCACCTCACTCATATTTTTTAAGAGTTAGTCAAATTTTGCCCCTTCTCGATTAGGACCCTCTACATTCTGCTTGAGGAAACGTTTCTGACGCACTTAATTGATTTCATCCCATCAAATCCCTTAATGATCTGGCAGTTCCAGTCTGTGATATAAAAAAAATAAAGTCCCTATTACGACAACTCAAATGTTCCTGAAAGTCTCCGTAATCTCTATACATATTTGTGTTCGTGCAATTTCTGTTGACTATTTGGGGGCCTATAGTACAACCCCAATAATGTCACCATCCCCTTCTTATTTCATAGTTCCACCCACAAAGCCTCATTGGATGATCCATCAGTTATTTTATCTCTGATCACTACTACGATACACCCTTTATTCAGAAATGCAACTCCCCTCCTCTCGTTCCACAATCTCTGTCCCTCCTAATGCATTTAACCCTGCTACATTAAGCTGTCAGTCCTATCCATCCCTCAGCCATGTTTCTGTAATAACTAGACTATCGATCGCCGATAAACTATCCTCATCCTGAATTTATCGGCCTTAACTGTCAGCCCTTTTGCACTGAAATAAACGCAATTTAATCCACAGGCATTTCTTGCTCCCTATCGTGTTCCAACCTGTTATGTCTCCTCAACGTACTATCTTTGATTACGGTATCTCCTTCCAGCCTCTCACTTGCCTCCCTGCTCTTGAGAATACCACTTCCTGCCAATCTCGTTTAAACACTCCACTGTTGCACTAGCAAAACTGGCTGTGAAGATATTGTTCCCCCCTCCAGTGAATGTGTCACCAGTCCCTCTTGAACAGGTCAACTCTGTTACAGAAAAGCTCCCAATGGTTTAAAAGTATGAATCCCTCCCACTGCACCAATTCTTAAGTCATATATTTATCTGCCATATCCTCCTATTCTTACCTTCACTAGCTCAGGACACTGGAAGTAATCTGGAGATTATCACTGTCGAGGTCCTGGTTTATAACTGTTCTCCGAGCTCTCAGTTAATCATTCTATAGAAACACATTCCTATATCTAACCGTGTCATTTGTACCATCGTTCACAATGACTTCTGGCTGCTCACCCACCCCCTTGAGAACTTTCAGCAGCCACTCAGAAACATCCTGGACCCTGACACCTGAGAGGCAACACACCATCCTGGTTTCCCGTTTGTGGCCACAGAATCTCCGATCTGTCCCCCTATCAATCAAATCTCTAAGACCCTGTTTACCTTTTATCCTTTCCTGCAGCTCTCCAGATCTAGTGCAACCATCTTGGCTACTGTTGCTTTCTCCTGAAGAGTCATTTCCTGACACCCATCGCCAATCCCCCAACATACATAAAATCAGTATCCAGAATGGTATACTTGTTTTCGAGAGGAATGGCCACAGGGGATTCCTGCGCTTTCTGCCTACTCCCTTCGCCATTCCTGGTGGTCGCCCAGCTACTCTCTGCCTGGAACACGACAGGAAGCAAGGAACGCCTGTTGGGTTAAATTGCTTTTACTAAAATGCAACATAGCTGACAGGTAAGGCGGATGAACTCAGGGTGTGGATCTTTACATGAGACTGAGATATTGTAGACTTTACAGAAACATAGCCAAGGGAGGGACTTGTGTGTGATCACCTCACTAAAGCTTTTATCTATGAAGTGCTCGGTATCTCGGATGATCCAGTGCAGCCAGGTCCAGCTCCTGAATACGGTTTCCCAGGAGCTGCAGCAGGGTGCACTGCCCACACGTGTAGTCATCAGGGACAATGGAAATCTCTCTGAGCTCCCACAAACTGCAGGAAGAACATACAACTGCCCAAACTGCCATCTCCATTGCTGTCAGACTAGCGTTAAAAAAGTTTACCTGAGCTTACCTTTACCTTTTGCTGAACCGCTGCTCACCGCTGGAACCAAAGCATTACTGACTACTCTGCCACTATCAGTAAGTCAATAGAACACTCCACATTTAGTTTTGGTTAGGGCGGGAGGGAGACACTACAGTGATGTGTTTTTCGGGCCTTAAGCACTCCTAAGCACCAGGCCCATTCTTGGACTTGGGGGGTGTCTTGCTGAGGTCTTCCTCCTAGTAGTGGTGACTGCGCTGATGCAAACCTTCACCCTGACAGCTCATCCGCGTTGTCGCAGTCCTCTGGTCTTTTCTGTCTACTAGCACTGCACTTATGAATTCCTTGTATCTGTTGATTGTATTCGAAACTGTGTCTAACTCCGGAGGGAGAAATGTCGATGTTCCAGTGAATACAGGCTATTAGAAAATGTTTACCATTAGACATACGAGTGACATTATACCCATCTGCTCGCTGACTCTGCTTTTACTTTCAATTATTCTGATAACATTCCATTCCATTTTCCTGCGTTTTCCCTGTAACCTTTGTTTAAAAATCTGTCCATCTCAGCCTTGAAGATATTTGGTGATCATTCCTCAACAGCCTTCACAATTTTCTACAATTGTTTCCCTCCTACTGATGTGAGACTTGGTGGTCTTTAATCCCATGGCCTTTTTTCTAGCACTCTGATGGAAGTTGAACCTACATTAGATGTTGTCCTGTTCGATCACACAACCTCTGTGGCCAGAGGCAAAACAAAATACAACACAAAATTTAAGAGCCTGGAATCTCCTCTCTCATCTTCTACATCAGTCTAAGATACAGTTCATCCAAATCTAGAGATTTGCCCACCTTTTATCCTGCATCAACTTCCAATTCTTCCTCAGCTTCTGTCCAGGAACTGCTTCTCTAAAGTGAAGACCAATATGTAGTACGTGTTTGACATATTCTCAGGCTCGATGCACAGGTTGCCTACTCGGTCCCTAATACTCTCTATTCTTTCTCTTGTTACCCTCTTACCCTTAATAAACCGATAAAATGTTTTTGAATTCTTCAAAATATTGCCCACTAATATTTTTATCAACCCGCGTTTTGCTCTAGGACTTAATTTCTTGAGTTTAGACCTTCACATTCTCTACTCTTCTGGGACCTCCATTGACCTGCTCATTTTATGCCTGCTTTCAGCTTCTCTTTCATTTTTAATTCTGTTCTGAATATTTGTAGATATCCCAGGCTCTCTGGGCTTGTTTTCCTAAGTTTCATCTTTGTTGTAACATGTTGCAGTGACACTCTCATCAATTCCATTTTGAGCATGCGATTCCCACCACCCCCACGCTGTTCTGCTCCAATTTCACCCAGAAGTAACAGTACGGTGGCCAGATCCTGTCTTTCTCTTGGTAAGATCTGCCTCCATCATCTAAATTATTTTTATTTTTCAAGCTTTTTTTCTTTTGATCTTTTCCTTAATATGCTAAAAATGCTTGAGTCACAGTCTTTGGTCCTGCAATGATCTCCCAATCCTGCCTGCAACACCTGACTGGCTTCATTCCCCACAGTGAGGCGCGGCACAGCCCCGCCCATTGTTGTATCTACTACATGTTGATATAAGAAGCTCTCTGGAATAAATGTCAAGGCATCTTTGCTCTCTTAAAAATAATTATCGCTGCCCTAATCAATGTCTGTAATTGAAATGCCTGAATGTAATGATCCTATTATTGTATTTACACACCTCAGTGAATTGGCTATATACCTGCTCCTGTATTTCCTTTTATCTGGAGGTCTATAATATATCCCCAGTAGTGTGTCTGTCATTGTTTTTATCATAACCTCAACCCACAAACCGACATTTGAATGACTTTCCAAGATATCATCCGTCCTTACTGCAATCTTTTATTCCATAATTAATAAGGCAACACCACCTTCTCTTTTAACCCTCTCCTGTGCTGCCCATAGTTCTTGTATCACAGAATATTGAGTTGTCAGCATGACCTCCCTCAAACACACCTACGTGATGGCAAAAATGTCCACTCCCCCATGTCAACTCGTTGCCTTATCACATCTGTCGGTCCGATAATATTCCCAGTATTATGGTAAAGGACATCCAGCCTGGATAATAGCATCTGGAATACTCTGTCCCTCGGAGTTGTTCAGTCATTTACTGTTTGTTATCAAGCTGCCTTTCCATGAACGAAAACTCTAACTCTGGCACTGAATCAATAATTGTTGAGTTGTAATTTCTTTTTTAATTAATATGTTAATCAAATACAACGTTCCAGAACTGAACAGTCAGCTTCAAATACAATGAATTCCTGCTGATTATTTCCCTGCTCAGTGTGCAGCAGGATCAGGCCTCAGTAATAGAGAAAGTGAGGACTGCAGATGCTGCAGATCAGAGTCGAAAAGTGTGGTGCTGGTAATACACAGCGAGTCAAGAAGCATCCGAGGAGCAGGAGAGTGAAAGCTTTGGGCATAAACCCTTCATCAGGAAGGCATTGGTGTGTTTACATTTTTTTTCCATTCCATGATTCATGGAAAATTTGGAATTGTACTTGCTCAGGAGGGCAGCACTCTATATAGCCATGAAATGGAAAGCAGTCAATCAGTTGGTTGAACTGGGAGTAGATAAAGTGAGGTGAAGTACAGACTGATTGAAGTACAAACATAAGGATAGATAAGTCCCCTGGACCAGACAGGAAGCACCAGAGGTTACCAGAGGAATTGAGGGAAGAGATTGCTGCACCTTTGGCGATTATCTTTGTGTCCCCACTGTCCACTGAAGGACTGCATGATGTCCGGATGGTGGCAAAAGTTATTCCCTTGTTCAGGAAAGGCAATAGGGATAATCCTGCGAAATACAGGCCAGTCAGTCTTACTTCTGTCTTGGGCAAACTATTGGAAAGGATTCTGAGATACAGAACTTATGATTACTTGGAAAATCATAGTTTGATTAGAGATAGTCAGCATGGCTTTTTGAGGGGCAAGTGATGCCTCACACAACTTATTGAATTCTTTCAGGATGGGGTCAAATACATTGATGAAGGTAGAGCAGTGGATGTCATGTACATGGATTTTAGCAAGATTACCATAAAATCGGCTCATTCAGAAAGTAAGGAGGCAGGGATACAGGGAAATAGGGAAATCTGTCTGTGTGGATGCAACAGTTTCTGGCCTGTAGAAGACTGATGGTGGTAGAACATGGAAAGTATTCAGCCTGGAGCTTGGTGACTAGTGGCGTTCTTCAGGAATCGGTTCTGGGACTGCTGTACTTTGTGATTTATTACAAATGACTTGGATGATAAAGTGAAAGGGTGCTTTAGTAAGTTTTACGATGTAACAAAGATGTTGGAGTTATGGATAGTGTAGAGGGATGTTGTAGGTTGTAATTGGTCATTGACAGGATGCAGAACTGGGCTGGTAAATGACAGATGGTGTTCAACCTGGATAAGTGTGAAGTGATTAATTTTGGTAGGTTGAATTTGAATGCAGACTACAGGGTTAAAGGCAGGATTATTGGCAATGTGGAGGACCATAGGGATGGTGTGTGCCATATCATAGGACGCTCAAAGTTGTCACCCAAGCTGATAAGGTTATTAAGATGTATGATGTTTTCATGAGCCAGGGATTGAGTTTAAAAACCGCAAGTTTTTGCTGCAACGCCAAAAAGCTCTGGTGAGACTATACTTCGAATATTGTGTTCAGTTCTAGTTTCCTCATTACTGGAAAGACATTGAGGCTTCGGAGAGGATGCCGGGGAGACTTACCAGAATGCTGCCTGGACTGGAGGGCATGTCTTACAAAGAAAAGTTGAGGGAGCTAGGGCTTTCTTCTTGGAGCAATGAAGAATGGGAGGTGACATGATAGAGGTGTATACGATGATGAGAGGCATAGGTAGAATGGGTAGCCAGAGACTTTCTCGCAGGTTGTAAATGGCTATCTCGAGCAAGCATAATTTTAAGGTGATTGGAAGAAGGTTTGAGGAGATGTTTTAGGAGATTAGTATTACAGCGGTGGAAAGGACGATGGATGAGGACTTGCCATCTGAGGTAGTTTGGGCTGAGGTTAGGAATAGGAAAGGTGAGCTCACCCTGTTAGGAGTCTTTTACAGGCCTCCTAATACTCCTAGAATCATTGAAGAAAGGATTGGGAAGGTGATTCAGGAGATGAGTGACAGTAATAGGGTGGTTGTTATGGGGGACTTTAACTTTCCTGATATTGATTGGGAAAGCTATAGCTCAAGTTCGTTAGATGGGTCAGTGTTTGTTCAATGTGTGCAGGAGAGTTTCCTGACACAATATGTAGACAGGCCAACAAGAGGTGAGGCCATACTGGATTTGGTTCTGGGTAATGAACCAGGCCAGGTGTTAGAATTAGAGGTAGGTGAGCACTTTGGGGATAGTGACCATAATTCGGTGATTTTTACACTCGTGATGGAGAGGGATAAGTGTGTACTACAGGGCAAGAATTATAGCTGGGGTAAGGGAAATTATGATGCGGTGAGGCATGACTTAGGATGTGTGGCTTGGAAAAGTAGACTCCAAGGCAAGAGTGTAAATGATATGTGGAACTTGTTCAAGGGGCAACTATTGAGTGTCCTTGATAATTATGTACCTGTCAGGCAGGTAGGAAAGGGTCGTGCGAGGGAGCCGTGGTTTAATAAGGAATTGGAATCCCTTGTTAAATGGAAGAGGGCGGCCTATCTCAAGATGAGACGTGAAGGTTCAATTGGGGCGATTGAGAGTTATAGGGTAGCCAGGAAGGACCTGAAGAGAGAGCTAAAAGCAGCAAGGAGGGGACACGAAAGGTCCTTAGTAGATAGGATTAGGGAAAACCCTAAGGCTTTCTATAGGTATGTTAGGAATAAAAGAATGACTAGGGTAGGAATAGGTCCAGTCAAGGATAGTAGGGGGAAGTTGCGTGTGGAGGCGGAAGAGATTGGGGAGACACTGAATGAATACTTTTCTTCAGTATTCACTCAGGAACAGGGCATTGTTGTCGATGAGAATACTGAGGCACAAATAAGTAGAATGGATGGCATTGAGGTATGTAGAGAAGAGGTGTTGGAAATCCTGGAAAAGGTGAAAATAGATAAGTCCCCTGGGCCTGATGGCATTTATCCTAGGATTCTCTGGGAAGCAAGGGAGGAGATTGCAGAGCCATTGGCCTTGATTTTTATGTCCTCTTTGTCTACAGGAGTAGTCCCAGAAGACTGGAGGATAGCAAATGTGGTTCCCTTGTTCAAAAAGGGGAGTAGGGATAGCCCTAGTAACAATAGGCCGGTGAGTCTCACTTCTGTTGTGGGCAAAGTCTTAGAGAGAATTGTAAGGGATAGGATTTATGCACATCTAGATAGGAATAATGTGATCAAGGATAGTCAGCATGGTTTTGTGAAGGGCAAGTCGTGCCTCACAAACCTTATTGAATTCTTTGAAAAGGTGACGAAGGAGGTTGATGAGGGGAAAGCGGTAGATGTGGTATATATGGATTTTAGTAAGGCGTTCGATAAGGTTCCCCATGGTAGGCTACTGCAGAAAATACGGAGATATGGCATTGAGGGTGAGTTGGAGGTTTGGATTAGGAATTGGCTGGATGGAAGAAGACAGAGGGTAGTAGTTGATGGCAAAGTTTCTTCATGGAGTGCCGTCACTAGCGGTGTTCCGCAAGGATCTGTTTTGGGACCATTGCTGTTTGTCATTTTTATAAATGACCTGGAAGAGGGGTTAGAAGGTTGGGTGAGCAAGTTTGCGGATGACACGAAAGTCGGAGGAGTTGTTGACAGTGAGGAAGCATGTGGCAGGTTACAGCAGGATATAGAGAAGCTGCAGAGCTGGGCAGAAAGGTGGCAGATGGAATTCAATGTAGCTAAGTGTGAGGTGATTCACTTTGGGAAGAATAACAAAAAGATGGGGTACTGGGCTAATGGTCGGATACTTGGTAGTGTGGATGAGCAGAGGGATCTTGGTGTCCATGTACACAGATCTCTGAAAGTTGCCAGCCAGGTAAATAGTGTGGTGAGGAAGGCATATGGCGTACTGGCTTTTATTGGTAGAGGAATTGAGTTCCGGAGTCCTGAGGTCATGATGCAGTTGTATAAGACTCTGGTGCGGCCGCATCTGGAATATTGTGTGCAGTTTTGGTCGCCATACTATAGGAAGGATGTGGAGGCATTGGAACGGGTGCAGAGGAGGTTTACCAGGATGTTGCCTGGTATGGAAGGAAAATCGTATGAGGAAAGACTGAGGCACTTGGGGCTGTTTTCACTAGAGAAAAGAAGGTTTAGGGGTGACTTGATTGAGGTGTACAAGATGATTAGGGGGTTAGATAGGGTCGACAGTATGAACCTTTTCCCGCGTATTGAGTCGGGTATTACAAGGGGGCATAGCTTTAAATTAAGGGGGGGTAGATATAGGACTGATGTTAGGGGTAGGTTCTTCACTCAGCGAGTCGTTAGTTCATGGAATGCCCTGCCAGTAACAGTGGTGGACTCTCCCTCTTTATGGGCATTTAAGAGGGCATTGGATAGGTATATGGAGGATAGTGGGTTAGTGTAGTTTAGGTGGGCTTGGATCGGCGCAACATCGAGGGCCCAAGGGCCTGTACTGCGCTGTATTCTTCTATGTTCTATGTTCTATGTCAGAGGTAGATTATTTACACAGAGAGTGGTGTGTGCTTGGAATGCACTGCCGGTAGCGTTAGTAGAGTCAGCTGCATTAGGTGATATTTAAGTGAGTATTGGATAGGCACATGAAGGGTATGTCAGTTAGTCTGATCTTCGAATAGGATAAAAGTTCAGCAGGACGTCAAGGGTCGAAGGGTCTCTACTGTTCTGTGTTTTATGTTTCACCCAGCCTGTGGATTCTTATCAATTGTTGAATGTGTGAGGGAGTGATGTGTGTGAGATTAGGAAGCTGGGGAGGGCCGTTAGCCCAAAACTTCCAGTTATGTTGTTCATTGTTACATTCACCTGAATGCCAGTGCAATATATGACGTGTCCTACACCACGCAGGCTCCGCCAAGTTCAGTTATTAACGTGATTCTTGACTTGTCATTTGCTGCTGTTTTCTTCAGATACAATCTGTTGAGTGACCCATGTATTAATCAGATGCTTGCTATGTTTCGTGAATTGCGCAAAACTAAGGTGTCAACTATGATTATTCTACTGAACTTTAATCTCTGAAAAGAATTAGGTTGATTCTATACTTGTGGAACAAAAATATAAACTCCTGTCAAGATTTTCTAACACAGAAATAAAGAATGTACATTTTATTTTTTATCGAACAAACAACATGGATGTAACTCTTTTGGCGATCAAAATTACATACACAATGTCAGGATTCAAAACAATGCATTGTCACTCCAAAATTTTGAAAATGGTTGGCTTCTGAATGACTACATGTTCAGGGTGAGCAAACAATTGAACAATCAAATTGAATTAGCGTTCTTATACATTTATATAGAATAATCAGTTTAATTTCTCACTGAAATGTACAAGCTTCAGCTATTTGCCAGCGAATTAGAAATGGCTATAGTTCAATATGCTCTGTGAATATTAAACTAAATAAATGATTTGTGCTATCAAATTTTAGTGAACAATAATTTGAAAATGTTAAACTTTTAGAAAGAATGTTATTTAATTTGAAATGCAGACAGTGAACAAAAACGATGAACATATTATCGTGTAAGTGAAAAGTCAAACCTTTTCAAAGAGATTTGTGCCAAAGCAATGACAGATTTGTTTGAGTAATTGGAATACAACATTTAAAATATTCATATTCTGAGCAATAATTAGACTATATAATGAAGCTGGCCTTGCAATAGTTGCATTTTAAATGCTTATGCTGCACTAAATAATCAGACATTCGTGAGCATTTAGAATGGGAAATAATCGGATCCTGACTTTTATTCGCATCAGACACATGATAGAGTGCAAAACCTTAAAGTACAGGAGAAGGCCATTGGCCACTGTGTGTGCATCAGCTTCAGGAATATCTCCCAAGTCCCTCCCATTTGCCAGCCCTATCTCTGCAGCCTGTTAAATTCATATTTCCAAATACATATCCAGTTCTATTTTTTAATGTTCATCCACAACTCTCCCAGGCAGTTCCATTCCAAATCCTAACAACTCTCTCAATAAAGAAGTTTTTCCTTATCTCTTTCCTGGCTCTTTTGCTGGCAAGCTTGAAATTAGAACTCCTTGATGCTATAATGTCAACTAACGGAAACAGAGTATTCCTGTTTTACTCTATAACTTTTTTTTTAATACATATGAGCACCGCAATAAGTTCACATATTTGTCAGTTCTGCTCAAGGAAGAATAAGCCTTGCAAGAACTGTTACAACACTACATCGGAAAAACCGTCAGAAAACTAGCCACCTCGATACATGAACAACAACTGGCCGGAAAAAAAGACATGACCCACTATCACTAGTATCCTTACATACAGATGAGGAAGTACACGATTTAGACTGGGTCTGCATATCCATCTAGGACAAGCCAAATAGGGACACGCACGAGAATTCCTCGAAAAATAGCATTTCACCCTGAACTCTATCAACAAACATATCGATTTTGATTCCATCGAACACTCTCTGACAAAAAGAACCGGACATAAAATCACCAATACTGGAAATTACATCACTGACTCAAAGAAACCTAAACACATAAATAGCAACCATGACATAACACCAGCACTTCACCAGAGGCTAACTGATAATGTTCCCTAGTATAGTGATGAACCATCTGAAAATGAACTCTCCAACTCAGCGAGCAAACTGACTTCCAGAAGAAGCACAATTTCTTTCATCCTCCCTTTAACTAAATAATTCATTCCAGTTACCTTTCTGATTATTTTAAGGTTATTTGTATTCTTCTGCAAAGTAATATAGTGTCTTTCTGTGTGTGTTTGAATATGTGTGTGCGTGTGTGTATGTGTGAGAGAGAGAGAGCTAGTGAGAGAGAGAAAGAATAATCCTCTATAATCTCTGGATTACTCCCCGTGCCATGTGGAAAAGAGGGAAGGATTAGGAAGACAGTAGAGCTTAACATGTTGTTAAAAATCTAGATCGGGGGTGAGAGTTCCAGATTGTTGTATCATTGGGATCTCTTCCAGGACAGGTGGGGACCTGTACAAAAAAGACAGGTTGTATCTTAACTGTACAAGCACCAACATCCTTGTGGGGAGGTTTTCTAGTGCAAGTGAGATGGATTTGAATAAACCAGGAGAGTGAGACCCAAAGCAGAAGATCAGGAACTGAGCAGAAGATAAAGGTAAATAGGACATCAGGCACGGCCAGTCTAATGACCATGCCGAGAGAAGGAATCAAAACAGTGAGTTGGGAGTTGGAATAAATTATCGAGATGAGGTGCAGGATTTTCAGAGATTAACAAGTAAGGATGGAAAGTGGGGGATGTGAGAGAGTGAGGTGTGTGAGATCAGGGACTTAGTGCACAAGAAAATGTTAAAGGGGAAAGAGTTTGGCTTGGGGAATTCCGTGATAAACAACTGGCAGCAAAACATGCTGCTTGTCAAAGTGAATACCTGGGAAAGAATTTATTGTGCTTCAGATAAATAACATCCTTCTTGCTAGAGGTCTGTATTATAATGGAGGAAAAGCTGTCTTCATATTATGGCTGTAGCTTTAATAATGGTTGCATACAGCTAGAGTAGTGTCAGTTTTGTTGTTGGACAATGCGTGCACTGAGCATATGAATTGCACTGGATGGTCCCAGAGATGGCTGGGCTGCCTTTGGTTGAGTGAGTGCTGAATTTGCATGAGATGATGATGGTTTGTAATTTAGCCACTTACTGAGTACAGTCAAAGTAACAAAGCAACAACTGCCATTTTTAATTGTTTCAGAATATACCAGAGTGTTCATGGCTGCCACTGCAAAGAATCCTGCAATGAAAAACAGGCCGATCACGTCTGTGCCAGCAAGTGCATATCCAAAGACATTTTAAACGTTTGTGAGGTTACCTGCCTCAACCACCCATCTAGACAATACATTCCAGATTCATGCCATCCTCTCAGTTCTAAACACATTCCACAAATCCTCTCTCAATCCCCTGACGTTCACTTTAAAAGTGTGTCCCTTTGTTTTTGATCCTTTGATTAAGGAAAACAGCTGCTGTCTGTTCATCCTCTCCATACCCCATTTGCTCTTGTACACCTGTACCATATTCCCTCCTCAACCTTCCCTGCTGCAAAGAGAAAACGAGCAAATTCAGCCCTCCTCTTTCATACTCACTTTTGAGTACACACCTGTCTTGTTACTTCTGACTTGCATCGTCCCAAATTATCGGTGTTAAATTTCGTCAGGCCATTGATCTGGCTATCTGAATAATCTGTTTCTATCCTCCTATAGCCTAACACTTTCCTCCTGACTGTGATCCACCCAGCTCATCTTTGTGTCATCCATAACATTGGTCATCATTCCACTGCTCCCCACTTTCCGCATTCTCACAATCGTCATTTCTGAATACCACAAACAAACCGTGATTTCCTTCCTGTTCTCCAGATGTTATTCAGAGGATGATTGGACAATTCCAGTCTCTTGCTTTTTCTATTTTAGTGAATTTATGAGTGATGTAGTTAACACATTTTATGAGGGATCCACAAATAGCATTTTCGACACAGAGTTGAATTCACCTTTTACACTCTGCCCCTCTGCATGTTTTGTTTATAAACATTGTAAATAATTTCGGATAAACTAGGTTTTAGCATCTTGCGTTGGAACATTAGCATTTTGCGTGGCACTGTTCATTGTAACATTCCCTGCAATAGCCAGAGCTGAAGAAATTTTTCATCTGCAGGATGGACATGCACTCATTCATTGTTTGTTTTAATCAGCGAGTGTGATGAGGATAAATATTCAAATACATTCTACATTGTGGGCAAACTGCAGAAGATCAAATCATATTCTCATATCCACCTTGAATTGGAAGCAAATATATACTGTAAAAAAATCAAAAATATTGAACCACCACCGCAGGGGAGAAAGAAACGTCGTCTGCACTTGATGGAGATTTAGAAATATATAATACATGTCCAAACTGAACAAGAATCAAGTGATAGAAGATTAAGTACAAGGAATCTTTTCTTAATTTTGAATGGAATCCAAATCCCCATTTTCTTGTACAGTGATGTTTTCTCATCCAATTTCACTACCTCAAAAGCAAGCTTTTCCCTGTCAGTAAAACTTCATCTGCCGTGCTTCCTCTTCAGTCCTACTCTTTTCTTACAGTCCTACTTCCCTTGCACTCCCCCTCCTGCTGCTACATACTCTTCCACTGATGATCTCCCTTCACACTCTTCTTCTGCCACTCCCACTGTTAAGTTACACCAATTCCCCAGTTACTGCCACTTTCTCTTGCCATTCCTTCCCCTTTTTGCTTTCCAACTGGGATGATGGGAGCCGCTGGCTTCTGTGCTGCTATTGATCATCAGTGAACGATGAGATTGAGATGATCAATGTCCAATAGGAACAGACAATAGTGTGTTTCTGTCACTGTCTGATGCACTGTGAAGAGGGTGGTTTTGTTCCCCATGGTACAGAATGGAGTGTCTTTCTGTCTCTCTGTCACAGCGCTTAACCAAACAGCCTCATCACAAATAGGACAAACCTCTCCTCACAGTCAGAAATCCATGCATCAGTTTTAACTTTCAACATTGTGAGTAGAGTGAGCACATTGTTCAAACAGGCCGTGTACTGGCCTCTTGTTCTTTCTTCATTTAACTGATCTTCCAATGTCAGTTGAGGTGAGATCAGAGTAACGTGCGTTGCATTAAATTGGTAAGTGACTCATTGACATCAGAGATCCTGAGTAAACTGTGGTCGCTGAGAATCGCAGGACATTCTGCGCTGTTAATTTCCTCACTGAACAATGACACTTTCCCCAGAGTTATTGGGAATGACAAATAAACTCTGCCCTTGCTAGTGCCTTCCAAAACCATGGATACATTTTTCTTGTTAATAACATCAAGACATATTATATTTTCACAGTTTGGTCTAAAGTCTCCGAAAAGTAAGATTTTGCTGCTTGAGTGTCACTCCATTGAAATCAGGATGTTACAATAAGATTACCTTCCCAATTATTTTCAGTCAGTTACTTTCTGAGGTCTGATCGTGCGATATCAGTACCACTGAGATCAACGTTTTCTCTGTCCAGCAGAATCGCATTATATTGTCTCAAGGCTGCACCACTCCACAATTCTAATTTATTGACCGGCTCATTCGTCGTGCTAAACAGATGTACTGGGCACACAATTTGCAACAAGGTAGAGATGTCCTTGACCCTCTGGAACCTTCCTCCCCTCCCATACCTACCCACTGACTCCATACCCTCCCCCAACTCCACCTCCTGTCGTTTATTCACCATCCCTCCTTAACTTCCACTCTCTGATGCTGAATGTTCTGTGCTCAGCAAATATCTGAACATTTCCTCTCTGTGCCCCCACTTTAATGAATTTTAAGCATGACATTTAGTTGAGCTCTTCCACTGTCTTCGCCTCAGTGCCCATTTCTTTCGGCAAGATTCCTCTCCCTGTCCCATATACCCTGTTACCCAGCCGCAACACTCTCCCTCCACCTGGACCCTTCCCTCTGGCCTTTACCGGAACTAACTTGGTTCATTGAGAAATCTCAACATGACATTGGTTGTCTTAATTTCTCTGCACTCCCCTCACCAAATCCATTCTATTATTGTCCGAACAGCCGACACTCCATGTGGTTCGGTCCAACCCTGACTGTGTTATTCAGCCTGTGTCGACAAGGGTGGTGCTGTTATAATCTGGTGGACTGACCTCGACATTGCAAAGGTTGAACGCCCACTCTCGGGTACCTCCTCTAATCTCCCCCTGGACCATGACCCTACCATGGCACACCAGGCCATTGTATCAACTACGATAACTGACCACATTTCATCTGGGGATTTCTGCCCCACTCGCTCCACACCCCCTAACTGCCCTCGAGCTGATGGTCCTCTGATAGCAGAGCTCGCTTCTATCTCCGCTCAAAAAATCACAAACAGAACTGCTCGGGCAGACCCATTGCTTCAGCCTGCTCCTGCCACACAGTGGAAGTGCATGGATACACACATGTCCCCAGTTATGCCTGTTTCTTCTTGGGGGACGTCGACCATTCCCTGTTCCAGTTCTACTCCAGCACCCATCCACATCTCTTTATCCGATACACAGATTATATCAGCGCTGCTGCATCTCTCTCTTGTCCGGAATTGGGAAAGTTCACCGATTTCGCTTGGAAGTTGAAACTCTCCATCACTTTCACCTGGTCGATCTCTAGCTCGTTACTTCCTTTCCTCAACATTTCTGCTTCCATTTCTGGGGATAGACAAGGCACTGATATCCAGTATTATCCCACCGATTCCCACAGCTTCCTGGAGTATACATCCTCACACCTGGTTTCCTGCAAAGACTCAATTCCATTCCCCCAGTTCCTCCGTCTCCACTGCATTGCTTCTGCTGATACTAAATTCAACAAGGAAGCCTTTGAAATGTCCACCTTGTTCCTCCATCAAGGGATTCCCCATCATTGTTTTCAACAGGGTCCTCAACCTACTCTGACCCATCTCCTGCACTTCTAGCCTACCCCTCCCCTTCCCTCTAGCAACGGAGTTTCCCTTTCCCTTGCCTACTATCCCAGCAACATTCACATACAGAGGATCATCAGCCCAAATTTCCCCCACCTCCAGCGACATGCCCCACCTGCACATATTCACCTGTCCTCCCTTGTCCACCTTCTTCAGGGATCATTTCTCCAGGACACACTGGTCTCCTCTTTATTCACTCCCACCACAGGTCCACTTCACTTTCCCCTGCCGGAGGTGTGACACATTCCCATTTACCTCCCTCCTCATCAGTATCAAAGGGCCCAACTAAACCTTCGAGGTGAAGCAGCACTTTACCAACAATTCCCACATTCCGGTCTACTATATGCGCTGCTCACAATGTGGTCTCCTCTACATTGGGGAAATGAAGGGTAGACTGGGTGACCGCTTCACAGAACATCTAAGTTGGACCGCTGCAAATGACTCTGAGCTTTCAGTTGCCTGCCAGTTTAAAAGCCCATCCTGTTCCTTGACTAATATCTCTGTGTCAGGCTTGCTGCAGTGTTCCCGGCAAATTCAGCGCAAGCTGAAAGAACTACACCTAATTTTCAATGTGCGGACTCTGCAGCCCTTTCGACTCAAAATCAAGTTCAATAAGTTTTGGGCAAAACTCCCCAAATTCCTAGCCCCCTACCCATACACCAGGCCGAGTTATCACATAGCCTTCCATTACTCACACCCTATTGTTAGCTACGAACAGTCTCCATTAAGAGCTATCCAGTCTCTTCTGCACATAAACCAACATTTTCCGTGTTACTATCAGTTCTGAGGATGGGGCACTGGACCTGAAACGTTAACTCTGGTTTCTCTGCACAGACGCTGCCAGACCTACTGAGCGATTACAGCAACTTCTGTTTTGTTTCAACATTTTCATCGCAAGGTCTCACAATGCAATACGACATCGATAGTTAGAGCCCTGTCAAACATAGGAACTTTGTAATTTCTCATTTACTGTCCATAACAAATTACTCGAGATTCAACTGAGACAACAGCTTTGCTGCTATCATTCAGACACTTTGTCACAGTTCAGAAAGAAGAAAGAAATCAAAAGAGCTGGAGAAACACTCAGGAGATCTGGCAACATCTGAGCAGAGATGCAAAAAATTAACCTTTGATTCTCATAGGACTTTTCAGAACAGTCTCACATCATATTATATATGTTAATTCTGTTGCTCTCTGCAGACACTTCCTCACCTTTTTCTTTTCTCCAGCATTTTCTGTTTGCATTTCATGTTTCCATTATCTCTATATTTCATGTTTCTTGACAGGTCTACATGTTGACCTTAGTCATACTTGGACAATGTGGTACTTTCATGTTTCTATTACAGTTGGTGTGTCTGTGACACCTGAATTACAGCCGAAATCTGTTTCTTCTTTAAGATAGGAAGTAAAAAAAAAAGTCTGAACTTCTTGTAAATATCAGGAAATCTATTTTGTTTGAAAATTCATTTTAGGGGCAGCTGAACTTCATGAAACAATAGGGATAGATTTTTGATGATGGAACACTCCCTGTCCTTCATTGAACTAGCTTGTCTCCCCAATCTCCAAAAGCTTTCAATGAATAACATAGAATTATTACAGCAAAGGTGGTGAAAACGCAGCCCATTGTCTCTTCCAGTTTGGTATGAGCGATATTTCTACTATCATTCTCTTATATTGACCCCATACCCCTGTACATTTTGTAATTAGCATCTGCTTTTAATTGGAAGCATCCTGCCAGATATGAACGACATGATCAACCTCAACAAAAACAGATGTTGGAGGGAAAGCTCAGCAGGTCTGGCAGTATCTGTGAAGAGACATCAAAGTCAATGCTTCAAATGTGGTGACCCTACTCAATCTGTATTCCCAATGATTAAATGGTGTGTATACAAAATATAGTTCACTTTATCACATTTAAAATTATCCTGCTCAGTTCACATTGTCATTCAGCATTGCATCTCCCAAAAATTGGCTCGTTCCTTGTTTTGAACTATATTTAATTCTATCTGACGTTAAGAGTGATGATGACTGGGGAATATCATTGCACTCCCCATGCAGTCTCCACAGCCACTGCCCCCATTCCGCCCTATCTACTAGCTAAACCTGACTTACTAATTCATAAGTCTTCATGAATAAGTTCACTTTTGATTTTGGACTGAGGGGAAAAAAGGTTAAAATTACTGCTTTACAGCAAATAAAACTGCATTAAGATGTTTGTCAATTTGTATAAATTAATTACTGAAGCATATTCTATATGGAAGGTCCAACGTTTCTTTATTAGAGCAGTGAGAGGACCATTCAGAGAAGTCCACACTTCCTGTCTATGTTCAGGGCAATTGTGCCCAGTGACAGTCTGTTGGCTGGGGTTTGTTTCATGAAGGAGCGATCAGCACAGTAACAACATCCTGATTGTGTTTCTTTTTTTGTGGAGGGGCGGAGATTCAGGGTACGATGGTGACAGCAATGCAAACGTACAACAGGGCAGAGTCATCTAGCCTCCGATAAGAAAACGTCCATCATTCTCCCTCAGAACTGACTTCACGAGAGGAATTGGTGATGGGAGGTGTGACCAATAGCCAGCGATGTCAGCATCAAGTCCAGTCCAGTCCAGATATATTCTGAACTGAATGTGCTTTATTGAAAGCTAGAGCTGTTTGCTCAGTGACCGCGATTGATGTCAGTCTCCATGCATTGTAACTGTGTCCTATTGGTGAGGGGCTTCTCTCAGTGCGCTATCCCAGCCTAGGAGCAGATGCATCAGCTCTAACAATAACAGAGATCATCAGCTGCACAGACGTGGAGAGGACAGATCTGAATCTGCGAATAATGGACTGGATAATTACACAAATGGAGAGGAGGCTTTCCTTGGGTCTTTTCAACATTTTCCTCTGTTGGAAATTTCTACCTTATCGGATATTAGTGGTGCTGATTATTATTTTAGGCGGGGTGGAGAGTGTGTTACTAACCTATGGTGGAGGAGTGACGCTCCGAAAGCTAGTGTGCTTCCAATTAAACCTGTTGGACTATAACCTGGCGTTGTGTGATTTTTAACTTTGTACACCCCGGTCCAACACCGGCATCTCCAAATCATAACCTACTCTCGCTATTGTTGGTGTTCTCTACCTCTGTCCATTCATTAATCCCATAAGCAATTTTGAACTTCATTGCAATTTCTGTTATCTATATTTTCCAATGAAAGAAACTTTTACCTTCAATTTAAATTGCAGTTTCCATTCATCTGAATGGCAGATCACACCCTTACAAACATCTGAGAACAAAACTGTGCACAACCTCGGGATCCCTTTTTGCCCTGAACTGATTTATGTCTCTTGTTCTCTCTGTCACAAACCCTGTCCACTACCAGCTCACAATATCCCCAGTCTTCATCTCTGCGTCAGTGCTGTGGCTGAACAAACCATTGTCTGCACGTTGGTAAAATTCAGACTTTATGTTTCAAGCTGTCTTCTGGCCACTTTTCCAGTTACAAGTATTTCAATCACAAAATTGTTCTTGTCTCGGATCTTACTTCACGATTAAGACAATGTATCAGAGTAGGAAAGTCGCTGGATGTAATTCAGGAGCAAAGCTTATTAAACGAAAGACATTGTTTCAAGCGATTTGTTTCAAGTCCTACCACAGCTGATGGCAGAACTTAAATAAAAATGATAAGAATTGGAATAAAAGTGAATTTCACGAAAAACAACCACAAAACCAACATTTTGTCTGAAAACCTTCCTGTTTCACTGATGACCTTCGGTAAAGAAATCTAACGTTATTACCCGGTCTGGGTTAAGTGAGACTTCAGACCCATATCAATGTGCTTTACTTTATTTTGGCTTGTGGAATGGCGTCAGAGTCAGGGAAATTAGTGATGATTAACAAATGCTGCCCTTGGCAGAGATGCCGACTTCCCATGGAATAACACATTTGAAGGTTAAACCAAATTAAGAAAGGTGCTGAAGATCTGAAATTGCATTAATAATGCAAAGAAAATATCAGAAAGTGCTGGGAAGCTTTTCTGAACTGAAAGCAGCTGGAACACAGTGCGAACAATGCTGGTGACAGGGAAGTCTGCTTTGAAGGGCAGGAGGAGTGAGTTGCATCGATAGAGAAAGAGAGAGATAGAAGAAAAAGAGCAAACAAAGGTAATGATGATCAGCTGGGATGGAAATAAAATGTGAGATCCACCTCATTTATTTTTAACTTTTCCCATCTTCCTGAATATCATGCCAATGTCGGTACATGTATCCCCGCTTTTCAAAAATTCGTTTTTTGCCACTTCCCTTTCCGAAAAACCTCCATTATGTCCTGTTTTCGCTAGCCAAAATAAATCCGAAGAGGATTTTCAATTTTAACAAGAAAAGTAAATTTTTCGCACATAAATTAATGCTACTTCACTTTATGCCATATCAGCTTATGAAAGGCTTTGTAGGAACAGTCTACTTTCAGATACCTAGGGAAATCTCTATCTATCTAAGATCATGTTTAAAGCGATTTGATCCCACCTGTCTGTGTTCCCTGAGTGTCGCCATGTTCTTATATTTATTAATGGGATATAGGTATCGCTGGCTGGGCCAGCATTAGTTCACTTTTTTGATTGACCTTGAGAAGACGGCAGCACGGTGGCACAGTGGTTAGCACTGCTGCCTCACAGCGCCAGAGACACGGGTTCAATTCCCGCATCAGGCGACTGACTGTGTGGAGTTTGCACGTTCTCCCCGTGTCTGCGTGGGTTTCCTCCGGGTGCTCCGGTTTCCTCCCACAGTTCAGAGATGTGCAGGTCAGGTGAATTGGCCATGCTAAATTGCCCGTAGTGTTAGGTGCAGGGGTAAATGTAGGGGAATGGGTCTGGTTGCGTTGCGCTTTGGCGGGTCGGTGTGGAGTTGTTGGGCCGATGGGCCTGTTTCCACACTGTAAGTAATCTAATTTAAGACTTTGAGCCTCACAGGGCACTTAGACAGAGTGAGGAATACAAGGTGACAGTTGCCCAGGAAATTCAAGATCGAATTTAGGAAGATTAATATTATTTGAAAAGTTAGAGATGTCAGTTCGTCAGTCTAATTACGGTAGGGAAGAAGGTGTTCCTGAGCATACTGGTCCATGTTTTCATGTCTCTGTATCTCCTCCCTTTTGGAGGGATCATTACCAGTTTGGGAGAGATATTTGATGTTGCCAGCCTTTCACTGACAATAAGAAGCATAAATGGATGGAAGGCTGTCCTCCATGATAGTATGGGCTGTGCATAAAACCATCTGTAGTTTCTTCTGGTCCTGGGAAGAGCAGTTACCGTCACACTATTATGCACGTGAATAGAATGCTTTCAGTTGCCAGTATGCAGAGCACTGGCAGAAGGCAGTTCCAAAATGTTTTAGATGTAACAATTGGTTGTTAATTGGATATCTACATTCTGGTTGCTGTTTTGATAACAATTGAACTTTAACCAATAAATTTAAATTATGTCTAAGATACCAAAACATAATTGAGTTTATTGTATTGCCAACATCCAACCAAAGAGGAGAAAGTGAGGTCTGCAGATGCTGGAGATCAAAGTTGAAACTTTATTGCTGGAACAGCACAGCAGGTCAGGCAGCATCCAGGGAACAGGAGATTCGACGTTTCGAGCACAGGCCCTTCTTCCTGAAGAAGGGCCTGTGCCCGAAACGTCGAATCTCCTGTTCCCTGGATGCTGCCTGACCTGCTGTGCTGTTCCAGCAATAAATTTTCAATCCAACCAAAGAGCCATCACATGCTTCAAAAGAATAGCGAAGCCATTACCATCACATCGAGGGAGAAAGAGGCAGACACGTAGAAGGAGAGAGAGAACACAGCGAGGCAAACAGAGGGACAGTCAGTAAAACAGAGAAAGGAAAAAGAAACAAGAAACAAACAGTCACAAGAACAGGGAGAAGGGGAGATAGTAAGTTCTGGGAAAGAAACAGAAGACAGAGAAAAGGAAAACACGGAAACAGACAGTGTGAGAGAAATAGTGAGAGACAAAGCACACAGGGATCTGGGGTGGGGTCACAGTGTGCTGGGGGTGGGGAATGGGAGGTGCTGGGGGTGAGGACCATAGACAACTGGGAGTGAGCACTGGAGGAACTGGGGGAAGGGAGGTGAGGATTTACTTTGACCTGTACCAAGATATACAGGCAAAGCATAGTAAACAATGATGTACAGAACAATGGCTATAAAATATGTTTGAGAGCCATGCAGGTTACGCTGCACAGGGCGTGGGCGAGGCGAGATCAACAGGAACAAGATCAGCATTATCTGAGATTAGAGTGTACACTCATCAGTCTAATAACAGTCAGGAAGAAGCTGTTCCTGAACCAGCTGCTCAGTGTTTTCAAGCTTCTGTACCTTTTAGCCTGATGGAAAAAGTTGTAGGAGACCATTACTGGGGTCTGATGGGTCATTGATCATGTTATAACAAAGAACATTCCAGCACAGAAACAGGACATTCGGTGGTACAAGCCTGCGCCGATCCAAATCCTTTATCTTAGCCTGTCGCCAATTTTCTAAGGATCTGTATCCCTTTGTTCCCTGCCCATTCTTTCAGAAACATCTTAAAATAAACCACTGGTCACTGTTCTCCATTTTGAGAAACTCCCTCCCCCTACTATTCTCTGCCTCCTGTTGCCCAGCCAGTTCTTAATCCAAAAGCTCGCGCACCATGTGACTTCACTTTCAACATACCCCGATCATGGGGAGACATACCAAACGCCTTCCTGAAGTCCACGTACATGACATCTACAGTGCCTCCCTCATCAATCAACTTTGTCACTTCCTCAAAGAATTCTATTGATTTGGTAAGACAAAACCATGTTGCCTATCACTGATAAGACTATTTTCATTCAAATAAGAATAATTCCAATCTCTGGACCCTGTCTTGGTGGAGTTGTTTACAATCTCCCCGTGTCTGCATTGGGAGAATTAACTCTTTTCTCTCTCCACAGTATGTTTCTATGTTTGTTTCAGGTTTCTTCCATCTGCAGTATATTTACTTGTATTTGATGGAGAATTGCTGCAAATATGACGAGTTTATTGTAAAAGTGGCACTGGTGCTCGGGCTCCCCGAGTACATGGGAATCTTGCACAGCTCCTTATGTGAGTGCATGTCTCTGGTTACCTGCTCCGTCGCTCTCAATCCCTGAGTCCATCCGTCACTGCATGCAGCCTTTTATCGAGCCACCCTGGGATTCCCCACACCCCATCGCCTGGCACTGGATGCTCCCTACGCAGGGAACGCACAAAGAAACTGGACGCTTTCTGACCCGCTAGGGATGCGGGGCAAAGACTCTGCCATTAAAAGGAACAGAATAGCTAAAATCCAATTGAACAGCAAAGCAGAATAAACAGGCTGAAGGGCAGCCATCTGTTCTGACATTTTATGGTCTTTTGGCGAATTCACCACAAAGGTATACTGGAAAGCCACACACACAGACCAAGTCCTGAACTATGAAAGCAACCACCCCAACACACACAAAAGAAGTTGCATCAAGACACTATTCAAAAGGGCCACAACACGCTGCAGTACACCAGAGTTGCAAAAAGAGGAAGAACACCTATACAATGTATTCGCCAAAAACGGATACCCGCGCAATTTCATCAACAGATGCCTAAGGGAAAGACAACGGACGAGGACATGCCGCACCACAAAGAACTAGCTACACTACCATACATCAAGAGCATTTCGGAACTGACAGCCAGACTACTGCGACCACGAGGACTCATAACAGCACACAAACCAACAGGCAGTCTCAAGACAACAACTCACCAGAACGAAGGACCTGATACCCAGCATGAGCAAAACCAATGTACTGTACAAAATCCCATGCAAGGACTGCACAAAACACTACATAGGACAAACAGGAAGACAGCTAATGTTCCGCATCCATGTACACCAACTACCCACGAAACGACACGACCAGCTATCCTTAGTAGCCACACACGCAGATGACAAGCAACATGAATTCGACTGGAACAACACTACTATTATAGGACAAGCCAAATAGAGAACAGCCAGAGAATTCCTCGACGCATGGCACTCATCCACAGATTCAATCAATAAGTTCATCGGCCTGGACCCAATATACCGACCACTGCAACGGACAGCTGGAACTGACAACCGGACGTGGCAGATTCAAACCACTATAAATGCCGGAGGAAAGATCACAGAATCGCTTCACAGGAGGCTCCCAAGCACTGAAGATGTCACCTAGACAGGGGACGAAACGTCTGCAACACAAATCCCCAGCTCGGCGAACAGAACCACAACAACGAGCACCCGAGCTACAAATCTTCTCACAAACTTTAGGCAAATTTTATTACTGAGGAAGAAAGGACATGTTCTGATGGGACAGTCTTCTTCTGAACCGTGCTTGGACCAGAGTCCGAGTGAATCCTAACCAAGGATGTAGACAGAGCTTTAAACTGATAAGGAGTGTGTGTGCGCGCGGGGTGGGGGTTCCGTTATAGGTTTTAATTAGAAAAGAGGAGGTAAGAGTACAGAGCTCAGGAGAGGTTATTAAAATATCCAGCATAGACGCAAATAGGACAGCGTGTATGGAAAGTGTAAGCAATCAAACTTCAAGCATACTGGACAAACAAATGGCAATAGAAGAGGGACCGTTAATACAAGATTGAAGGGTTATATCTGAATGCGTGCAGTATAAGGAATAGGGTAAATGAGCTTGTGGCATAGATTGAAATTTGGAGGTATGACGTGATGGGCATCACAGCGAAGTGGCTGCAAGGGGATCAGGATATTCAAGGACATATATCCTATGGAAAATATAGAGAGAGTGGGTTTTCATTATTAATAAGAAATGAAATTAAATCAACAATAAGAAAGGAAGTAAAGTCAGATGGTGTAGAATCTGCATGGTAGAACTGAGGAATCACAAAAGTAAGACAACCACAGTTAGAGACTTGCACAGGCCTCCAAAGAGTAGTCAGGAGCTGGGGCACAAGATACACCAGGAGATAGAAAAGATCTGCAGAAAAGTCAAAGATACAGTGATCATGGGGGATTTCAATATGCAAGTGCAATGGGAAACCAGGTTGGTAGTGAATCGCAAGAAAAGGAATTTGAAGAATGTCTACGGGATGGCTTTTTGGAGCATCATGTGGTGGAGCCCACTCGGGAACAGATGACACTGGAATTACTGACGCAGGCTAGACAAGGGAGCTTAAGGTGAAGGAAAACTTCAGAAGCAGTGATCAGAACATGGTTGAATTTATTCTTCAATTTGAGAGAGAACATAGAATCAGAGTTAACAGTATTTCAGCTGAATAAAGGCAACTGGAGAAACATAAGGGAGAATCTGTGTAGAATTGACCGGGACAGGCGTTTAGCAGGAAATACAGGGGAACAGCAATGGCCGGAGATTCCACGATCATTTAAACGACACTGCAGAGATTCATGCTGAGTAATAGAGGCATGGTACAGGGAGGATGAGGCAACCAGGGCTGACAAGGGAAGTCAGGGATTGCATATAAGCAAAAGAGCAAGCAGAGTGAAGGGCAGTGGGAAACTGGAGAATTGGCGCCAACAGAAGGCAAGAAAAAATAAATAATGAGGGAGAAGATTAAGTATGGGGGTAAGCTAACCAGTAATATAAAGGAAACTATCAGAGATTCTTTAGATATATAAAGTGCAAAAGAGAGGTAAATGTGAATATGGAGCACTGGGAAATGATGCTGGAAAGACAGTAGTTGGAAGCAAAGAAATGGCTGAGGAATTTTGCATCAGTCTTCACGCTGGAATACACGAGTATTTTCCCAAAAATTGAAGAGAGTGAGAGGGCAGTCCTAAATACAGTGGCCATCACCAAGAAGAACATTTTAGAAAATGAAATGGCCTGAATGTGGATAACTTACCTGGACCAGATGGACTACACCCCAGCCTTGTAAGGGAGATCACTGAAGAGTTAGTGCAAGTGTAAGCGGTAATCTTTTAGGAATGACTAAAATCAGGAAAGGGCCAAGTGGCTGTATAATTGCTAACATGACACCCTGTTTAATAAGGGAGTTAGGCAGAAGATGGAAAACTGCAGACTGATTAGCCTAACCTTGGTTGTGGGTAACATCATGGAATCCATCGCGAAGAAAGGGATTTCTGAATACTTGGAGGTCTTTGGTAAAATAGGACAGAGTCAGCATGGTTTCATCAAGGGGAGGTCATGCCTGACAAACCAGCTAGAATACTTTGAGGGAGTAATGAGCAGATTTGATCAAGGAGAACCGATAGATGTCATCCATCTGCACCTCAAGAATCCTTTGACAAGGTGGCATGCATGAGGCTATTGAGAAAGATATGGGTCCATAGTGTTAGAGGCAAGGTGGAAGTTGAAGTTTGGCTGTCTGACAGAAAGCAGAGAGTGTGGATGAAAGTGTCCTTCTCAGGATGGCAGCCAGTGACAAGTGGTGTTCCACAAAACTCAGTTTTGGGACCACAACGTTTCACTTTCTGCATTCATTATCTATATGAGGGCATTTGGGCTCAGCTTTCAAACAATGCAAAGATAGATAGAGGGACGGGTAGCATTGAAGATGTGGTTCGGCTGCAGGAAGGTGCTCTAGCGCATCTCCTCAACTGCCCAAAACTCCGTCCTTGAACTTCACCCTTCCAACTACAACAAGTTAGAACCTCTCTGGTGCTTTTCTTCCATCCTACCAACCTCAGGATACAACGCATTATCCTCCGCCATTTCTACCACCAACAGTCAGACTCCACCACCAGAAATATACTTCCCTCCCTACCCCTATCATCATCCTGCTGAGACCATTCCCTCACAGCTCCCTCGTCAGGTCCACGCAACCCCAACAAGCCACCTTCCACTCCCGGCACTTTCCCTTGCCACTACAACAGGTATGAAACCTGTGCCAGCACCTCCCTCCTCACCTCCCCCCAAGGCCCCAAAGGATCCTTCCACATCAGGCAGAGAACATCCTGTGCATCCAAACACCTCTTCTGGTCTGTCCATTGCTCCTGGTCACCACTACATTGGCGAGACAGGACGTCAACTTGCAGAACGGTTCAGGGAACACTCTCGGACACACACACCCAACAACCCCACTGCCCTGTGGCTGAATACTTCAACTCCCCCTCCGACTCCGCCAAGGCTTTGCAGGTTTGCGGCCTCATTAACTGCCAAATTCTAGCCACCTGACGTCTGAAGGAAGAAAGCATCATCTTCCGCCTTTGGACCCTCCAAACACACGGTATCAAAGACAATTTTACCAGTTTCCTCATCTCCCCTCCGTCCACCTTATCCCAGATTAAACTCTCCAACTCAGAACCGCCGTCTTGAACTGTCCTACCTATCCATCTTCCTCCCCATCTATCCACTCCACCTTCCACTCTGACCTATCACTACCACCACCCACCTTCATCTCGCTGTCGCCTTCCAAGCTACCTTCTTCCCAGCACCAGCCCCTCTCATTTATCTCTCTGGCCACTTCCGCCCACCCCACATTCCTGATGAAGGCTTTATGCCTGAAACGTCGAATCGCCTGCTCCTCGGATGCTGCCTGACAGGCTGTACTTTTCTATGACCACACTTTTTGACTCTGAACTCCAGCATCTGTGGTCCTCACTTTCACCAGCTGAAGGACTTTTACAGGTTTGGAGAGTGAGCAAAGAAGTGGCAGATGTAGTACAATGTGGAAAAGTGTGGAAAAGCATTTTGCCAGGATGAATAGAGGCATAGAGTATTTTATAAATAGCAAGCAATTTCAGAAATCTGAAGTTCAAAAAGACTAGGGCGTTCTAGTCCAGGAGTCTTGAAAGGTAAAGTTGCAGGTTGTCAGTAGTGAGGAAGGCAAATACAATGGTGGCATTTATTTCAAGAAGGCTTAAATATAAAAGCAGGGATGTACTTCTAAGGCTCTACAAGGCTTTGATCATGCTACATTTGGATTATTGTGCTCAGTTTTGGGTCCCATATCTCAGGAAGAATGTACTGGTCTTGGAGCGTTTTCAGACGAAATTCACGAGAATGGTGCCAGGAATGAAAAGCTTAGCATATGAAGAATATTTGAGGGTTCTGGGTCTGTATTTGATAGAGTTCAGAAAGATGTTAGGAGGTCTAATTGAAACTTACAGAATACTAAATGTCCTGGGACAGAGTGGATTTTGGGAAGATATTTCCAATGGTAGGAGAGACTAGTACCCGAAGAGACAGAGTAAAGAGAAGGCCTTTTCAAACAGAGATAAAGAGCAACCTTTTCAGCCAGAGAGCGGTGAATCTATGGAATTCACTGCCACAGAGGGCTCTCGAGTCCAGATCATTGAGTACATTTAAGAGTGAGACAGATAGGTTCTCGACTGTAAAGGGGATCAAGGGTGACAGGGCGAAAGCGGGAGAATGGGGTTGAGAAGCTTAACAGCCATCATTGAATCACGGAGCAGGCTCAATGGGCCTAATGGCCACATTTCTGCTCCAATGTCTTCTGTTGTATGGTTAATATTGGCTCTCCTCATTCCTCATTGGAGTTGTATCCTGGAATTTGATCTTCAAATGATTTACAAAGCGTAACGTTTCGCTACTGATGACTGGGAAATATCATGTTCCCTCAGTCCAGTCTCAGCAGCCATGTCCCCAATAACATGATCATACTGCAATTGAAATCCAATGGTACTTAATCACAGTTGATTGACATCGATAACATTAACAGCAAGACCCTCACCTGCCCTCTCTGATTCTCGAATAACCATCTGAATTGTGTGTCACGTCATATTCTCGGTTAACATATCCATGTCATTTGTCCTTTATCACTCATATTGTCGTAGGCACATTTTCCTGTCAGATTCCGGACGAGAAAAGTTGTCTCCATATTTTACTGACATTATAATTTCTGATCAGTAGTTACAGACTGTATGTTTCCATTTCTAAACGTAGAAACTTGTTTATGTTCTAACAATCCTTTGACATTACTCCCATATCCAAGGCAGATTGAATGATTACATGCATTCTATCTACCATCTGCAATATTCCGTCCCTCAGTCACTCCCACATATCCCATGCCAAATGTATAAATTTTAAGTGTTCTTTTGAATTTTAATAAAATCAATATTAAATTAAAAAGGGTTAACTGGAGCTATTTGTTCAGTGACTGTGATTAATGTCAATCTCCGTGGATTCGAATTATCCCAGTGGAGAGTTTCCATCATTGAATGATTAGTGGGCTCTTTTCAGCGTGTTATCCCATAGTATGAGTAGGAGCATCACTGACAGTACTAACAGGGATCATCAGCTCGAGAGAGAGGGGGAGTAGAGATCAGAATCTGAGAACATTAGAAAGGAACATTACAATAATGGTTCAGAATGTGAGGACCTTGGATTGGAATGTTCTAATAGTGAATCAGAAACTATGATCAGTAAACTTGAATGGTACAACAATCGATCAGAATCTGTGAATATTAGACTGGAATATTACAATAACAGACAGGAGTTTATCCTTGGGTCTTTACTATCTTTCTCGGCCTTGGATGTCATTAGCATCACGGATCCAGGATAGCCTTTGGATTATTCAAGGTGGTTACTATCACATCCTCGCTATAGTTGGTGTCCCTGGTAAGTCATTATATTTGTCTACTAAACTGGGTTGAACTGAATTTCTGCTCATGATATATAAAATTTGGAAAGTGAAAGACAATGTCTTCAGTTACAAACAAAAATACCTTTCTTTATATTAATCAGTATCAAACTACTATTTCTAAATTACTCACTGGTATGCAAGAAGGAACCAGACTGTTCTCAAACTCCATAATCCACTTTGTCCTTCACAGATTTACATCTCCATCTCGTCCCCACTCACCAATCCTGTCCAATACCACCGTAATGATATCCCAGTCTCGTCTCAGTCTCATCCAGGATAAAGTGAGGACTGCAGATGCTGGAGATCAGAGCTGAAAATGTGTGGCTGGAAAAGCGCAGCAGGTCAGGCAGCATCCAAGGAACAGGAGAATCGACGTTTCGGGCATAAGCCCTTCTTTAAGAATGAGGAAAGTGTGTCCAGCAGGCTAAGATAAAAGGTAGGGAGGAGGGACTTGGGGGCGGGGCGTTGGAGATGCGACAGGTGGAAGGAGGTCAAGGTGAGGGTGATAGGCCGGAGTGGGGGTGGGGGGGGAGAGGTCAGGAAGAAGATTGCAGGTTAGGAAGGCGGAGCTGAGTTCAAGGGATTTGACTGAGACAAGGTGGGGGGAGGGGAAATGAGGAAACTGGAGAAATCTGAGATCATCCCTTGTGATTGGAGGGTTCCTAGGCGGAAGATGAGGTGCTCTTACTCATCTTTCCTGCCCTTGATCTCTTCATAGCCCACCCCGTGCTGGCCTCTTACCCGCCCTCAATCTCTTCATAGCCCACCCCGTGCTGACCTCTTACCCGCCCTCGATCTCTTCATAGCCAACTGCTGCCGCGACATTAACCACCTCAGCCTCTCCACCCCTCTCACCCACTCCAACCTCTCACCCTCAGAACTTGCAGCCCTTCACTCCCTCTGTTCCAACCCCAATCTCACTATCAAACCGGCAGACAACGGAGGCGCGGTAGTAGTTTGGCGCACCGACCTTTGTACCGCTGAGGCTAAACACCAGCTCGCGAACACCTCCTCCTACTGCCCCCTTGACCATGACCCCACCTCCCACCACCAAACCATCACCTCCCAGACCATCCATAACCTCATCACCGCAGGGGATCTCCCATCCACCGCCTCCAACCTCATAGTCCCATAACCCCGCACCACCCGTTTCTACCTCCTGCCCAAAATCCACAAACCTGACTGCCCCAGCCGACCCATTGTCTCAGCCTGCTCCTGCCCCACCGAACTCATCTCTGCATACCTCGACGCGGTCCTGTCCCCCTTAGTCCAAGAACTCCCCACCTACATTCGGGACACCACCCACGCCCTCCACCTCCTCCATGATTTTCGCCTCCCCGGTCCCCAACGCCTTATCTTCACCATGGACATCCAGTCCCTGTACACCTTCCTCCCCATCACGAATGACTCAAAGCCCTCCGCTTCTTCTTTTCCCGCCGTACCAACCAGTACACTTACAGTGACACCCTCCTTCGACTGACTGAACTGGTCCTCACACTGAACAACTTCTCTTTCCAATTCTCCCACTTCCTCCAAACTAAAGGAGTAGCCATAGGCACCCGCATGGGCCCCAGCTATGCCTGCTGCTTCGTAGGCTATGTGGAACAGTCCATCTTCCGCAGCTACACTGGCACCACCCCCCACCTTTCCCTCCGCTACATCGATGATGGATTTGCGCTGCCTCGTGCTCCCACGAGGAGGTTGAACAGTTCATCCACTTTACCAACACCGTCCGCTCCGAACTCAAATTCACCTGGATCGTCTCAGACTCCTCCCTCACCTTCCTAGACCTTTCCGTTTCTATCTCGGGCGACCAAATCAACATGGACATTTACTATAAACCGACCCACAGCTACCCAGCCTACACCTCCTCCCACCCTGCCCCTGTAAAAACGCCATCCTATATTCCCAATTCCTTCGTCTCCGCCGCATCTGCTCCCAGGAGGTACAGTTCCAATACCGTACAACCCAGATGGCCTCCTTCTTCAAAGACCGCAATTTCACCCCCAGACGTGATCGACGATGCCCTCCACCGCATTCCCTCCACTTCCCGCTCCTCCGCCCTTGAGCCCCGCCCCTCCAACCGACACCAGGACAGAACCCACTGGTCCTCACCTACCACCCCACCAACCTCCATATACAGCATATCATCTGCCGTCATTTCCACCACCTCCAAACAGACCCCACCACCAGGGATATATTTCCCTCCCCTCCCCTATCAGCATTCCGAAAAGACCACTCCCTCCGTGACTCCCTCGTCAGATCCACACCCCCCACCAACCCAACCTCCACTCCCCGCACCTTCCCCTGCAACCGCAAAAAATACAAAACTTGAGCCCACACCCCCCCCCCTTACTTCCCTTCAAGGCCACAAGGGATACTTCCATATCCGCCACAAATTCACCTGCACCTCCACACACATCATTTACTGCATCCACTGCACCCGATGTGGCCTCCTATACATTAGGGAGACAGGCCGCCTACTTGCGGAACATTTCAGAGAACAACTCTGGGACACCTGGACCAACCAACCCAACCACCCCGTGGCTCAACACTTCAACTCCCCCTCCCACTCCGCCAAGGACATGCAGGTCCTTGGACTCCTCTATCGCCAGACCATAGCAACACGACGGTTGGAGGAATAGCGCCTCATCTTCCGCCTAGGAACCCTCCAACCACAAGGGATGAACTCAGATTTCTCCACTTTCCTCATTTCCCCTCCCCCCACCTTGTCTCAGTCAAATCCCTTGAACTCAGCACCGCCTTCCTAACCTGCAATCTTCTTCCTGACCTCTCCGCCCCCACCCCCACTCCGGCCTATCACCCTCACCTTGACCTCCTTCCACCTATCGCATCTCCAACGCCCCGCCCCCAAGTCCCTCCTCCCTACCTTTTATCTTAGCCTGCTGGACACACTTTCCTCATTCCTGAAGAAGGGCCTATGCCCGAATCGTCGATTCTTCTGTTCCTTGGATGCTGCCTGACCTGCTGCGCTTTTCCAGCAACAAATTTTCAGCTCTGATCTCCAGCATCTGCAGTCCTCATTTTCTCCTCGTCTCAGTCTCATTGCAACTTCTGAATAAACCATAATTTGTGCCTTTGTTTAATCCCGATGGAACAGTTTCAAGTTCCTTTTACCATCTGTCCGTCACTAAAATAATGCCCTTGAGGATGTTTAACTTGTTCTCTGTACAAACGGGACGACAGTTTATGGTGTTCAAGACTCATACGCTAGAGCCACAGAATAATAGTCTGTTGATATCTCATGAGGGAAATTAAAAGCAACTATTTTCATTTGCCATAAAAGCCCATATGCTTGCCCCAAGTCCTTAAGCGAAGTCAATGTGTCATTCTTCCCTAGTCAGGTTTCAGTGTGACTTCAATGATTAACATGTGGCTGTACTGCACCTTTAACAGAATTAAAAGCCAGCAATAACTACCTGACAGCACCAGGTCTTCTGAAAAATAGATTTAATGTAACATTTGTTTGAATGTCTCGATTAGCTTATTTTCTCAAGACAAAAACAAATTCAGCCAAACAGTTTAAATTATAACCCAAAGTGCCCACCTCCAATCAAGTTTGAACTTAGTATATTGAGAATCTTAAAAGCGAATGACACAGTCCAATGGTTTGGGGGTATAAGACTGCGGGAAATTGACAGTTGAGAGGAGAACTGCCAAGTTACCAGCATGCAAAGACTGCCTGAAAAATAGCTCTCCTCTGGGTAACTTTATTGATTAGTAACTGGTAAAAGCAGAATCACAAAGAAGATAAGAAGCCAGGAATATGGAGAAGAACCGAAAGCTTCTTGGTTTTGAGATAAGAAGTTTTGTTTTGTAAATCTTAATTAGGTGTCTAATCGAACTAGTATAGTTGGGGCGGGGGGGGGGCGGAGGGAGATAAAATATAGTTTAGTGGAAGAAGCTGAAAATATTCGTTCGTCTATTATTCCCTGTTATACTCTAAGAAATAAAGTTGTTAATTTTTACTTCAAATAGTTTTGGACTCTAGAATTATCATGGATTACTGCAGTGGATAAATCTTTTCTCTGTTGCTGTTTTACATTAAGCAGGAGAATGTATCCTGTGTTGTAACACTACAATCCCACAGGAATGTGCTTTTCTCTTTACTGTCCTTTGGAATAGCTGAACCAAACACTCGGTTCAAGATCGGCATAACATGCTGCCCTGACCAGGGCTATACACATCCTGTGAGAGAAGAACAGAAGTAAAGATAGCTCCCTTCCTCTGCCAGTTTCCCGTATTCCGATAGCTCATTTCTATTCAGGTAGGTGATCATCCCTTATTTTAGGTGTATTCAATCTCATTGAAATTCTCCCCGAGAGTGATGCACATGTCCATACGCATCTCTGGTGTTGGCTTTATTGATGCTAACGTACAGATGTGAGGAACTTATACATTCCATGTCAGTCGTAGTGCATAGAGAAGGAATGGCTTTTTGTGGCATAGGAAAGAAACGGCGATGTCTAAGTGAGAGAAAAGGATTATTGAGATCATCTCTGAGAGTGTTGTTGAGGCAGTATTTGGGGTACTGTGGATAGACTTTCTCTCAAGTTTCACCAGACTAATCCCTGGGATGATGGCACCATGAGCAATGAGTGAAGCTCAGTTGGAGAATAAGAGATGATGGTATTGAACCTGAAGGGGGATGAACAGTCACTCATGATGTTCTAAACAGGCACTGATATGGTAATAAATTCCATGGCTTTGATTAACTCGGGTTAAATGATTCTCAATAGGTTAAGAGCCTCCGAGGACGTTCCCCTCATCCCACCCCACTCCATATGTTGATTGAGAGAGACAGAATAAATTCTTTGAATAAATTCTCCCCACATCAATACAGTGCATTTAGTATGTGATCCTGCACTGAACGTCATGTTATCCACAATCCCGACAACAGCCTCAATACCTTCATTATAAAACAGTTAACTATTCCCACCAGCTTCTGACGTCCATGGAGAACATGGGTCTGTCTTCTCAGAGTTGGAAGATGCCTCTCTGAGACTTGAGACAAAGCATATGGCTTCCGTCCTCACTGCCAGCAAACCATGTTAAAGTGTCATGTGTCCCACAGGTAATGGAGCCACGAGGAACATCGTGGATCCGTCTCTGAGTGCATTCTATGCTCCATTGATTTGTCAGGTTGCAGCATCAATGATACCCTCCCCCCCCCCAGGAGGGTGTCATTGATGCTGCAACCTGACAAATCAATGGAGCATAGAATGCACTCAGAGACGGATCCACGATGTTCCTCGTGGCTCCATTACCTGTGGGGCACATGACACTTTAACATGGTTTGCTGGCAGTGAGGACGGAAGCCAGATGTTTTGTCTCAAGTCTCAGAGAGGCATCTTCCATCTCTGAGAAGACAGACCCATATTCTCCATGGACGTCAGAAGCTGGTGGGAATAGTTAACTGTTTTATAATGAAGGTATTGTGGCTGTTGTTCCTGTATAAGTATCTTGATGTGCTGAATGGCCTCCTCCAGGTCGCATGGAACAGGTTCATGGGTCTGACTTGGCCCTGCCTGTCCCTGTTTAACAGCTTGATGTGATAATCAGACCCCTTCTCTTCCTGTGGAACAGGCAGGAGGATTGAATCGGCTATTCCTCTCTTTGTTCAGTAGTTTCGATGGGCTCAATGGCTTCCACATATCCGTTTCAAATGTGCCTGAGATGCTGAATGAGCTCTTCATTTAACTGTGGAAATGTAGAGTGTCTGGCTTGGCTGTTACATGAATGTTACCGACACTTTAACAGCACAAGCCTGAATGCTGTCCGGCTCTTACTGCACATGGACACAGACTGGTTCAGGAGCTGAGGTGTGACACATTGTTCTGAACATTCCGTGATCTTCAGTGACCATCCCCATTTCTGAACTTATGATAAGGTAAGACAGTGATGAAGCAGCTGAAGGTGTTTGTTTTGAGGCATCTACCCTGAGGATCCCCTGCAGAGATGTCCCAGGACTGAGAGGATCGTCGGTCACCGAACACAAACATCTTCCTGATAGACCCCAGGTACACCTGATTCCCATTAAGCTCAAATAAGTAGGTGGTCCTGATGCCATCCTCAGTCAAATGCTACCTTGTCAGCAAGGCCATTCACTCTTTCCTGAGCCCCTGTGTTCACGTCTTGTTCATATCAATAAATGATGGTGTATGTGTTGGGAGTGTTTTCCTCTCATAGAGGGTAATCAATTCCAGGAAGTATCTGGGCTAGATAGTGAGGGGAATTACATCACTGAAAGTATTCAAAGAGGTGGTACATTAATTTTTGGGCTGTCAGAGAGTTAAAGGCTGTGAAGAATTGGACATTAAAGACCAGTTATTGCTAACAGTAGGTCCGCCATGATGGTATACAATGGGTTGATCTTCCGAGTCACCTAATCTTGCTTCTTATGTTTTCATATTCTGCAATTACAAAGCTAATAATTGTAATTTTCCTGAACGTTCTGTTATTGAATGTTGCAGTCACAGAGAATGAAGTATTTTGTGAGTCATCTCAGGGTAAGGTATGGGGGCTGTATTCACAGTGAATCTGAATCTCCAACATGACCAACAAATGAAGAAGGAGAAGTTGCAGAGAGGAGACACTCTGTAAAGAGACCAGAGGTGTCTTTCGAAACCAGCCTAGTTTTCCAAATAACATTTTCCAATCCACGCCAAACCGTGTGTGACAGGCTTGAGGGATTGAATGATAAACTGTGTTACGGTGGACCTGGTATTTGGAGCAGGTGGCCTCCATCTGCTAATATCAGGAGCTGAATAGAACATAGGGACATAGGACTGAGCAGCAGGAGTGGGCTATTAAACACTTTGTCACCGCTCTACCACTCACAAATTCCATGGGTGATGCGAATGTGGTCTCAGCAGCATTTTCCTGTCTGTATGCCATTTTCCTACATTCACTTGTCTGTCAAATGTCACCAAATATAACTTTGAATAAATGCAAGCATCCAGGCACCACAAACTTCTGGGAAAGGAAATTTCCACTTGAACAGCCCTTTGAAAATTTCTCATTTGTGTTTCAACCAATGTAGGAATGTCAGTGCGTCCTTTTCCAGTCCCACTCCTCCACTGGTTACACCAATCTTAAATGCAACCAGTTGTGTGATGTGACCAATGATGTAGGTCTCAGAGTAGTTCATTTTCCTGAAAAGTGTGAGACACAGAAAGTTGAACTCATAACAAATGGTAAAGTGATAGAGTGCCCTAAACGTTATTCTGCCTTTGAAGTTATTCTGCTCACACAAGCTACTGGTAGTGGGATTTCACTCTGGAACAGTTGTATTTGGCTGAATTCCCTTTGTTTCAGACAGTGGAGAGATTACAGTGAATTCTCACCAGAAATCCTTCACAAGTGGTAAAGATAACACAGGGATTTTATGGTCTCACACTTTGCTATTGGATGGAACAACGTAAGAGAGAGAGATCAATAGGCTGCTGCTTCTCAGGCAGGGGACATTTTTCTCCCTCTCTGTGTTGAAACATACAATAATGTCAACTGAACACCAAACTGGACCATGTGTGCTCTTCTGGAACATGCTCTGGAAAACCCGATTATAGATTATATGCAAGTGCATTCGTTTCAATCACAAAGAAGTCCCCACTTTATAATTTGATGACATGCTTACATGTGTCTCTGTAAGTTGCAAATATTGGTAGGTGTCTTCATAGTATGTGTGTTAATATCAATGCATCTTTTTCTTAAAGTTTATTCTCTAGCTTTAGTCTCCCTGACAAGGGATGTTATGCATCCAGTTGATACACTCTTCAGAAAGTCATGGATGGTTCATTATTATTTCTCAGCTAAGATCGAAACTGATAATCCCCGATAACAAAAGACCGGCATTCCAGGAATGAGTAAAGGGAAACCTCTTTGAAAATCTTCGAAAAGAATTCAATCCTTTCATTTTAGTTTCGGGGATCAAAACAGCACACAGTGCATCAAATATGGTCTCAGCAATGCCCTGTACAGATGCAGTTAAACATTCCTGTGATTAAACCTGAGACCTTTTGCCAAAAACAGCATTATTCCACTTACCTTCCAAATCACTTGCTGCATCTGCAGACTGACTTCATATGATTCATGTCCCAGGAATATGGAAACCGCCTGAAACACAGAGTTCTGCAATCTCTCTGCATTGACATTGTTTACCATTGTTTTATTCTTCATGCCAAAATAGACAACTTACCTCATGTTATTTCTGCTTAAGGTTTGCTCACTAACCTTCCCTGCCTGTATCACATTGCAGACTCACTACGTTCATTTGAGGACACATTATATGACCATCTTGGTGTACGAGCTAATTGAGCTCGAAGCAATTCCCTCCCCTTCTTTCAGATGTTTGATACAAATTGTTGATCATTGATGACCCCACAGTGATCTCTGAGGCACTCCATCAGTTACTGCTTTGCAGACTGAAAATAAACATTTGTCTCTACTCTCGATTTCCTGCTAACGACTGATCTTTGCTGGACAGGAGAGTCAATGTTCCCTGCTCCTGGGTAGCCGTTCAGGCGGGTTGAATGGCCTCCTGCTGGGCTATGTAATGTACTCAACGAGCTGAATTATTTTATTCTATATTGCTGTGCAATTGCTGAGAGTGACAGAATGGTGTCCTCCTGTCTCATTGTATCGATCCTGTCTGATTGAATGGGGTGGTCCCCTACCATGTAATAGCCTCGAGGGTGGATTGAAGGTACAACACACGGGGTAGGGGCAACGGTTGGTCATTTGGCTGCACCATTCAGAATGCTCATGGCTGATCCGAGTGTGTCTGTCCATCCGTCTCCTGTCTGTTCCCAATAAACTTGACTCTCCTGTCCAACAACGATCAGTCAAGCTCAGACTTATACACTTAATGGCAAGGTCCTAGGGAGTGTAACTGAACAGAGACCTTGGGGTGTAGGTTCATAGCTCTTTGAAAGTGGAGTCGCAGGTAGATAGGATAGTGAAGAAGGCGTTTGGTATGCTTTCTTTTATTGGTCAGAGTATTGAGTACAGGAGTTGGGAGGTCATGTTGCCTCTGTACAGGACATTGGTGAGGCCATGGTTGGAGTATTGCGTGCAATTCTGGTCTCGCTACTATCGGAAAGATGTTGTGAAGCTTGAACGAGTTTAGAAAAGATTTACAAAGATTTTACCAGGGTTAGAGGATTTGAGTTACAGGGAGAGGCTGAACAGGCTGGGGCTGTTTTACCTGGAGCATCGGAGGCTGAGGGGTGACTTTATAGAGGTTTACAAAATTATGAGGGGCATGAATAGTGTAAATAGGCAAAGTCTTTTCCCTGGTGTCGGGGAATCCAGAACTAGAGGGCATAGGTTTAGGATGAGAGGGGAAAGATACAAAAGAGACCTAAGGGGCAACGTTTTTCATCCAGAGGGTGTACTTGTATGGAATGAGCTGCCAGAGGAAGTGGTGGAAGCTGGTACAATTGCAACAGTTGAGAGGCATTTGGGATGGGTATACGAATTGGAAGGGTTAGGAGGTATATGGGCCAGTTGCCGGCAGGGGGGAATAGATTGGGTTGAGATATCTGGTCGGCATGGACGGGTTGGACTGAAAGGTTTGTTTCTATGCTGTACATCTCTATGACTCAGTAAACGAGTCTTCACTGCTCGCTGAGGATGAGGATACCACAGGTAGCACAACACTAAAGTGAAAGGTACGTCCTTATTTCTTTGTGGGACCTGTTATTTTAAAACTTTGTTAACTGAACATCAAATCACCACTCTTTGCAGATATAAGGACAGAATAATTAGGAATAAACATAAACCATTCCGGACTCCAAACCTGTCCCACATTCCCACTGAACCTTTCCAATCGAATATGTTTTAAACCCAGCCTCTGCTGCTGTCTCAGGAAGAGAATACCTGTTAGCATAGCAACACATGAAAAAAGGAGCAGGATGAGCCCATTCGGCCCATCGAGTCTGATATGCCATTCAATAATTTCTTATAGGTTCCTCCACCTCATTCTCCTGCTTTCTCCCAAGAATCCTTGATCCCGTTATAAAACAAAAACTTATCAATTTGTATCTGTGTCTACGTGAGTGTATGTTTATCCATCTGCTTGTCATCTGTGTATTTGTGCATCTACGTTTGTATTTCTGTGTATTAGCCTGTGTGTTTCTATCTATGTTTGTGTCTATTTGTGTGTGACCCCATATGTCTGCGTGTGTTTCCACGTGTGTGTATGACTATTCCCTTGTATGTATTGTGCTTGTTCGTATATTGTGGTGATACGAATAATTATGTGTATTTCTGTATCTGCATCTCTGTGCAGTGAGGTAGCTGTATTGGGGGGCGAGGAGTTAAAGGACTGTCGTTCGAAATGCCAGTGTGTTTACAGTGAGAATTGTCTTTCACTGAGCACTGCTCCTTAATCGGTCAGTGGGACATGGATGTTTCAGAAATTTCACGCGAGGCATCCCAGTCTGCTTCATCTTGTACTAGGTTCCTCCCCACATGGCGGGTGTAGGGGGGGGGGGGGTGTGAGGGAATGGATATTGGGCACTCCACCACCCGGTTTGGCCATTTCTGTCTTATTCCAGGCTGTTTCTCTTAGAATAGAAGAAAGGGATGGAAGGAGTGAGGGCAGGAGTGGATGGCCTTGCTGTTAGTGCTGGTGGAGGTGGATCTGGGAGGAATTGTGAGGTGTCCGGAATGATACAGTTTTGAATCCATATAGTATTATTAATGTGTGGGCATATTGCGTAGGTGACAGAGAAATTCTGGGAAGGAAGTTGCTGAATGCAATAGTGAGAGTGGTAGTGCCTGAGCCTATTTTGGAGATAAAAAAATGATGATTTTCTGGGGGTAGGTGCTATAACAGATATACAGACAGGGTGAGGGAGCAGAGAGAATTCGGTGACCATTATTCTGACAGAGCGGGGAGGATACTGATGGTTGTCCTGTCCTGATGGAGATATCTTCAGATCATCTCAGCGTCGAGGTGAGCCTCCCCGAATGTCCTGTCCAAGTCTATCACTAATAATGACACAGACCTGTCCCTCAGATTCCACAGAATCAGTTTATGTAGAACTTACAAATAGCAAGGCGCAACAAATATTGGTGTGTTACACATCGGTTGCAGAAAATCTGAGCATCATATACTCTGGAAATTAGATATGCAAGTATCATGGATGATGCAGTTTCATTGAATGTTCTCAACTTGGATCTAAACTGTATTAACTAAGTGACTGCTTATGCTGTGCAAAATAAATTCTGTACGTGTATGTGAGGTGGGTTGAAGAGTATGTTGTGAAGCAAACTATAGAGAAGTTTATTTTGGATTTGATGTTGTGTGATCAGAAGGAAGAATTAATAACCTTGCTCTGAATCAGCTTTGAAGAAATAGAGACGTTAATAAGGTGCATTTTACACGGTGTCTGCATGAATATAGAATGCTTGAACGTTCTGGTTAAACATCATGGTAGCCTGGAGGCTAAAGGGTTAACTTCGCTCCAGTGAATTGGGAAAGTACAATATAACATACAGTGGGAGGCAAGCAATGTTTGTTGAAGTCATAGAGTCAGACAACTCGGAGACAGGCCCTTCGGCCCAAACACGTCCATTCCGACCAAAATGTCCATCCAAGCTAACTCCATTTCCCTGACATTGCCCTGTATCTTTCTAATCCTTTCCTGTCCATATATTTGTACAAATGCCTTTTAAATTTTGCGAATGTTCCCGCCTCAACCTCTTCCGCTGGCACATCATTCCATATGCGTATCACCACTGTGTGAAAAGCAGTTGGTCCTCAGGTTCCCTTTTATTGTTTCCCCTCTGACCTTAAACTGATGCCCTCTTGTCCGTGATTGCCTAACCCTGGGGAAAAAAAACTGAGTGAATTCACTCTGTCCGTCCTTCCCATGATCTTATACACTTATCTCAGATTCCCCCTCAGCCTCATACATCTAAAGTAAAAAGTCCTAACTTGTCCAACCTCTCCCAATAACTCAGACCATTGAGTCCTTTGCAACATTCTTGTAAATTTCTTCTGCACTCTTTCCATCCTTCCCATAGCAAAGTGAACACAACTGAACATAACGCTCCCAGTATGGCCTCACCAGCATCCTGTATAATTGCAACGTAACTCCCTAATTTACAACTCAGTGATATACACTGATGAAAGCCAGTGTGCCAAAAGCTTTCTTCACTGCCCTATCTACCTCTGAATCAAATTTCAGAGAACCATGCACCTGAATTCCAAGGTCCCTCTGTTCCACTACACTCCTTAGGACCCAACCATTCACCATGAAACTCCAACCTTGATTTGACTTTCTAAAATGCATGAACTTACACTTACAAATCCATTTGCCATTTCTCAGCCACTTCTCCAGGTGATGAAGGTACTGCTGTATTTTCTGAAATTTCTGATAACCTTCCTCACTCTCCGTGATGCTGCCTATTTTAGTGTTGTCTTCAAACTTACAAATCACGCCTGTTCATTCTCATCTAAACCATAGATATATGTAATATGTAGTGGACCCAGCACTAACCCGTGAGGCTTTCCATTAATCACAGGCCTCCAGGCTGACAAGCATCCTTCAACTATTACCCTCTGCTTCCGACCATCATGACAATTTTGTATCTAATTTGGCAGCTCCTCCTGAATTTCATGCGAGCTAACCTTCCAGAGCAGCGTACCATGTGGAACCTTATTGAAGGCCTTACTGGAATCCATAAAGACTACATATACCACCCTGCCCTCCTCAACGTTGCTAGTCACTTAATCAAAGAATTCGAACAAATTTGTGAACCATGATCTCCCATGCACAAAGCCGTGCTGAGTTTGATGATGGGCTTTTCCCCAAAACATTGATTTTCCTGTTCCTCAGATGCTGCTTGACTGGCTGTGTTTTTCTAGCACCACTCTAATCTTGCCCCTGTCTTTCCAAATGCATGTATATCTTATCTCTCAGAACCTGTTCAAGTAAGTTACCTACAACAGATTTTCCGTTTACTGGTCTATAGTTCCCACGTTTTTCTTTGTAGCCCTTCTTGAGTAAGGACACAGCATTCGCTGTCCTCTAGTCCTTCGTAACTTCGCCCGTTGGCCAGCGATGATGCAAAAATATCAGTCAGGGCTCCGGCAATTCCTTCTACATCCTCCTGCAGTGTTCCTGAATATATCTGGTCAGGACCAGGAAATTTATAGAAATATTGCAAAGTCTTTTTATTTCAGGTACAAGCACCAAAGAAAGGGAAAGTGACACAATGATGTTTAACATAACAAATTTGAAAATGTATTACTCCCATAGGAAATGGCTTCAGAAGAAATTCAGTCATTGTGGAAACCTGAGAATTCTCAGACATTCACGATCCAGAAACCAGGGCCATGAAACTGATAAGGAAATCAAAAATAGAACATGAATGCTAACAAACAGGAACAAAAACACTGCATAAATCTACAATGTGTATTTCAAAGGAAACAAAGTAAAAGCAAGGTCAAATTTGGAAATTGGTAATTGGGAGAGGAGAGTTTATTGTGAAGGACAGGGAAATGGCCAAGAAAATAATCAGTTGCTTTGTATCTGCCTTCAAGGAGGAAGATCCATAAAATCAGCCAGTAATACCAAGTGACCATGTAGCGTTTGTGCAACTGAAGACAAAAAGTCAATTTATATCAGTAACAAGGTAGTATTTGAAAGTGTAACTGGATTGAGCATTGCTCAGCCTGACAAACCTAACGTACTTCATATTAAAATGCCAGACATAAATCAGCAACAGAAGTATTAATTTCACTGTCGAAGACTGTGTTTTACTTTCCTGTGTATTCTGCAGAGGCCGGAAGCCATTCCGGATAAATGGAAGTTAGCAAATCTGGTCCAAGCACTATAGATTAATGGAAGGGATCCATTCATCTATAAAGGGAAGAAGACATAGTTTGGAGAACTGCCGACCAATTAACTTGACATCTGCAGGGAAACTGTTGGAATCTATTATGCAGCATGTGATATTGGATATTTAGAAATTAATAGGATCAATGGAGAGAATCCACATGTATTTCTGGCAGATGTCTAACTCGATGTGCTATTAGTTGTTAGACCCCATCTACCACCCCCTGAGAAAAGGAAGAGAAAGTGACATCGCCACAGGAAATGACATCAACAACCCAAAGAAACCCTTAAAAAGAAAGCAGGAATGTGTAGCATCGCTTCGCTAGAGGTCCACTGAAGAGGTTACCTGGTAAGGTAAGGAAACGTCGGGAAATGAACCTGCCGGCACGGTGGCACAGTGGTTAGCACTGCTGCCTCACAGCGCAAGAGACCCGGGTTCAATTCCCGCCTCAGGCGACTGACTGTGTGGAGTTTGCACGTGCTCCCCGTGTCTGCGTGGGTTTCCTCCGGGTGCTCTGGTTTCCTCCCACAGTCCGTAGTGTTAGGTAAGGGGTAAATGTAGGGGTATGGGTGGGTTACGCTTCGGCGGGGCGGTGTGGACTTGTTGGGCCGAAGGGCCTGTTTCCACACTGTAAGTAATCTAATTTGCCAGCTCAGCGAGCAAACCTGCATTCATTGTGTACAATGTTGGTGACCCAACCTGAGAAAGAATATATTGACCACATAAAATTGCAATGGATGTTCTCCAGATTAATCTCACAGGTGGCGAGATTATCTGATGAGGAAACTCGGCCTATGTTCTCTAGTGTTTCAAAGAATGAAAAGTGGGTCACAGTGAAATTTACAAAATTCACAAAACATATGACAAATTGGAAATTAACAGGACGCTTCCCTGGCTGCCCAATCCAAATTCAAGGCAAATAATGGCAAGATAAGGGATTGGCCACGTAATACTGTAATAATGAGGAAATTCATCACTTGGTGAGAACTGCCTAAAACAGGTTCAGAGAAACCTGCTGGCAGGGTAACATGAAGGAAAATCTCCAGATATTCTGCAAGTGTGTCAAGCAGAAATGAATAACAAGGGAACAGGTACGAGTCATTAATGACTTGCCAAGTTGTATTCAAATCAACTTAATGTTAGGAGACAGAGGGTAGTGGTTGAAGGCTGTTAGTGTAACTGGAGACCGGTGTCCAATGGTGTATCACAGGGATCAGTGCTGTGATTCGGAAGTGCTGGTGTTAGAGTGGGGTGAACAAACCTAAAAATCACATAACACCAAATTATAGTCCAGCAGGTTTATTCAGAGGCACGAGCTTTCAAAGCGCACAACCACCTGATAAAGAAGCAATGCTTCGAAGTTAGTGCCTCCGAATAAACCTGTTGGACTGTAACCTGGTGTTGTGTGCTCGTTAACCTTATTATTTGTGGAATTCATAAATGATGCAGCTGTGAATATAGACGGGGGTGGTGGGAGTGTGACAACTAAGTTTGTGTTTGATACAAAGATTGGCCGGGTGGTTGGCAGTGAGGAGAAAGGTCTTATGTTACAGGAAGATACAGATGGAATGGTCAGATAGGCAGAGCAATGGCAGATGTAATGTAACCTTGATAAATATGATGTGATACTCTTTGGATGAATGAACTGGACAGGGAGTACTCAATGAATGGCAGCACACGAGGAAGCTCAGAGGGTGTTTCTCCACATTTCCCTGAGTGTAACTAAATACGTTAATGCACAATTTTGAGAAAGCATAGGGGACCGTAAACATAATCTTTATTCATCAAGGCATAGATTATAAGAGCTATGCGGAACTTTGGTTTGGCCAAGATGGAATACTATGTGTAGTTCTGGGAACCACATTACGGGAAGGATCTGATTGTAGTGGATAGGGCTCAGAGGAGATTCACCAGGATGTTCCCAGGGATGGAGCATATCAGCTATGGAGAGAGGCTGGATAAACTCGGGTTGTTTAGTTTGGAGCAGAGAAGGCTGAGGGGGCCGTGACTCAGAAGGATAGGATTCCGAGGGACATGGACAGGGTGAATAGATAGCAGCTGTTCCTTTTGTTCAAAGGGCCAAGAACAATGCAGCACATTTTAAAGTGAAAGATTTGAGATTTGGAGGGAATTGAGGTTTGTTTTTCACCAAGAGGGTGTTGGGGTCAAGAATGCCCTTCCTGAGAGAGGAGTTGTCATGGTAACTTCACAACCATTAGAAAATGCACGGCTGTGCACGTGAAATGCCATAAGATTCACGGCTACTGGTCTTGTGTCGGAAAACGGGACTAATGTAGACCGTGCTGTATTTCTGATGGTACAGAGTCTGTGCTTCTGTGTTTGTATGTCTGTGGAAGGTCAATCATTGAGTAGTTTAAGATAGGAATTGATGGGTTTCTGAAGAGTATATTAACAAGGGTTTTAAGATTGAACTTGTAATATCTTCTGAAAATATGTAAATGGCAAAATTAAGTGGGAAAAGGTGCAGCTTTCTTACAGTCTGATCCCAGAGAATTGAGGACAGGGAAAAGGCAGAACTATGGAGCAAACATTTCATTTATGTCTTCACAGAAGAAAACAAAACAAAAAAGAAAACTTTCCAACATTACTAGTGAACATTAGTCTGTTGAGAAAAAGGGAATAGAATGAAATTAGCAACTAAACAGTTTTAGAGGAAGTATTGGAACTGAAAGTAATGAGCACAGACAAAGTCAACAGAGATGTATCAAATGGGAATCATATTTGAGAAAGTGACGTTAAGCATAATTATGGAGAAGCAATCAATGCAATATGATTGCATTTTCAGAAAGATTTTTGATAAAGCCCCAAGCCTATTATGCAAATTCAAATCCTCTGGGACTGGGACTAATACGGTTTTAGAATGGAACAGCTGGCTGGAAGCAGTGAGTAGGAATAAAACAATGTTTTTTTTTGAAAGGAAGGCTTGGAGGATATAGCAAGGGTCGGGGTTTGGGCTCCAGCTATTCCCAATACACATCATATATTTTGTTGAGTGGATCAAATTCAATATTTCCAAGTTTGCTGATGGCACTAAACAATATCGGATTGTGTGTGGGTGAGCAGGATGTCAAAAGACTGCAAGGTGATTGCGACAAGTGGAGTGTCTGGGTAAATACATGGCAGATGGAGAGCAATGGGAGGTATGGTCTATGGGGGATATGTGATATTGTGACCTTTGATGGTAAAAACAGAACGGGAGCCTATCATTTGAAAAGGGATTGTTTGAAAAATGTTGATCTATAAAGGAACTTAAGCTGCATTTTTGTATCCTTCTGTGCAGCCCTCCGAGGTCAGTGTCGGGCGGTGAGATCTGAATCCAGAAGTCAATACTGGGAATGGCATTGGGGCGCTGTCCAGTGTACACAGACCCAACAAGTGGGGAGCTGTAACATTGAAAATGATCTAGATCTCCCTGTGCACCAGTCACTGAAAGCAATTTTTCAGGAGCAGAAAACAGATAGCCAGATAAATTGTGTATTCATCTTCAATTCAGGGGGATTTGAATCCAGGAGTAAGGGTGTTTTACTGCAGCTGAGCAGGGCCTTGGTGAGACCTCATCTCGAACATTGTGCAGTATTGTGTGCAGTTTTCGTCTCCTTACCTAATCAACGAGAAACCTGAAATTGAGGGCGAGCAGTAAAGGATAACCAGAATGACCTCTGGGATGACACGCTTGTTGTGGGAGCAGAGTTTGGGGCGGCTATTCCTGTATTCCATGGGCTTTAGGAAAACGAGTGGAGATCTCAGTGAAATATATAAAACTCTGTTAGGGGCGAGACAGATTGGAAACAGGGGTGACAATTCCCCTGGCTGGGACATCAAAACAAGGGGCCACAGTATTAGGTACAGACAGGCCACTCTGCATTGAGATGAGAATAAACGTCTGCACTCAGAGACTGGTGAACCTGGGGTACGATCTCCCAGATCAGGCTGTGGAAACCAAGGCACTGAATATAAATATGGATTTCTGAAAACTAAAGGGATAGGGAGACAGCAGGATATGGTATGAAGATAGAGGATCAGATACCATTACAGGTTGTTCTCCAATAACGTGGTAGCTGTGTTCCTGTGCATCACTGTGTTGCAGAAAATCATGCAATATTAATGATGTGGTCTATGGGGAAAAGAGGATAATGGGCGAACTGCAAAATATCAGTAAAACACAAAAAATAACGTTAGTCTAACACACACTAGCACAGTCTAATTAAACCTTTAAATCATATATTGTAATGAAATAGTGCTAATAATGACAATGCAGTCACTGGCTACATCCCTGTACCTTTTACCAAGCTCTTCACCAGAAAGCACGCAGGACTGACTGACCACGTGATGCCAACATGGAATTCCAGTTCTCCTGAAGATTATCCCCCGGTTTGAAATAAAGTTCCTTCTAATTGGAGAGAGCAATTCCCCGTTTCAAGCTCAGGTTCAAAGCTTGCAGAGCGGATTGCTGTTTTAGCTGAACACTCACAGGGTGCATTTGGCAGACAGAGGATCCTGAAGCTGGGTTTTGTTGTTCAGCTGGTGCCTGGCAAGGAGTCGCGTCACGGTGAACGGGAGTTCACTTTATAGAAAAAAGGTGCGCAATTCACGAATCACATTGCAGTCAAATCAGTTTAATAAACACGCGTTATCAGAGAAGTGCCTGTATATTGAATCGAGGAGCAAGATTAATGGACTGAAGAGACTACAACAGTTCTCATTTTATTTTTCACAATGTTTAAACATATTAATAGATATGAACACTGTATCGGGAAAACTGCATTGAGGAGATTTTCTCCATGAACTAAAATGGGGAAGGCTCAATGTGTTGTATGACCTTTCCCAATGTTTCTGTGCTGTCTGTGGGAAAGCACTGTAAATGTTGTCACAAGCTCTCAGATGTTAGGAAGGAGGTCTCTGCAGGATCAACAGGACTGTGTTTCCCGTTCCCTATTCTATATCGAAGTTGGTGCCGGTTCTTCTGTCTGTTTTTTTCCTTTAAGACTGCGGAGCAGTGTGATACAATTGAGTGCCTTGCTTGGCCGTTTCAGGGGCCATTGAAGAGTTTATCACATGTCTGTGTGTCTGGAGTTACTTTTAGGCCATACAAGGAAAGCACGGGAGATTCACTTCCTGAAAGTACGTTGGGGAAGGAGATCAAATTTTACAATCAACATTGGATGCAAGGTCACTGTCACCATCACCAGATTAGTTCTTGATATTTTATTAATTGTTTTTAACTTCCACCAGCTGCCAGAGCATTATCCTGTATTGGATTAGTAATCCAGTGACATTTCCACAACAGCACCATCTCCACATAGGAACCTGTCAGAAACCAGAATGAGCGGGTTATTTCTGGACTGCTTGACAGCCCTGCCAAAAAGACCTCCCACCAATTTGATTATCGTGAAGGGACTGAGGGAGTGTTGAATGGTCAGAATGTAATTATTCACCTATTAGGGGACCGGACATAGTTGAGTAATTTTCCACATTGCCAGGGAGTTGTCAGAGTTGGAGCTGGAATGAAACAGCTTCTCCAGGGACACGGCTTGTTGTGCAGCATAAGTCTTCAGTCCTTTTGCAGGAATGGTGTCAGGGTCCATTGTCTTTGTCGTATCTACTGTGTTCAGCGGTTTCTTCATGTCACATGCAGTGAATTGAATTGGTTGAGCACTGCCATCTGTGACTCTGTAGATAAAATGGCGAGGATGAGGTGGATCATCCATTCAACACCTCTGGCTCATAATGGTGCAGATACTGCATCCTTGACATTTTCACGGATGTACAGGCCTGTTCCATTATTTAGGATGGGGATATTTCTGGTGTACTCTTCTCCAGTAAGTTTTTTAATAGTACACCGACATTTATGCCTGGATGTGGCAGAACTGCAGAGCTGAGATCTGATCTGTTGGTCTTGGGATCATTTTGTCCTCTCTATCAGATGTTAGTTCTGCTGTTTGGAATGAAACCACTCAAGCTCCGTAGCTGTAATGGTTTGTCATCAGCTATAGGTACACATGGTTCTAACCTTGGAATGTTCACCCACTCTCGTCACTGAACCATTGCTTGGCTTGATGGTAATGGTATACTGATTGAATATCCTGGGGAAAATGATACAGATTATGTTTGAATACAATCCTGCTTCTGTTGCTGCTGTTGTCTACAGCATCACATGATAGCCCAGTTTGAGCTGCAATATCTGCAATTCAATTCTACTGACTGTCCCCTAGTTAACATCGAGAGCCATTCACCGATCAGCCGTGTACTCAGTGACCGCACCTGTTTTCTGATGCGGTAATGCTTTCATTTTCATATTCTCATTCTTCTGGGGGTTCCCCTTGGTGTCATTCTTCCAATAAGTTACATTACTCAAACTCTTTAACACATTCATCTGGATCTTTTCCTTGCTCGTCGTACCATCTGCGTTTGAATTAAATGTGTTTCCCTCTGGTTTTCTCCCTGACCATGATTAAGAGCTCTGTGGTGCCAGTGATAGCAGCGAATGCAGTTTCTGAGCGAATGAATGTGTGTACTTCAGTTCCCAGTGTAGGGCGCTTCGTGTTGGGCAGGGCGTTTGAGCAGCTTTCACACACATCATTGGAACTTGTTCAAAAACAGAAATTACTGAAGAAACAAAGCAGGTCTGGCGGCATCTTCTGTAGTGAATGTAGAGTTAATCTTTCGGGTCCAGTGGCCCTCTATAAAGCCCGTAGTTTCTTCAGCAATTTTTGTATTTATTTTGTATTTATTTCCAATATCCATAGTTATTTGTTTCATTGAAAATTTGTGCTGTGCCTATTCGTTTCTGAAGAGCCTCAGCAGGTCTGGCAGAATGTGCAGAAACAGAAAAACAGAGTTAGCGTAACAAGTCCAATGTGACTTGTTCTGAACTGAAAAGGTTTGGACACTGGGCTTTTCAATCCCTTGCCGGAGATGGGGGATGGGTGACTTGGAAAAGAGGGCGTGGCAAAAGATAAACGGGCTATTAGCAGTGGTGAACGAGAAGAAGATGTAAAATGGGTTTAAATTAAGGTGTGAATGGGGGAAAGGGGTTCTCTCTAGTTGAGTGTAAGATAAAGAAGACACAACCACACAAGGCCATACGAAGAGCAGGAGAGAGAATGTTGACAATGTGAGATTATATAGATCTAGATCTATACTTTTTCATAGTATACATCATCACTGTCTTCACACTATGGAATTCAGGTGCTTGACCTCTTATTGGCACTAGTAAGGGTTTCATGCTGCCTTAGTTTTGTAACATAGAGCAAAACTAACAGTATGAAGTTTGGGCTGTTTTCTACACCTGTCATTTTTAATATTCTTTCAAATTTGCAGTGCTTATCATTAAACGTTTGATCTTGAAGTTAGTATCAGATGGAGTGTACGAGGTTGAGGGGTGGCATTTTCGAAGTTTATAATATTATAGGAGGCATGAATAGAGTGAATAGCGAAGGTATTTTCTGCAGGATCGGGGAGTTCAAACACAGATGCACAGCTTTAAGGTGAAAGGGGGGAAACTTGAAACGGACGAAGGGACAAAAGTTTTTACACAGAGTGTGATGTATGTATGGAATAAGCTGCCAGAGGAACAGTGGGAGATACAAGCACAGCTACACTATTTCAAAGACATTTGGACCAACATAAGGATGGGGAACGTTTAGAGGCATATGGGCCAAGTGCAAGCAGATGGGATTAGTTTAATTTAGAAAACCTGGTCAGCATGGACAAGTTGGACCAAAGGGTCTGTTTGTGCACGATATGACTGTATGGATGTAGAAATTGAGGAAAATGTACGAAAAGATATGATGTAATAAATTGGTAAGAGATATAAAAACAAGCATCATGAGCTTTTCTGTCAACATAAGAAAAGCTTGAAGATGTGTGTGTGAGCTGAAGCAGAACTGAAGTGAGGAAAGTACATTGAGGCCATTCGGAGGGTGTGACTGGAGAACTGGCCACAGGGAACAGGCAGATAATTTACACTAGTATTTTAAATCACTCCTCATGAGGAAAGTAGTGTAAGCATGTAAATGGTATAAACAAAATGGTAACAGGATGCAAGTTATTGAACTGTCTCTAACAAAAGGAACAAGGTATTTACCTAACAGATAAGAATAAGGGTAGGCAGGTCAGCAGTAATTCATAGTTAATTTTAAAAGAAGTGGTCACAGAGTGACTAGCGGCATTGTGTGAAATATTCCATAAATCTTTGGATTACAGGAGTGTTCCAGTGAAACTGGAGAACCTCCAATGTGGCGCCTGTCTTCAAGAAAGGAATGAGACAGAAGGCAGGAACAATTTAGCCTACCATTATTGCTGGGAATCTGCTAGAGCCTGTTACTAAGGAAGGAATTGCAGGGCACTTAGAAAAGCTTAATGCAGAGTTGGCATAGTTTTGTGAAGGGGAAACTATTTTTGCACTGTAAAATCATACACATTCTTTTTTGGAGATCCCTGAGAATGTCAAGATTAGAGCCATGCTGGAAAAGCACAGCATGTCAGGCAGCATCCAAGGAGCAGGCAAATCAATATTTCGAACAGGAGCCGTTCATCAGGAATCTCTGAGAAAGTGACAAGCAGATTTGACAAAGGGAACTGGTCAACATGAGGCTTTCCAGAAAGTTTTCACAAGGTATCACAAAATAAACGTTCTGACACAAGACAGAGGCTTGTAGTATGATGAATAATATATCTGCATGGGATAATGGTTGCTTCACACATAGAAATCGGAGAGTCAGGATTAATGGATCTTTATGATAAAGACGTATCTACTGGATTACCACAAATACCAGGCCGATGGCATCAGTTATGTACAATCTATACTGATAGCCTGACGGCGGGAGCTGAGTGCAATATACATTGGAGTTAATGGATCACTTTGAAAACCAAAATGCAGGCTGCTATTTAATGAAGAGGACTCCCACAAAAGGAGTAGTACAAAGGGATTGGAGTGTTCCTGAGTATGAAACGTAACGTCAGCATGCTGATGCAGCAAGTAACTAGGTTGGTTCATGAGGCGGCTTCCTGGGATGGAAGGGTTGAATTATTGAATACATTTAAAATTGTAAGATTATTCATTGTGATTGAAATGAATGAGGGCGATATTACTGAAATGTACAAGATACAGAGGGGGCTTGACAAGGTACATGCTGAGAAGGTGTTTCCTCTGAGTCTCGAACTCGAGTTGGTAGATACCGAATAAGGAACATCAATTTCAATCTGAGGTGAAAAATGATGCATTCTCTCAGAAGGTAGTCAATGTCTAGAATTCCCTAACCCAGAGAGTTGTGGAGGGATGAAGGAAATTGGGTAGGAAAGTGGAGTTGAGCCCGGAAGTAGATCAGCCATGTTCTTATCGAATGAGAATTCAGTCTTGAGGAGTCGAATAGCCGTCTCATGTTCCTACTTCTTAGTCTTTTATGTCATGCTTTTGGAAAGTAATTGGTTATTTTCCTGGAAGTCGCGTTGTACAAAGTTGCATTCCGGAGAGGAGAAAATTTGCCTGAGTTAACCCTGGATGGGATATGGGAACTGCATTCAAAGCAATTCCAGAGCAGTAGTTACAGAGTGGGGAAGCGTGGAAAAAAGGATTGCAGCTGGGGGCCACTTTCTGACCAAGCCTGGAATTTCCAAGGGCATTTCCGAAACTACACATAACCATCGGCTTGGCTTCGATCTGCCTGTTTGTAGCAGGTCCGGAGGGCTGAATGGAATATCAGAACATAGGGCTGAGGGACACAAGTGGGCTAAACGGCCCTTTGACACTACCACACTAGTAAATAAGATCATGGCTCATCTCATTTTGGTCCCAGCTGCATGCACCATTATCCCTGATTCACCTGTCTATGGAAAATCAGACAAAGCCAGCCTCGATATAATATAATGATTCAGCTATCCCAAACTTCTGAATGAAATCCCACTTTGTGAATTTTTCCTCACTCCGGCTATGACTGAGGTTGGAGGGTGTCACTGTTTCCTTTTCTAGTCCCACTCCTCCACTGCTCACAACACATTTTAAATGTAACCGATGATATGACCGATGATAAATGTCTCAGATGGGGTCAGGTTCAGTGATAGGAACAAGTCAGGCAGATTTCTTTCATCAGCCGCAGGTAACTAATAGGGCTAATGGAGCAGCATGTTAGATTTGTGGTTAGCACTGCTGCTCATATCAGCAAGGAGTTGAGCTCAATTCCAACCTCGTCCGACACTCTATGTGGAGTTTGAACATTCTTCCCGTGTCTGTGTGAGTTTCTTCCCAGTTCTCCAGTTTCCTCCCACAGTTCAAAGATGTGCAGCTTAGTTTTATTGGCCATGCTAAATTACCCAGTGTGACCAGGGATGTGAAGGTTAAGTGGGTTAGTCATGGGAAATGCAGGATTAAATGGATAGGGTAGGGGGATAGGTCTGGTTGGGATACTGTTCGGTGGGTTGATATGGACTCGATGGGTCGAATGTCCTGCTTCCACATTCTGGGGGTTCAATGACAACAGCATCAAGTTTGGGCTCTACAAACTCCCAGTCAGTATATACCTGGTTCACTCGCCTCAAGGCTTTGTATATTTCAATACGATCAGCTCTGATTCTAAGGGTAACCTGTTAAAGTCCCCATAATATCAGCCCTTCATGCATGGAATAAATGAAGTGAAGCACCTCTGAATTGCTTCCAGTGTTGCTATATCTTTTCTCAGATAAGAATTCAAAAATAAAACTAATCTCACACACCAATGAGTCTGTTTATTTTTGTTTTCTCAGGGTGTAGTGAGTCTTTGGAACACTCTTCCCTGCAGACCATTCGAGGCAGAGATATTGAATATTTTTGAGGCAAGCTTTACGAATCACAGATGAGTCAAGGATTATCGAGGAGTGGGCAGCAATGTGCAGTGTTGGGGAAAATGTAGACATTGGTACTGAATGACACGGCTCCAGAATATCCAGGAATTAAACGAAATGATAACATCGATAAAGTTTTAACGGGGAAAACGATGGCAGCGATCTGAAAGGTCAGCTTTGCTGATCTCTGCATCACACACCACCACAGTCTACCCCACACCACCATAGTCATTTACTTACAATTGAACACTAAAAGAGCTATAGAATCCTTACTAATGCCATTTTGTCAAGTGGAAATGACAAAACACGAGACAGGATCGAATAAGTCCCAACACGCAGCGCATCCGTCAGAAGCTTTCAGCATGCCTGTAGCCGCACCTGTAACACCCTCTACTCGTTCAATGGACCGAGTTACTCACCAGGACTTGGGCACCGAGTTCACCAAGTTACGGGAAATGATTGAAACCATTATTGAAGAAAAATTCAGCAGGAGGATAGAACCACTCTCAGCCATGCTCCAAAATCATGAGCAGCAACTTGAAAGCCTTGGAAACAGAGCGGATGAGGTCGAGAGCCAAACTGCAGGGGCAGAGACTGTGATCGATTCCTGTAAGGAGCGGATCCTCACCCTTGAAAAATAGGTCCGTACCTTAACTGAACAAGGTGACGACCTCGAGAACAGGGGCAGGATGAAAAATGTTCAAATCACCGGTCTGCTGGACTGGACATAAGGTGATCAGCCAGTGAGTTTTTTTGAGAGAACTGGCTGCAGAGATTCCTTCACTTCGAAGCTGAAGAGGGACGGGTGAAGAGTGAGAGAGCTCATCAGCTCAGATCAACGCCCTCACCCTGTCGTTTAGCGATTACATTGTTGCAGGGACAAAGAAAGACTTAGGGAAGCTTCCAGAACACAGGGAAGAGACCCGAAGAGGTCTCCAGGATTATGTTCTTCCAGGTCTTTTCAGCGGCAGTGATTCAGAAAAGAAAATCTTTTGATGATATCAAGAGAAGATTAAGGGAACTTGAGATTCAGTATTCTTTAATGAACTCAGCGGTGCTCCGTATGCACTAGTGCATTAGTGGATCTATCTTTCAATAGATCCACTAACTCTCCAGAGGATGGGAAAACTTTGTGGACACTTTAAAGTAGGCTGGATGCGTTGATGGAAAGCGATAACCTTGTTTCTCTTTTTAAAAAGAAAGTTTGTTGACCGTTTCTGGTATTAAGCAGTGTTAAATTATAGTCGGGGATGGGTAGAGTACACACTTTTAACTCTTTCATCAGTATTACCACTCGTTTTTCTCTTGCTTAGTTTGTGTGTCGGGTTCGGCTCAAGCTGGAGGGAGTTATGAAGGTGATCGTGATGACTGATTGACTACCTAAGGGAAATTCAGTTCCGATGTTTGTGCTTAATTGCCCTGGATGCAGTATTGATAATGGGGCAGAAGATAGAGATTTGTGACGTGCAATTGCCCCCAGTCGGCGGGGTGTAAATGCCCCTCCTGAGTGCCATTGGTACTTTGTATCTTTTTTTTGTTTTTGTATGTATTTAGTTTTGGAACGTTTTGAGAGCTTGTTAGTTGTAGTAGCTTTAGTTTGTATGTTTTTTAGGCTCTATGATTCTTTTTTCATTGGTGCTCAATGATTTGTACTTCGAGTTCTTCCTCTCTGGATTTCAAATATTGTTTCAGTGTGTAATGGCTAATGTCGTACTTAAATGGTGTATCTGGAACATTAAGGGGAGCCATTCGCCAGTTAAGAAAAAGGAAAGGGTGGATATTGTCGTATTGCAGAGATGCACTTTGATGACAAGGAACATTTGACATTACAGCAAGGTAGGTTTGATCGGATTTATTTCTCGTCTTTTAAAACTAGGAATAGGAGAGAAGCCATACTGGTGAGGAAGAATTTTTCATTTAAATTAGTAGATTGTATTAGACACCCACGGGAGGATCATAACCCCCAAAGATATATGGGGAAGAAAGCAGTAGTTTGAATGTTTATTGCTCCCTGGCTCACTGCCGTAAATTCCTGATAGATGCATTTTCCAAATTAAGTCACCTTTCTTCGTAGCACATTATCGTAGGAGGAGATTTCAATTGTCTTTTGCACCCACGGTGGACAGAATGCCCAAAAGGCTCCCAGCAACATCTTTCCAATCTGAGCAATTAGTGGATTTTTGTGTGGAACTGGGGCTGGTGGATGTACGGAGGCAGATCCACCTCATAAATAGGGATTTTACTTTCTTCTTTAACCCGCAGAAATGCAACACTAGTGTTGATCTCTTCCTCACCTTGCAGCAATCTTCGATTCAGTGGTTTTCTGTACAATCGGTGGCGAGGCTGCAGAGGATCTCAACACTTCGGTATGCAGTGAATTCCATGCTCACATAGACAGCCAAGAAGGAACTTACTTTTGCAAAACAAACGCTGTTTGAGCATGGTGATAAACCGGGCAAGTAGTTAGCCTATCTTGCGATGAAAAAGAGAGCCCCAAAGCCATTACCTCAATTAGGGAAGGTACTGGGACCCTTTCCTGCGATCCCATAAAGATTAAAGCAGCATTTCGGAAATTTTACTCTGAATTATATCAGACTGAGCATTATGAGGTTAGATGGATTAAGATGGAATCTTTCTTCAAGAACTTGGACCTTCCAGGGGTAACACCGAAATAAGCGTCTAGCCTTAAGGCACCATTGTCAGTGCTGGAGGGTGTAAAGCAGCTTCCAGGCGGACAGGCGCCCGGTCCTGACGGATGTCCAAGTGAATTTTATGAGGAATTTATAAACCTGTTGTCAGAGCCGATGCTTACTATGTTCGTCACTGACACAGTCACGACTGCGTCCCACCATCCTTAAGAGAGGCTCATATCTCTCTTATTCTTAAGAAAAGGAAGACACCGAAAGATTGTGCTTCCTATAGGCCCATCTCACTTCTAAATGTGGATTTCAAAATTCTGTCTGAGTCCCTTACATTAAGGATGGAAACTATTTATCCTTCCATTGTCAAAGTATACCAAACCAGCTTATAAAAGGCTGCAGATATTCCAACAATGTTAGGAGATTACTCAATATGATCCAAGCGTGTCAACAGCAAATTATACAGGTATTAATGATCTCTTTAGATGCAGAGAAAGCATTTGCTTGGTTTGAGTGGCTGTATCTCTTCTAAACGTTAGAATGTTTTGGTCTCGGCAAAGTTTTGATCAAGTGGGTGAGGGTCCTTGAAAGTGACCCTCTGTGTACGATCCTGTAAAATTAATATTTCTCGAGGCAGTCGACAAGGCTGTTTACGCCAGTGTTGTTTACGATGGTGATTGAGCCACTGGTGAAGGCCATCTGCAGGGACCCCAACATATCTGCCCCAGAAGTGGGATAGAAGTCACGTAAGATTACATTGTCTGCAAATGATGGTCTTATATGTTTGTTAAATTCCACAGTTTTGGTACCTCACCTCATGCAATGCATCAGTTCGAATGGTGCCTTTTCCGGCTATACTATTGATTTTACAAAGTCGGAGGCCATGCCTCTGGGCGAACTCAGGGAAATATCTGATGCCGTGGGTGAATCCTGATTTCCTTTTCAATGGTCCCAGGGGGTAATGTGCATGTTCCCTATTTAGGTATATTCATTAATCCTATCTTTGAACTTATATTTAACGTGGGATTTGCCATTTGTTTGACAAAATTCAATAAGACATTCGAAGATGGGAGCCACTTTCAATATCCTGGCTGGGTCAGATAGCTCTTATTAACATGAATTCCCTCCCTTGTTTGCTATACCCCGTGTGAATACTTTCTTTGATGTTGTGGTTCTGTTCGCCGAGCTGGAAGTTTTTGTTGCAAGCGTTTCGTCCACTGGCTGGGCGACATCATCAGTGCCTGGGAGCCTCCTGCGAAGCGCTTTTTTGATGTTTCCTCCGGTGTTTATAGTGCTTGCAGCGTGGGTTGGTACCTGGGACTTCGATGTTGTGGCTATTACGGAGACATGGGTAGAACAGGGACAGGATTGGCTGTTGCAAGTTCCAGGGTTTAAATGTTTTAGTAGGGTCAGAGATGGGGGCAAAAGAGGGGGAGGTGTGGCATTGCTTGTCAAAGATAGTATTACAGCTGTGGAAAGGACAATGGATGACGACTCGCCATCAGAGGTAATTTGGGCTGAGGTTAGGAATAGGAAAGGTGAGGTCACCCTGTTAGGAGTTTTTTACAGGCCCCCGAATAGTCCTAGAAACGTAGAAGAAAGGATTGCGAGGATGATTCAAGAGAAGAGTGAAAGTAATAGGGTGGTTGTTATGGGGGACTTTAACTTTCCTGATATTGATTGGGAAAGCTATAGCTCAAGTTCGTTAGATGGGTCAGTGTTTGTCCAATGTGTGCAGGAGGGTTTCCTGACACAATATGTAGATAGGCCAACAAGAGGTGAGGCCATACTGGATTTGGTTCTGGGTAATGAACCAGGCCAGGTGTTAGAATTAGAGGTAGGTGAGCACTTTGGGGACAGTGACCACAATTCGGTGACTTTTACTCTAGTGATGGAGAGGGATAAAAGTGCTCTACAGGGCAAGAGTTATAGCTGGGGGCAGGGAAATTATGATGCGGTGAGGCATGACTTAGGATGTGTGACCTGGAAAAGTAAGCTTCAAGGCAAGGGTGTAATTGATATGTGGAGCTTGTTCAAGGAGCAACTATTGAGTGTCCTTGATAAGTATGTACCCGTCAGGCAGGGAGGAAAGGGTCGTGTGAGGGAGCCGTGGTTTAATAAGGAATTGGAATCCCTTGTTAAATGGAAGAGGGCGGCCTATGTAAAGATGAGGCGTGAAGGTTCAATTGGGGCGATTGAGAGTTATAAGGTAGCCAGGAAGGATCTGAAGAGAGAGCTAAGAGCAGCAAGGAGGGGACATGACAGGTCCTTAGTTGGTAGGATTAGGGAAAACCCTAAGGCTTTCTATAGGTATGTCAGGAATAAAAGAATGACTAGGGTAGGAATAGGTCCAGTCAAGGATAGTAGTGGGAAGTTGCGTGTGGAGGCTGAAGAGATTGGGGAGACACTGAATGAATACTTTTCGTCAGTATTCACTCAGGAACAGGACGTTGTTGTCGATGTGAGTACCGAGTCACAATTAAGTAGAATGGATGGCTTTGAGTTATGTAGAGAAGAGGTGTTGGAAATCCTGGAAAGGGTGAAAATAGATAAGTCCCCTGGGCCTGATGGCATTTATCCTAGGATTCTCTGGGAAGCAAGGGAGGAGATTACAGAGCCATTGGCCTTGATTTTTATGTCCTAGTTGTCTACAGGAGTAGTGCCAGAAGATTGGAGGCTAGCAAATGTGGTTCCCTTGTTTAAGAAGGGGAGTAGGGATAACCCTAGTAACTATAGGCCGGTGAGTCTCACTTCTGTTGTGGGTAAAATCTTAGAGAGAATTGTAAGGGATAGGATTTATGAACATCTGGATAGGAATAATGTGGTCAAGGATAGTCAGCATGGTTTTGTGAAGGGCAGGTCGTGCCTCACAAACCTTATTGAATTCTTTGAGAAGGTGACTAAGGAGGTGGACGAGGGGAAAGCAGTAGATGTGGTGTATATGGATTTTAGTAAGGCGTTTGATAAGGTTCCCCATGGCAGACTACTGCAAAAAATACGGAGGTATGGCATTGAGGGTGAGTTGGAGATTTGGATTAGGAGGTGGCTGGCTGGAAGAAGACAGAGGGCAGTAGTTGATGGCAAAGGTTCATCTTGGAGTGCTGTCACTAGCGGTGTTCCGCAAGGATCTGTTTTGGGACCATTGCTGTTTGCCATTTTTATAAATGACCTGGAGGAGGGGTTAGAAGGTTGGGTGAGCAAGTTTGCGGATGATACGAAAGTCGGAGGAGTGGTAGACAGTGAGGAAGGATGAGGCAGGTTACAGCGGGATATTGATGAGCTGCAGAACTGGGCAGAAAGGTGGCAAATGGAGTTCAATGTAGCAAAGTGTGAGGTGATTCATTTTGGTAAGAGTAATAAAAAGATGGGGTACTGGGCTAACGGTCGGATACTTGATAGTGTGGATGAGCAGAAAGATCTTGGTGTCCATGTACACAAATCTTTGAAAGTTGCCACCCAGGTAAATAGTGCGGTGAAGAAGGCATATGGCGGACTGGCTTTTATTGGTAGAGGAATTGAGTTCCGGAGTACTGAGGTAATGTTGCAGTTATATAAGACTCTGGTGCAGCCGCATCTGGAGTATTGTGTGCAGTTTTGGTCCCCATACTATAGGAAGGATGTGGAGGCACTGGAACGGGTGCAGAGGAGGTTTACCAGGATGTTGCCTGGTATGGTAGGAAAATCGTATGAGGAAAGGCTGAGGCACTTGGGGCTGTTTTCATTGGAGAAAAGAAGGTTTAGGGGTGACTTGATAGAGGTGTACAAGATGATTCGGGGTTTAGATAGGGTCGACAGTGAGAATCTTTTTCCACGTATGGAGTCAGCTATTACAAGGGGGCATAGCTTTAAATTAAGGGGGGGTAGGTATAGGACAGATGTTCGGGGTAGATTCTTTACTCAGCGAGTCGTGAGTTCATGGAATGCCCTGCCTGTAGCAGTGGTGGACTCTCCTTCATTATGGGCATTTAAACGTGCATTGGATAGGCCTATGGAGGATAGTGGGCTAGTGTAGGTTAGGTGGGCTTGGATCGGCGCAACATCGTGGGCCAAAGGGCCTGTACCGCGCTGTATTCTTCTATGTTCTATGTTCTATGCTCTGTCCCTGCCGCTTCTGGTTGTCAGTTTCAGCTGTCCGCTGTAGTGGTTGGTATATTGGATCCAGGTCGATGTGTTTGTTAATGGAGTTTGTGGATGAATGCCATGCCTCTAGGAATTCCCTGGCTGTTCTCTGTCTGGCTTGCCCTATGATAGTAGTGTTGTCCCAGTCGAATTCATGTTGCTTGTTGTCTGCGTGTGTGGCTACGAAGGATAGCTGGTCGTGTCGTTTCGTGGCTAGTTGATGTTCATGTATGCGGATAGTTATCTGTCTTCCTGTTTGTCCTATATAGTGTTTTGTGCAGTCCTTGCATGGTATTTTGTACACTACATTAGTTTTGCTCATGTTGGGTATCGGGTCCTTCGATCTGGTGAGTTGTTGTCTGAGCGTGGCTGTTGGTTTGTGTGCCGTTATGAGTCCTTGGGGTCGCAGTAGTCTGGCTGTCAGTTCCGAGATGCTCCTGATGTATGGTAGTGTGACTAGTCCTTTTGGTTGTGGTATGTCCTCGTTCCGTGGTCTTTCTCTTAGGCATCTGTTGATGAAGTTGCGCGGGTATCCGTTTTTGGCGAATACCTTGTATAGGTGTTCCTCTTCTTCTTTTTGCAGTTCTGGTGTACTGCAGTGTGTTGTGGCCCTTTTGAATAGTGTCCCTGATGCAGCTTCGTTTGTGTGTGTTGGGGTGGTTACTTTCATAGTTTAGGACTTGGTCTGTGTGTGTGGCTTTCCTGTATACCCTTGTAGTGAATTCTCCGTTCGGTGTTCTCTGTACCATCACGTCTAGGAATGGGAGTTGGCTATCGTTTTCTTCTTCTCTCGTGAATCGGATTCCTGTGAGTGTGGCGTTGATGATCCGGTGTGTTTTTTTCTATTTCCGTGTTTTTAATGATTACAAACGTGTTATCGACATATCTGACCCAGAGTTTGGGTTGAATTTGTGGTAGGACTGTTTGTTCTAACCTTTGCATAACTGCCTCTGCTATGAGTCCCGAGATTGGTGATCCCATGGGTGTTCCGTTGATTTGTTCCGTTGACAACCGGAAGCGGCAGGGACAGAGCACTATAAACACCGGAGGAAACATCAAAGAAGCGCTTCGCAGGAGTCTCCCAAGCACTGATGATTTCGCCTAGCCAGGGGACGAAACGTTTGCAACAAAAACTTCCAGCTCGGCGAACAGAACCACAACAACGAGCACCCGAGCTACAAATCTTCGCACAAACTTTGAGCTTTCTTTCATGTTTCCCAGACAGACATTTAGGAGACTAAATGGTGATGTAGCTCTGATTTGTCACCAGAAGCGACCCCTTAACAAGTTAACCAAATTACAATGACCCCACAGTTTGTGGGGAGTAGATCTCCTGGATATTAAAAGCTATCAATTAAGTTCTTCTTTATCCGATGTTAGTGCGGCCTCGGCCTCAATATGGTTAGATATTGAAGCTTCTCAGGCAAAGTGCTCCCTTATTAGTCTGCTAATCATAGACAAAATGAGGGCAGTTACGAAGTATTGCCATTTCCCAATAAATATTAATAATTTTAAAGTAGGGACGGCAATGTGTCCGATCGAGGGCAACAAAGCCAAACCTCATTTCTTCCCCCAAAACTTGGTGTACCATGTTTCCGACGGGGGATACTGGATTCCATGTTTAAAGTATTGCCAACTCGTGGGTGTATCTTGCTTTGATGATTTATCTGACGGAGAAACAAGGATGTCCTTTGATCAAATAAGTCGTAACTATAGACTACCGAGTAGAGATCTCTTCTGTTTTCGTTTTATCAGATCAGAGATGTTGTTCAGAAAAGAACCGCGCTTTTAACAGACCCGTACATATCCGATACAGAGAAGAGGCTGCTTAGTGCGAAGAACACACTCTCTGTCAGTACCCTTTATCATTTGTTGGAGAGTGGCACCTCAGACGAGACTTTGTGCCTTTCTGAGGTCTACAAACAGAGTTGGGGGTTCAGATCTCTTTGGACACAGGGGAGGATATTTGTGAAAATGCAAGAAGGATTTCAATCTGTAAGAAGACTCTTACCATGTAGTAGAAGATTCTTCATAGTCTATCTGGCCCCAGATACTCTCTCAAAATTCAAGATGGGAGTATGCCTTAAATACAAAATGACTATGGACACTCTTACTCATTGCTTGTTGACCTTCCACCGACGCTATTGGAGCGATGTGCTCAGGTTTCCCTTTTTCTGGGCCTGCCCAGTCTAACTTACTCAGATGTGCATAGGAAAAAATGCTTCAATACCATCACTCTCTGTGTTCAGGAAAAAAAAAAGTTCTGTTGTGTTGGGTGTCTGAAAATCCCCGGGGTCTATTGGGTTTGTCGTAACCTCGTCATGGAGCATAGCCCTTTGGACTTTTTTAAAGGTATGTTGCACCAGAAAATAAAGGATTTTTATAAGACATGTAAGCCGTTTTTGAATTACCAAGGTACAGGCTGATCTGCCACTCTAATAAGGACTTTTATATAGCTGTGACGAACTTGACTAATGAATCTAATGTCCAGAGAGGAGGAATTACGAACAAATGAACGTGTATTAGTTAATGCTCTTGAAGGTTGAGAGCTATAGTTTTGTTACACTGAGTTCTACTATTCGTTTTTAATTTTTTAAAAAAAAATTTCTGTCCATTGATTTACCTTTTCTTACGTCCATGCACATGGGTGTAATTGTGTTCAATTTGCATTGTTTTTTTCAGTTGGGTACTTATTGGTTCATTGAAACATTAAAAAGATTTTCTCTGAATAACAATATTTTTGAAAAAATTAAAATGTTAACATGGATAGAGTCCCAAAGGACCACTTTCTCATTAGTGAGGCCACAAATTATGGTTTATCTTAACGGTCATCACACCTCGGGTGACAGGATGATGTTGAGAGGGTGTGCCATTCGTGGCAACCTCTGTCTGTGTGGGGAATTGAACATGCGCTGTTGGCCTTCCTCTGCATCCCAAGCCAGCCAGCCAACAGACTGCGAGGCTGTGTAACTGCTATAAATAGAAATAGCCAAAGTCAAAGTAAAATATAAACTTTGATAAGAAGGAAAAAAAGGTACAATTCAGATAACGGTCAAGATAATGGCTGAGAGGAAAAAAATCTCCGCTGGAAACGAGAGAGTTGATTGGATGCTACCTTTGGTTGAATAAGTTGACCCGAGCGAAATAACCAGAATTACTAATTGTGATTAGATGTCGATAACTATATAGTATTATTGCCTTTTCTTGAACAGAGCCTCAATTCTGATCGCCATTCAGCATTCCTTATACCTACCAGCCTTACCCTGCTAATGGACAGTAACATGCTGTCGCTAGACTCTGTAAATCATTTGTGAAGGCTTCCCACTTTCACGCCAATAGCTTCTTCAAAGCAGCTTTTCAAAGTGCCAACATAAAACGTTCAAAGTTGGCCTGACTCAACTTAAAACTTTATAATTTATATTAGGAGTATTCTTCTCCATAAGTATTTTACAACTGATAGTTACTGCATAACAGACTCAAGAAGCAGAATGACCCCCTCCTGTCCCTCTGTAACAGACTTGAGAGGCTGAATGGCCTCCCCCTGTCCCTTTGTAACAGGGGCGTGTGGACAGAATTACTTCCTCCTGTTCCTGCGCAACAGTCTCGATGCTCTGAATGATGTCCCAAGGTTATGGAAGAATTTGACAACAGTGCACATAAAACCAGAAGCAACATTACACAAAGTAAATGGACAATAAATATATACACTAGTTTATTGGCTCTGGAAATTACCCCACCAGTCACCTTATGCAGTTGGTCTGTTACTTTTTCATTGTCGCCCTTTATACATAGTCCTGCACTGTTCTGGCACTACTCCCACATACAAAAGAAACAATAAGTATATTGAACGATTTATGGTCCATCCCTAAGCAATGACCATCCATTCCACCCACACCGAGTAAATGTTCCCTTTCATTGGGATATGAAAAGTGATGTCAGGAAGGGGTTAACTGGAACTGTTTGTTCCGTGACTGTGATTAATGTTAGTCTCCATGGGTTGCAATTACCCCAGTGGACGGTTTCCATCTTTTAATGATAAGTGGGTCCGTTCAATGTGTTTTCCCACAGTGTGGTGGGAGCATCACTAACAGTATTAACAGAATTAAGAGTATTAACGGCCTAGTAACTATAGGCCGGTGAGTCTCACTTCTGTTGTGGGCAAAGTCTTAGAGAGAATTGTAAGGGATAGGACTTATGCACATCTGGATAGGAATAATGTGATCAAGGATAGTCAGCATGGTTTTGTGAAAGGCAGGTCGTGCCTCACAAACCTTATTGAATTCTTTGAAAAGGTGACGAAGGAGGTTGATGAGGGGAAAGCGGTAGATGTGGTATATATGGATTTTAATAAGGCGTTTGATAAGGTTCCCCATGGTAGGCTACTGCAGAAAATACGGAGATATGGCATTGAGGGTGAGTTGGAGGTTTGGATTAGGAATTGGCTGGATGGAAGAAGACAGAGGGTAGTAATTGATGGCAAAGTCTCTTTATGGAGTGCCGTCACTAGCGGTGTTCCGCAAGGATCTGTTTTGGGACAATTGCTGTTTGTCATTTTTATAAATGACCTGGAAGAGGGGTTAGAAGGTTGGGTGAGCAAGTTTGCGGATGATACGAAAGTCGGAGGAGTTGTTGACAGTGAGGAAGGATGTGGCAGGTTACAGCAGGATATAGAGAAGTTGCAGAGCTGGGCAGAAAGGTGGCAAATGGAATTCAATGTAGCTAAGTGTGAGGTGATTCACTTTGGGAAGAATAACAAAAAGATGGGGTACTGGGCTAATGGTCGGATACTTGGTAGTGTGGATGAGCAGAGGGATCTTGGTGTCCATGTACACAGATCTCTGAAAGTTGCCACCCAGGTAAATAGTGCGGTGAGGAAGGCATATGGCGTACTGGCTTTTATTGGTAGAGGAATTGAGTTCCGGAGTCCTGAGGTCATGATGCAGTTGTATAAGACTCTGGTGCGGCCGCATCTGGAATATTGTGTGCAGTTTTGGTCGCCATACTATAGGAAGGATGTGGAGGCACTGGAACGGGTGCAGAGGAGGTTTACCAGGATGTTGCCTGGTATGGAAGGAAGATCGTATGAGGAAAGACTGAGACACTTTGGGGCTGTTTTCATTAGAGAAAAGAAGGTTTAGGGGTGACTTGATTGAGGTGTACAAGATGATTAGGGGGTTAGATAGGGTTGACAGTGTGAACCTTTTCCCGCGTATGGAGTCGGGTATTACAAGGGGGCATAGCTTTAAATTAAGGGGGGGGGGGGTAGATATAGGACTGAAGTTAGGGGTAGGTTCTTCACTCAGCGAGTCGTAAGTTCATGGAATGCCCTGCCAGTAGCAGTGGTGGACTCTCCCTCTTTATGGGCATTTAAGCGGGCATTGGATAGGTATATGGAGGATAGTGGGTTAGTATAGGTTAGGTGGGCTTGGATCGGCGCAACATCGAGGGCCAAAGGGCCTGTACTGCGCTGTATTCTTCTATGTTCTATGTTCTATGAATCAGCAGCTCCAGAGAGACAGGGGGAGAGATCAGAGTCTGACCACAAGAGTCTGGAATGTTTCAACAATAAATCAGAATCTGAGAACATTAGACTGGAATGTCCCAAGAATGGGCAGGAGTTTATACTGGGATGTTTGGTTTCTTTCTACGTATTATGATCGAAGGTCATTATCGTGGCGGATCAAATATGTACTTTACATTATGCAATATTTTTATTATCCTGGTTTTTGTTGGTGTATCTGGTAAGTCGCATTGTTCAGTAATTAATTCTATAAATCATGTTTGACAGTAATACTGTTCTTTATTCACTCTACCCTCCTTGCCACTGTTATTGTTCCTGCTAAGACTCTAAATCCACATATTCACTTGACAACCCGCTACTAAATTGTTAATTCACCCTCTCCCTCCTTGCTTCTGGCAGTGTTACTCATGGCTTGCTATGTTGACTTGCTCAGTTTCACCTGTGATCCATGATTCGTTGTATCACTGAACTTGCTATCTAAATATTGAAAGCATTGAGGTCACTATCTTCTTTTCTGGTTACAAACTGCATTTCCTTCCTCTGACTCCATCTCATCTCCGGCCAATATCTGAAGCTGAAATAGACAAATAACAACAGTGGTGATCCCTTTGGACATGAACCAATTCCTGACACTAAACCCTGACCATTCCTAATTATAACTACTGATAAATCCAGTATATACTTCACTGGCTCATCCCATCTGCTATTTGAACCATGAGCTGTGAAATACAGTCTTAAAGATGGCATTCGTCTGTTGCTGACACTCACAGCCGCAAACCTGCAGAAACAACTCTGCGTCAATACTCCACAGCTCATACCTGATATCACACAGAACTCCCCATCCATCCATCATTCCTGTGCGTATTATTATATAATGCAATTGGGTCTGGCGATGCCTTTATTTAATATTCTCAAGAACGTCATTAACAGCTGCCCATGAACTATCTCTCTCTGTCCATTATACTAAGCCCTAACAGTTGTTCATATTTAAATTGATTTCCTCCAGGTGTGCTCTCTCTTAAACAATGATTTTCACATCTAACACTGCCCCAGAACCACACACACATGCACACATAAAACCCCTTGTCTTGAACTGATGCATGAAGATACAGAGACATTAATTTGTGGGAGCCCATTTACTGTCACTCGCAGAAATTGTCCCGTGTTAGGCAGTTACGCAGTGCAAATGTAGCAGCAATATACCGGCAAAGCTTTACATTACTGCTATGCTGGGCAGCTGGTCCAGCTTACTGAGCAATAAACTGACATAGTCAGCACAGCTCCTCATGCTGGCCAGATAGTCCACCTTACCGAGCAATACACGAGCATAGTCTGCACAGCTCCCCACGCTGGGCAGATAGTCCACCTTACTGAGCAATAGACTAGCTTAGTCTGTACAGTTCCCCATGCTGGGCAGATATTCCACCTTACCGAGCAATACAAAGCACAGTCTGCACAGCTCCCCATGCTGGGCAGATAGACCAGTTTACTGAGCAATACACTGGCACAGTGTGCATAGCTCTCCATGCTGGGTTGTCTACTTGTCCCAGTGTATAGTTTCTGCGTTTGTTCTGTGAGGCAAATTCAGAATTTAGTGAACAAATTTGGTCAGCTGATCTGGCAATGCCTTTATTCAATGTTCTCATTCTTGTGGCCTGACCCGCCAAGGTCTCACTGCTCCAGATAGACACCCTCCCTTGTTTTTTTAGCTCATATTTAAACAACATGCTCTGGTTTTGTCTTAATTGTCCGTTTCTATCTTTAATATGAATGTCTCTGTCCATCTGTATCTTTCTCTGGCCTTGGTTTTTGGTTGTGTATTGTATCGAATGCTGGCATCATGAAGTTCAGAAATAATGTAATGGTGTGTGTCAAGTTATTGTTCACTTCCCGCTGTGTTTCATATGTTACTCCATGGACAGGGGAATGTGTGCTGGGCTGTTTTTCACTTCCTGGTGTGTCCCTTGAGGTGCTTCATGAAGAGGTGTGTGTGTATGCAGGGCAGCCGTTCACTTCCCGGTGTGTCCCATGTCGTCCTCCATGTTGGACAGCGGTGTGTGTGCTGGGCTGTTGTTCACTTGCTGGCGTATCCCATGTGGTGCTCCATGGACAGGGTGTTGTGTTTTGGGTTATTGCTCACTTCCTGGTGTGTCCCAAGTTGTGCTCCATGTTGGACAGGGAGTTTCAGCATCTTTGACTCATGTCTTTAAAATGTGGTCTACTGAACGCCTGTGTTCACCCCTCTCAGCTGATCACGTGGTCAGAAACACGAGGAGGAACCTGAAGTATAATTATAAAGGAGTAGATATCTCACTTTTAGTGGAGGGAAGTTTGATTGTCTCCTGTTATTGAAAAGTTAGTGGAGGGGATGGGGATGGGAATGGTTTGCTGGAGGTTGTGCTGTGAGCTATCTCAGACATTCAGGGAGACCAGAGGATTTGGTGACCCAACTCTGGATGGAGCATGGAGACTGTAGTTACATCATCAGTGTCTGTAACATGAACAACAAATGGAGCAGAGGCTGCAGAGCATGGACGCTCTGAAACCACGGAATGGGTGTATGTGGGGAAAGGGATCTGCCAAATCTGTCTGGTCTTAAAGTGAGCACAGGCTCTCACTCTCATCCTTAAACACACACACACACACACACACGCACACACACACCCTCTTTCGCTCACACACATGGAAACAAACATACACATCATCTCTCTCTCACTCGCACGCCACCCCACCGCCCCACCACCACACACACACACTCCGCATCTTTCGCACAGACACACCTATAAATCGGGGGGGGGGGGGGGGGGGGGAGGCTAATTTGCGTTTGCAGATTTATTATTGTGGATAGATTGTATTTTGTTCAAAACAACATTCAATTTGTTCGCAGCCAATCATTTTATATAGTCCTGCTTTGGAAATAAAACCAGCATGAATCCAGGGTAAAACAAGTCGGACTCCACACAAGACCTTCCATGGTTTGTGCAAGGAAGATCACATCTTAGCAAACGTAACAGAATTCTTTGAGGAATGACAAAGTTGATGGTGGAGAAAGGACTGTAGATATCAAAAACATGGTCTTCAGTAAGGCGTTTGATGAGATAGACTGATGGAGAAGGTGAAGTCGCAGGGGTCCATGGTGTAGTAGCTAGATGAATTAGAGAACTGGCTGGGCAACAGGAGACAGAGAGTAGTAATGGAAGGGAGTTTCTCAAAATGGAAAACTCTTCTGCGTGTTGTTTCACAGTGATCCGTGCTGGGACCACTGTTTGTTGTGATAAATTTACATGATCTGAAGGAAGGGAGAGGTGGTCTGATTAGCAAGTTTGCAGATGACACTAAGATTGGTCGAGTAGCAAAAATTTGAGGGGACTGTCAGAGAACACTGCTGAATGTAGATATATTGGAGAGTTAGGTGGAGAAAAGGCAGATGTGAGGTGATGCATTTTGGAAGATCCAATTCGAGAACGAATTATACAGTAACTGGAAAAAGCCCTGGGGAAAATTGATGTACAGAGAGATCTGGGTGTTCACATCCATTGTTCGTTGAAAGTGGCAGGTCAATAGAATGATCAAGAAGGCATACAGCATACTTTCCTTCCTGCATTCTAACAATTTAAGAAGTGGAGATCCACAGTGGTTAACTCGTCACCAACAGGAGGGAATCTGTTGGAATCTATTGCGTACAAGTGTAGGCAGGCCGTATTACAGTTGTATAGGACTTTGGTTCGGTCACATTTGGAATACTGCGGACAGTTCTGGTTGCCACATTACTGAAAGGATCTGGATGCTTTCGAAAGATGGCAGAGTATTTTCACCAGAATGTTGCCTAGTATGGAGAGAACGACATATAAAAGAGAGGTTTGGTAGATAAGGATTATTTTCATTAGAAAGATGGAGGTTGAGGGAGGACTTGATTGAGGTCTACAAAATCTTAAGAGATGAAAACAGGGTGGATAGCAAGAAGCTTATTCCCAGAGTGGGGGACTCAGTTACTAGGGGTCAAGAATTCAAGGTGAAAGGGGAAAACTTTATTGGAGATATGCTCGAAAAGTTCTTTGCACAGAGGGTGGTGCAATCACACATGTTGATTGCAATAGGGACCACTGTATTTCTCTGTATTCACTTCGGAAGGTTATGAATGCTTCTTCCCTTCAAATGATTTATGAAGGGAAGAAGTGGGAGAGTCGAGGACGACAGGCAGGTTAGTTGTCATCCACAGTAGGGAATCTGTTGCAACCTATTGTAATGAAGATCTTATTGGACACTGAGAAAGTTATAGCAAATTTCAAATGAATTGTTCTGCATTTATGAAAGGGAAGTTACAATTTACAAAATTTTTCTTGAAGATATCTCTTGTATTTGGAAGTAATGGCGAATCAGTGAATATGGTACAGTCAGATATTCAGGACGAGTTTTAATCAGCACACACAGGAAGTTAGCAAAAAACAATAAAGCAAAGTATATTGGGAGGAACATATGCAAACAGGGGAAGGTAAGCACTGGAGAAACTATTGGAGAACATAGGTGGTGGTAGAAGGCTGTTTGTGTGACTGCAGACCGGTGTACGCTGGTGTGCCACAGTTTTCAGTGCTGTGTCCCTTTAAACGCCTTCATTTAAAGGGAATCCGAATACAGACGATGAAGAATCAACTAGACTCAAAGTGTTAGCTTGCTCTCTCTTTACGGATGTTGTCTGACTAACTGTGATTCAATACCAGCGTCCTGTGCTTAAACGAAGGAGACTACAACAGAATGGAGGGAGTACTTGGCAAAAGTCGACTGGAAACACATACTTTATGGTGAGAGTTGACGAGCAGTGGAGGATTTGCAACAAATGTTTTCGAAGTCCGAAGCAAAAATATATTCAGTGAAAAGGAAAGACTCGAAGGAAAGTGGAAGTCTGCCGTGGGTGTCTAAGCAAATATGCAAGGTTAGCAAATTGAAAGAGATGGAATGCAAAGAGGCTAAGTACAGCAGGAACCTAGAAGATTGGGAAAAGATTAAAGGTCAACAGAAAGCCATGAAAAGGGTTATAAAGAAAAGTAGGATAGAACACGAGAAAAAAAAACTAGCACAGTATGTGAAGACAGATAGCAGATGATTCCCTTAATATAAAAAATGAAAATGAGTGGCTAACTTAAATGTTGGTCCTTGAAAGGATAAGAAGGAGCATTTAGTTACAGGATATGATGAAATGGCTGTGGCATTGAACAGGTATTTTGTATCAGTCTTTATTGTGAACGACACTAATAACATGCCAGTGATCGACGAAGACCTGAAGATTCTAGATTAGAGTGGTGTTGGCAAAGCACAGCAGTTCAAGCAGCATCTGAGGAGCAGAAACATCGACGTTTCGAGCTTTATCAGCACCACTCTAATCTAGAATCTGGTTTCCAGCATCTGCAGTCCTTGTTTTTACCAAAGAGATGAAGGTAGGTTAGGTGAGGACTTGTGAACAATCATTATTACAGAGGAGGTGGCGTTGGGCAAGCTAATGGAGCTAAGTGTTGACGAATCCTCTGGCCCTGATGTAATGTATTCCAGGGTACTAAAAAGATAGCGGGAGAAATAACAGGTGTACTTGTGGTAATTTTCTAAAATGTGCTGAACTCTGGGGCAGTCCCAGCAGATTGAAAAACAGCAAATGGCACGCCATTGTTTAAAAAGGCAGATAGATAAAAGTTGGGGAATTATAAACCAGTTAACTTAAAATTAGTAGTGCGGAAGATGCTTTGACTGTATTATCAAGGAAGAAATAGCAAGGCATTTTGATAGAAAACGGCCCATTGCACAGATGCAGCAAGGATGCATGAAGGGCAGATCATGCTTAACCAGTTTTTTGGAAATCTACGAAGACATTACGAGCAAGATAGACAACAAGGCCGCAGTGGATGTGGTGTATCTAGGTTTCAAAAAGGCTTTGACAGTGTGCCACATAGTAGGCTGATGCATAAGATAAAGCTGGATGGCGTTACGGCTGAAGTATTAGCATGGATAAAAGATTGGTTGACTAACGGGAAGCAAAGAGTGAGTATAAACGGGTGCTGTCCTGGCTGGCAATCAGTGCTGAGTGGTGTGCCTCAGGGATCAGTGTTGGGGTTAGAATTATTCACAATTTATATAGATGATGTGGAGTTGGGAGCATGCATAGTTTGTCAAAGTTTGCAGATGGCACGAAGATGAGCGACAGAGCAAAGAGTGCAGAGTACTGTGCAACTTTGCAGAGGAAAATAGTTACATTGCATGAATGGGTAAAGGTCTGGCAGATGGAGTACATTGTTAATAAATATGAAGTAATCTATTTTGTTAGGAGAACCAGTAAAAATTATTATTCCTTGAGTTGTAAAAAGATGCATCATGCTGCTGTGCAGAGGGACCTGGGTGTCCTTGTGCATGAAACACAGAAGGTTGATCTGCAGTAACATCAAGTAATTAGGAAGGTAAATGGTATTTTGTTCTTCATTGCGAAAGGGGTTGAATTTAAAAGCAGGGAGGTTATGTTGCAACTGTACAGGGAACTGGTGAGGTCATACCTGGAGTATTGTGAGCAGTTTTGGCCTCCTTACTTGCAAAGCGATGTACTGGCATTGGAGTTGGTGCAGACGAGGTTCATTCTGATGAACCTGGAGTTGAGGAGGTTGTCTTAGGAGGAGAGACTAAGTAGATCAGTATTATATTCATTGGAATTTATAAGAATAAGAGGAGGATCTTATAGAAACATAAAAAAATTATGAAGGGAAGAGGTAAGAAAAAGTAGAGAGGATGGATCCACTGGCAGGTGAAGCTAGGACAAGATGGAATAACCTCAATATTAGAGGGAGCATATTTAGGATTGAATTGCGAAAGAACCTTTTCACCCAGAGGCTTGTAATTCTATGGAATTCCCTGCCCAGTGAAGTAGTTGACGTTACTTCAGTAAATATTTTTCGAGCTGAGATAGATATGTTTTGAACAATGAAGTAAATTACGGATACGGTGAGAGCGCAGGTAAGTGGATATGAGTCCATCAGCCTTGATGTTACAGAATGGCTGAGCAGGTTAGAAGGACCAGATGGCCTACTCCTGCTCCGAGTCCTTCTGCTCTTCTGTTCTTATGAAAGGGGAGTGGCCAGTTCTCCCAGCGCAGACCCTCTGCTTTGATTTGTTTGGACTGATTTCTCGCAGACTGGCTGTTTACTGAAAGCAGGCAGCCAGTTGTGAAGCTATCAGGCCAAAGAAGAAGGTCCATGCTGATCCTCCCCCCTCTCTGATATCTCTCCTGGAAGAACCTGGGTTTGATTTTTCCACGGGGTATTTATGTGGATTGTTTCAAGTACTTCGAACAACACCTTAGATTATTTAGATACAGATTGCTTACAGTGTGGAAACAGGCCCTTTGGCCCAACAAGTCCACACCGACCCTCCAAAGAGCAACCCACCCAGATCCATTCGCCTACATTTACCCCTTCATCAAACACTACACGCAATTTAGCATGGCCAATTCAGCTAACCGGTGCATTTTTGGACAGTGGGAGGAAACCGGAGCACCCGGAGGAAACCCACACAGACACGGGGAGAATGTACAAACTCCACACAGACAGTTGCCTGAGGTGGGAATTGAGCCCGGGTCTCTGGCGCTGTGAGGCAGCAGTGCTAACCACTGTGCCACGGTACCACCAATGGCTTTCAACCATTTTCAGATCCTCAGTTGAGAAGTGGAGTGCTACTGAAGAACAGAAATATTCACCTGGAATATTAGTTGAGTAGCCAACTTTTAATATTTTTTAATATTTATTTATAAAACTTTAAAATGGCAAAAGCTGGGAATAATCACTTTAGTTCGACTTACTGTGGAACTAGTAGCATGGATATGGCTTCTAATTGGCTGTCTCTTGGTATTGTCATTCCTAATCACTTTACACAGTAATGCCCTACATTTTTGTAGGCTGGATTGAACGTCAGTTCTTGGTCTTCCCATGTACCCACTCCTTATTAATTAATTTGCTAACATCATTAAGTTAGGATAATTTGTTGGGTTTTCGGATAAGTTGTTATTCTGCATGCTACTCTCTTCTGTTTGTGTTTCATTCCGTAACCTTGAAAATATATTCTGTTTTATTTAAAACTAAGTGGTTTGACCAGCTGCCTTACACCTGCTTAAGGCAACAAGCAAGGTTTGAGTCTGCACTACTTCCTTGAAATGACTTGAGGTGGTCTGTCCTGGCCCATAACAGTGTGCAACAATGAGATCTAATATACTGGCATGGGTTGGTCATGGTAGAGAGCTGAAAGAAAAAGTGAGTCAGAATAAACAGTTCCTTTTTTTGGAGTGGAAAGCAATTACCATAAGACTATAAGACATAGGAGCGGAAGTAAGGCCATTCGGCCCATCGAGTCCACTACGCCATTCAATCATGGCTGATGGGCATTTCAACTCCACTTACCCGCCTTTTCCCCGGAGCCCTTAATTCCTTGTGACATCAAGAATTTATCAATTTCTGCCTTGAAGACATTTAGCGTCCCAGCCTCCACTGCACTCTGAGGCAATGAATTCCACATGCCCAACACTCTCTGGCTGAAGAAATGTCTCCGCATTTCTGTTCTGAATTTACCCCCTCTAATTCTAAGGCTGTGTCCACGGGTCCTAGTCTCCTCGACTAAAGGAAACAATTTCCTAGCGTCCACCCTCTCCAAGCCATGTATTGTCTTGTAATTTTCTATTAGATCTCCCCTTAATCTTCTAAACTCCAATGAATACAATCCCAGGATCCTCAGCCGTTCCTCATATGTTAGACCTATCATTCCATGGATAATCCGTGTGAATCTCCGCTGGACAAGCTCCAGTGCCAGTATGTCCTTCCTGAGGTGTGGGGACCAAAACCGGACACTTTACTCCAAATGCGGCCTAACCAGAGCTTTATAAAGTCTCAGTAACACAACAGTGCATTTATATTTCAATCCTCGCGAGATAATTGACAACATTGCATTCGCTTTCTTCATCACGGACACAACCTGCATGTTTACCTTTAGATAATCCTCAACTAGCTCTCCCAGATCCCTCTGTACTTTGGCTTTACGAATTTTCTCACCGTTTAGAAAGTAGTCAATGCTTGTATTCTTTTTTCCAAAGTGCAAGACCTCGCATTTGCTCACATTGAATTCCATCAGCCATTTCCTGGACCACTCTTCCAAACTGTCGAGATCCTTCTGCAGCCTCCCCACTTCCTCAGTACCTCCTGCCTATCCACCTAACTTTATATCATCGGCAAACTTCGCTAGAATGCCCCCAGTCCCTTCATCCAGATCATTAATATATAACGTGAACAGCTGCGGCCCCAACACTGAACCCTGCGGGACATCGCTTGTCACCGGCTGCCATTCCGAAAAAGAACCTTTTATCCCAACTCTCTGCCTTCTGTCAGACAGCCAATCCTCAATCCATACCAGTAGCTCACCTCGAACACCATGGGCCCTCACCTTGCTCAGCAGCCTCCCGTGTGGCACTTTATCAAAGGCCTTTTGGAAGTCTAGGTAGATAACATCCACTGGGTTTTCCTGGTCGAACCTACTTGCCACCTCTTCAAAGAACTCCAACAGATTTGTCAGGCACGACCTCCCCTTACTTGTTCTAATCCAATCCTGCTCTTCCAAGAATTTAGAAACCTCATCCTTAATGATGGATTCTAGAATTTTACCAACAACCGAGGTTAGGCTAATTGGCCTATAATTTTCGATCTTTTGCCTTGGATCCTTTCTTGAACAAGGAGATTACAACACCAATCTTCCAATCATCCGGGACTTTCCCTGACTCCAGTGATTTTTGAAAGATCTCAACCAACGCCTCCGCTATTTCCTCAGCCACCTCCCTCAGAACTCTAGGATGTAGCCCATCAGGGCCAGGAGATTTATCAATTTTAAGACATGTTAGCTTTTCTAGCACTTTCTCTTTTGTAATGGCAACCCATACTCAACTCAGCCCCCTGACTCCCTTTAATTGTTGGGATATTACTCATGTCTTCCACTGTGAAGACTGATGCAAAGTACTTATTAAGTTTTCCTGCTATTTCCTTATCTCCCATCACTAGGCTTCCAGCATCAGTTTGAAGTAGCCCAATGTGTATTCTTGCCTGTCGTTTGTTTCTTATGTATTGAAAGAAACTTTTACTATCATTTCTAAAATTACGCCAGTCTTATGTAGTTTCAGAACCAAGATATTTGTGCATCTTTTGTTATTTTTCACTTCCCAGTGTACGGCAATCCAAGTGGGTCAGGACATTTGAGCAGCTTTGACATATACCTTTGAACATGTTCAAAACCAGAAATTTCTGGAGAAACTCAGTAGGTCTGTCAGCATCTGTGGAGACAGAGAAACAGAAAGAGTGTTTCAAGTCCAGCGTGACCCTTGTTCAGAACTGGAGAGGGCTGCTTAATGCCTTGGCAAAAGTGGACGAGGGATGATAGGAAAGAGAGCATGTGGAGACGCAATGGCACAGAGTGATGGGTTTTTAATTGTGGTGAAAGAGAAACAGATATAAAATTGGTTTAAATTAAAGTGTGGATGGCAGAAATGGGTTGTCTCTATTGAGTGCAGGATAAAAAGGACACTGACGAGATCATTGGGAGGCCAGGAAGGAGAATATATGAAAAATGGAGAACAGCCATAATGGAGTCAGGCTGTGAATTTGGAATTGTGTATTAACCCCTGCAGACTGTGACACATCAAAGTGTAAAGTTAGGTGTTACGCGAGCTTGGGTAATGTTTCACTGCAACATTGCAGCAGCTTAGGACCGAAATGTTAGGATGAGCGCAAGGTCGGTTATTGAAATGAGAAGCAATGAGAGGCTCAGGGTTATTCCTACAGACAGAGTGAAAGTGGTCCTCGAACCAGTCTCTGTTTGGTCTCCCCAGTGTGAAGGAGACAGCATTGTGAGCAGCATTGACAGGAGACCGGATTGAAAGAGTAAAAGTGAAATGCTACTTCACCAGGAAGGTATGTTTGGGTCTTGGACAGTGAGGAGGGAAAGGTGAATGGGCAAGTGTTTCAGCTTCTGTAATTGCATGGGAAGGTGTTATGGGCGAGTTGGGAAGTGTTCGGGATGATGGAGGGTGTCACAGAAGAAATGGTCCCTATGAAATGCTGTCAGTGGTCGCGAGGGAAAGATGTGTTTGATGGTGCTGTCCCATTGGAGATGGTGGAAGTGGCGGAAGATGATTCTGTGAATGTGGATTCTAGTGCAGTAGAAGTGAGGACGAGGGGAGATCTATCATTGTTCTGGGAAGGAGGGGACGGAGTGAGGGCAGAAGCGTTGGAGATGAGATGGTCACAGCTGAAGGCCCTGTCCACCGGAATTAGCGGATTTCTAATTTGAAGGAAAAGGAGGTCACGTCACAAGCAGTTCACTGGAATGTGGCGTCATCAAACGGAAACAACAGAGACGGAGAAACTGGGAGAATGGAGTCAGCCTCCGCTGATCATGTGTACAGCTACATGTAGAAGTCCCCCCTGAATGATTGAAAAGAACCAGACATCTAATTGGAGGCTTTCTGTCTCACATTTGATCTGAAGCGGGATGTGGAAGTAGACCCAGAGGAAGGTCAGTGGGTATACCTGGGCAGACATTCAAGCAGATATCCAATAACGGTCAGAAATTATTGTTTCAGTTCAAAAAGAAGGACTCGATTAGAAGATGTACCACCCATGGTTGACAAGGATACTATGATGAGCATTAGTGTAGGGCCAGATTTAGGATGTTTATTTCAGGGATCATAAGCAGATGATGGGCATGACTTTCAGCTGTGCTTGCTGAATTCCCCCCAGAAACGCCTGCCATTGCTGTTCCATCCTCTTCCCTGCTTCTCTCCCCTTCCTGATTCCAGGTTCTCCATCTCAAATTACAGAGCACCTTCTCGCACATTATGGTCCCTCCCCGCTTCACCTGAAGCTCTTTGATCCAATCTACCTTCCCCGCACTAGCATCAATCTGCGTTTTGTGCTGCCACCTTGCTTCTGGTCTCAGTGTGGCTCGGCCTCTTCATTTATGCTGGTTTAGACCTCCCACTCACATCTCACTCCGGAAAGTTTCATTCTTGGAGCAAACTGTATTGAAAACATCATTCTCCCTTTGCACTGAATTCACATTGTGATGCCAAATCCAAAAAGTACACCCAGCCTTCATCTCTCTCTGCTAAAGGTGCATGCTGACCGCATCGTATAAGAATTCTTTTTTGTTACATAGAACTGGCCAGAGATACGTTTTCACTGTAGAGATCATCACCCCCTTTAGACAAAGGAATTTGTTTGCTTGACGTCTTATTAGCACTAGTAAGAATTGCAAGCTGCCTTAGTATTATAACATGGAGAAAAACAAATCACATTATGAAGTTTGGGCTGAGTGTTGTTTACCTGTCATTTTTAACACTGTTACAAATTTGCAGTGCTTATCTTTAAATGCTTGATCTTGAAGCTAGAATCAGATGGAGTGTTGAGGGGTGACATTCTAGAAGTTTTAATATCATGTGAGGCATAGATAGGGTGAATAGCCAAGGTCTTTTTGAGAGGATAGGAGAGTCCAAACATAGATGACGTAGCTTTAAGGTTAAAAGGAGGAAATTTAAAAGGGACAAAGGGACAACGTTTTCACACAGAGGATAATTTGCTTATGGCTGAGCTGCCAGAGGAAGATGCAAGTACAGCTACAACATTTCAAAGACATTTGGACAAACATATAAATGGGAAACGTTCAGAAGCATATGGGCCAAATGCAAGCAGATGAGACTAGTTTAGTTTGGAAAACCTGGTCAGCATGGACAAGTTGGACCAAAGGGTCTGTTTGTGCGCGATATGACTGTATGAATCTAGAAAGCGAGGCAAAAGGAAGAAAAGATATGATATAGGCAAACTGGGAAGAAATATAAAAGCAAGCAACGCAAGCTTTAATGTGTATGTAAAGAAAGTTCAAGATGAATGTATGCCCTTTGGTAGAAATGAAGTCAGGAAAATATATTGAGGACGTTTGGAGGGTATGCCCAGAGGGAACAGACAGAAAATTTACACCAGAATTTTATATCATTCCTCACATTAGAAGGCACTGTAAGTATTTCAATGATACAATCAAAATAGCAATAGGAGGGAAGTTCTGGAACTCCCTCTAACAAAAGGAACAAGGCTTTTTAATAAACAGATAAGAGTAAGGGTACGCAGGTCAGCAGTAATTCACAGTTTGTTTTAAAAGCGGGGGTTACAGAGTGACTGGTGTTACTGTGAGAAATATTTCATAACTCTTTGGCTTTCAGGAATGTTCCAGTGAAACTGGAGACCCTACAATGTGGCGCCTGTTTTCAAGAAAACAGCGAGACTGAAAGCAGTAACCATTTAGCCTCAACATTATTGTTGGGAATCTGCTAGAGTCTATTATTAAGGAAGGAATTGCAGGACATTTAAAAAAGCTTCACGCAAAGTCAACATGGTTTTGTGAAAGGCGATCTATATTTTGTCTGTTAAATCATGCAAAGTTTTTTTTCTGGAGATCCCTGAGAATGTAACAAGCGGACATGATAAAGGGGATCTGGTAGACATGAAACTTTCTCGAGATTTTTCATAAGGTTTCGCGAAATAAAACTTGTTACACAAGACAGAAGCTCATAATTTTACAGCTAATATATTAGCATGGGATGACAGTTGGTTAACACATAGAAATCGGACTGTCAGGGTTAATGGATCTTCCTGATTAAATATATCTGCTGGAGTATCACAAATATCAGTCCAATGCAAGATTTAGTTACAATCTATACTGAAAGTCGGAGCTGAGTGCAATATATATCCGAGTTTGCGGATAACACTGAGAACCAAAAGGCAGGCTGTTACTTAATGGAGAGGACACCCACAAAAGGAACAGTGCAAAGGGATGGGATTGTTTTTGTGTCTGAAACATAACGTCAGCATGCTGATGCAGCAAGTAACTAGGTTGGTTCATGAGGCGGGTTCCTGGAATGAAAGGGTTGAATTATTGAGTACATCTATAATGGTGAGGCGTTTATTCAATGTAGTTGTAATGAATGTGGATGATATTACTGAAATGGACAAGATGCAGAGGGGGCTTGACAAGGTAGCTTTCGAGAATGTGGATCCATTCCAGGGCAGAGAGTCGAACTCAGGGTTGTAGATACAGAATAAGGGATATCGATTTCAAACAGAGATGCAAAGAAACGTCTTCTTTCAGAAGGTAGTGAATGCCTGGAATTTCCTAACCCAGAGGTTGTGGAGACTGGGTCACTGAATGTATTTACAGACTGGCTGGATTGGGTTTTGACATATCAGCGAGTTGAGGGATACAAGGGGTTAGCAGGAAAGTGGAGTTGAGCCCTGAAGTAGATCAGCCATGTTCTTATTAAATGACAGTGCTGGCTTGAGGGGCCGAATAGCCTGCTCCTGTTTCTATTTCTTTCATTCTTATGTTATTCTTCTGGAAAGTAACTGGTTATTTTCCTGAAAATGGTGTTTTACAATGTTGCATTAAGGGAGAGCAGAGGATTTCTTTGAGCTAACGCTGGATGCGGGTACAGGGCTTTATTCACAGGGAATCTGGGTCAGTAACATGACCAACATCTGGAGCAGAAGTTAGAGACGGGAAGCCTGAAAAGAGGGATTGGGGTGCGGGTCAATTCCTGGCTCAGCCTGGATTTTCCAATTACATTTCCCAAACTACATCTAACCATCGGAGTGGCCTCGATCTGCCCCTGTGTAGCAGGTCCGAAGGGCTGAATGGAACATCAGAACATAAGGCTGAGGGACACGAGTGGGACAGTCGGCCCTTTGACACTACGCCATCAGTTGATAAGGTCGTGGCTCATCTCATTGTGGTCCAAGCTGCACTTTTCTCTCCAAGCACCATTATCCCTGATTCAACTTTCTATGGAAAATCAGATGAAGCCAGCCTCGATATAACATAAAGCTTCAGCCATTCCATGCTTCTGGGAAGGAGAATTCCTACGTGAATAAATTCGCACTTTGTGAATTTCTCCTCACTCCGGTTCTGACTGAGGTTGGAGGGTGTCACTGTTTCCTTTTCTAGTCCCACTCCTTCGCTGCTCACATCACATTTTAAATGTGATCAGGTTGGTGATATGGCCGATGATAAAAGTCTTAGATTGGGTCAGGTTCAGTGATAAGAACAAGTCAAGCAGATTTCTTTAGTCAGACTTAAGTAACTAATATAACTAACGGAGGAGCATGGTGGATCTGTGTTTCGCACTGCTTCCTCACATCACCAAGAAGCTGGGTTCAATTCCAACCTCGGGGGTCCTGTATGTGGAGTTTGAACATTCTCCCCGTGTCTGTGTGGGTTTCCTCCCAGTGTTCCAGTTTCCTTCCACAGTCCAAACATGTGCAGCCTAGAGTGGATTGGCCATGCTAATTTGCCCATAGTGCCCAGCGATGTTTTTATTAGGTGAATTAGTCATAGAAATGCAGGGTTACATGGATAGGATGGGGGGCAGATCTGGCTGGGATGCTGTTCGCTGGGTCAGTGTGGATCTGATGGGCAGAATGCCCTGCTTCCACACGGTTGAGATTCTATAACAATATCAAGAAGTTTGGACTATACAAATACCCAGTGGGTATCTACCTGATACACGCTGCTGAAGGTCTTGTATGTTTCAGTAAGATCACCTCTCTTTCCATGAGTAACCATAATATAAGGCATTCATCCCTGGGATACATGAAGTAAAACATCTATGAAATGCTTCCAATGTAATTATATCCAATCTCAGGAAAGTAGACAAAAACTAACCTCACACCCCAGGTGAGGCTTTTTTTTTTTTTCTCAGTGCTATGAGTTTTTGGAACTCTCTTCCCCGCAGACCATTGGAGGCAGTGATATTGAATATTTTTGAGGCACAGACAGAAGGTTTATAAGTAACAACAGAGTCAAGGATTATCAAGGAATGAGCAGGGATGTGCAGCATGGGGAAATGTTGACAGTGGTACATAATGGCACTGCTTCAGAACATCTGGCAAAACGAAATGGTAATCTAGAAAACATTTTAAAATGCGAACAGTGATAGAACAGAGTTCCAACGACCATAGAGCTGCTCTGTCATTAGAGAGAGACCACTTGTGGTCGTTTAAGCTGAGGGTCACCACACCTCGGGTGATGGGTTGAGGGTTAGACAGCGTCCACATCATGGTAACCTCTGTCAGTGTGGTGAATTGAACCGGCGCTGTTGGCCTCCAGCTTCATCGCAAACCAACCGTCCAGCCAACTGAGGAGGAGACAGTGTAACTGTTACAGACAGAAACAGTCACAGGCAAAGGGCAAGAGAAACTTTCAAAACAAGGACAAGGTACAATTCAGATAACGGTCAAAATACCGACTGAGGGTAAAAACGTTCTCTGCTAGAAATTGTATTTTATGATGAGACAAGTATTTCAAAGCCGTCTTTGGCTGAATACGATAAGGTGAGACAAATGAAATAACCAGAATTACTAATTGTGATTGGATATCAATAACCATAAAATGAGTGTAGACTTTTGATTGGTCTGTGTAAAATGTGCTTACCATTATACAGATGGAGAAAGCTGATTGAATATATTGTTGGGAGAATGCGCCCCCATGGGAAATGTCCTCCAGCAGGCGCTTGAAGAAAACCGGGGTAAAAGTGCCTGAGTGTTGTCTGCTCAGTGACAGGAACCCAGGGAGTTGAATGACTGAAAGTTCATGTCACATGGAACTGAGAAAAGCATCAGATCAGCCACAATCTTCTTAAATGCTGGAATACGTTTGAACGGCTGAATGGCCTCGTGGTGGATTTGAATTGCATGCGATTTGAAAACTGTACAACTTTGTGTCTTCCCCTACTGTGTTACATCCTGGGACATTGACATTTTTCTGAAAATGGGAATTACTTGGAACACTGACTTGAACATTCCACAATCAGTATTCTTCAGAATATTCTATCAACACATGGGAGTATTGCAAACGCGGGAGAGAGAGAGAGAGAGAGAAGGCTTTGCATGCAGTAGTGAGAGTTGTGGACCCTGAATCGTGTTCGGGTGTCGGTGCTAGAACAGATACACAGTAAGTGTGGGGGAGCAGGGAGAATACGGTGCCCTTATCCTGACAGAGAAGGGAAAGTTATTGAAGCTTGTCCTGTATTGCTGAACATTTCTTCAGACCACAGATACTGCACTGAGCTGGTTGGTGAGCTCAGGCCATGCTTGGTGGGTCTTGTGGTGTGGCTCCCTCTGGGAAGAAAATGGTCTCCCTCTATACGAGCACTTCCACCAGGACCTTCATGCCCCTGTCAACAAACTGATGTGTAATTGACCCATATCTGCCATGCTCAGGGTAAATTGTGCAGGGCAGCTACAAACGGAGAGAGTTCAATCGTGTGCCCATTAGCTTTTAAAGATAGCACCAGTGCCAGGTATCACGGACGATCGGGGCATCCGGGGGGTGGTGAGGAACCCCAGCCATGATGGGTGGGATCGGGCTGGCATTGAATGACAGGGACAAAATGGGGTGGCTGGGTAGTTAATGAGGTGAGTTCGATATGATAGTACCAGGAAACTAGCTCAGCCTCGTGCAGACAACCCATTTGTCACACTCAGTGAAAATCACACAAAGATAAATTATTGTTCTATTCAGCCCAATGAGTCATAGACTCTGCTGTGCCCACTTTCAGTTCCCGGGCTGCAGAACAAATGCTCATTCAAAACTGTCCATCATCTGAACTCACACCAATATCCAGTTCACCCATCAATCCTGGGAATACTGGCTCATGTTGCAGGGTACTGTCGAAATAACTTCATATCAGCATGCTGAAACGTGTGATCCTCAATGAAATATTCTCTCAATCTCCCTCTCTCTTTTCCTCAAAATTCTTATGTTTGTTGTTATTTAAACTGATTTCCCCACCATCTCTCTCTGGCAGTGATTTTCATACCCACAGCACCCGTTGTCATGGCACAATGGAGCTATGGAGCTGTAAATGGATGAGAGCTGCACATCCTTTCACTTCCAGTATGGGCTGTAAGTTTCCCCACGCTGGTCAGTGATCTAACACAGTGTTACTGAACAATGCACTGGGGTGGTGTGCACATCTCTACATGTTGGGAGGGTAACTGCTCCCGGTTCACAGACCAATTCACTGCTTGTCACTGTACAGCTACCCATACTGAACAGAAACCTGTTTATAAAGCAAGACACTAGTGTGGACTGCATATCACCCAATGCTGGACGGACCGTTTCATCTGGGTTACTGAATCAATGCCCCGGTGTGTCTGTGCTGGTCCCCATGTTGGACAGATAGCCAGTGGCCTGGTGAGACTAACATAGTATTCCATCCTGGAGAGATTGCTGGGTTGTACTGGGCCTCGTCTGCACAGTGTTCATTCCTGGAAGATTGCTGAGTTATCCTGAGCCGGGTCTGTACAATGCTCCATCCTGAACAGATTGCTGTGTTGAACTGAGCCTGGTCTGCACAGTGCTCCGTGCTGGGCAGGTATCTCATGTAGGTTTAGATGTGTCTGGGCTGGATCTGTGAAGTTGATTGAGCATCCGGTATAATTCCTTATCGAGCTATCATTCCTCCAGCTCGGCGCAGTCCGCTGTTAAACTCCGTATTTCTGCAACATGTTGTCCATTAAGTAATTAACAAATTAAAACATGAATATCTGTCCTTCTTGCGATGCACATGAGCTGACGTACCTGAAAATATATGATGAAAATATATACGAACAAATCAACGGAACACCCATGGGATCACTAATCTCGGGACTCATAGCAGAGGCAGTTATGCAAAGGTTAGAACAAACAGTCCTACCACAAATTCAACCCAAACCCTGGGTCAGATATATCGATGACACGTTCGTAATCATTAAAAACACGGAAATAGAAGAAACACACCGGATCATCAACGCCACACTCACAGGAATCCGAATCACGAGAGAAGCAGAAAAGGATAGCCATCTCCCATTCCTAGACGTGATGGTACAGAGAACACCAAACGGAGAATTCACCAAAAGGGTATACAGGAAAGCCACACACACAGACCAAATCCTAAACTATGAAAGCAACCACCCCAACACACACAAACGAAGCTGAATCAGGACACTATTCAAAAGGGCCAAAAACACACTGCAGTACACCAGAACTGCAAAAAGAGGAAGAGGAACACCTATACAAGGTATTCGCCAAAAACGGATACCCGCGCAACTTCATCAACAGATGCCTAAGAGAAAGACCACGGAACGAGGACATACCACAACCAAAAGGACTAGTCACACTACCATACATCAGGAGCATCTCAGAACTGACAGCCAGACTACTGCGACCCCTAGGACTCATAACGGCACACAAACCAACAGCCACGCTCAGACAACAACTCACCAGAACGAAGGACCCGATACCCAACATGAGCAAAACTAATGTAGTGTACAAAATACCATGCAAGGACTGCACAAAACACTATATAGGACAAACAGGAAGACAGCTAACAATTCGCATACATGAACATCAACTAGCCACGAAACGACACGACCAGCTATCCTTAGTAGCCACACACACAGACAACAAGCAACATGAATTCGACTGGGACATCACTACTATCGTAAGGCAAGCCAGACAGAGAACAGCCAGGGAATTCCTAGAGGCATGGCATTCATCCACAAACTCCATCAACAAACACATCGACCTGGATCCAATATACCAACCACTACAGCGGACAGCTGGAACTGACAACCGGAAGCGGCAGGGACAGACCACTATAAACACCGGAGGAAACATCAAAGAAGCGCTTTGCAGGAGGCTCCCAAGCACTGATGATGTCGCCTAGCCAGTGGACGAAAAGTTTGCAACAAAAACTTCCAGCTCGGCCGACAGAACCACAACATATGATGAAGGTCGTGTCAACCCGAAAGTTTTCTTATTTTAAAGGTAAGTGTGAGGTGCTCTGTTTCAGATGCAATTCGCTTGGTCAAAATATTCGACGTTCAGCAAAATACAATATATTCAAACACCGTCGATAAAATACAACAAAAACAAGAGCAACATGGAATATCTTAATTCTATTGGAAAGCATAACAGAATAATAGATTATTTAACTACTATACAGTAACTACTACAAAATGAAAACATCCTTTAAACACTCGATTTTCACAGAACAAATTCAGGAAACAAATAGTCTCACATGCAGTTCTCCAATCCAGGAGGAAGGAACATTAAAAGACAATTCTGAGAGAAATCTCAGAGAGAGAGAGTGCAGCAGCCGGGAGAGATTTCCTGTCTTCCAACCCTGCTGAGACCCTAGCAATAACTGGCAAAAGGTAAAACAAAAATTCCTGCTTCAATGAGAGCTTGGCCATCACTCCACAGGACCAGACTGCAGCTTAAATGACCACAAGGAATGGAGTGTATCTACGCCTTCTATGGCACTGCAGGAGCCTCTCAAAAATGCCTAACCTCACCAAAACCATTAAATGATGGTAAGATAAATGTCAGCAGGCCTGGTGATCAGTCATAGACGGTCTCGGGAACCCAGCAATTCCTACCCTGCCAAAACAGAGTAGAATCATCGAGCTTGTGAAGATAAAGCATCACCTCTCTCCGTCACCTCGAACTTTACAATTGGAGATGTGCCATTCACCCAATAGCCCACCCAGACTAAGTATTATTGTGATCTATACAGGATGCAGTGAAATGAGTTAACTGGAGCTGCTTGTTCAGTGACTATGATTGATATCAGTATCCATGGACCCTAACTGTGTCACCGGAGAGTTTCCCTCTTCCATAATTAAGTGGCTTATTTGAACCTGTTATCCTGTAGTATCAGGGGCAGCGTGATCCTCAACACGATAGAGATCAGCAGCTCCAGAGAGAGGGAGAGGAAGTGAATCAGAACAATAGATTGAAATGTTCCAGCAATGGATCCGAATCTGAAAATATTACATTGGAATATCACTACAATGAACAGGAGTTTATCTTTGGGTCTTTACTGGCTTTCTCAGGATTGACCATCGTTAGAGTTGCGAATCGAAGCCATACTGAGGATTATTCAAGCCGGTTACTACCCCATCCTCATTATTGTTGGTGTTCCTGGTAAGTCTATCCCTGTCAATTCTATAAACTATGGTGAAAATCATTGCTAATTCTGTTATTTATATTTCGCAAAGACGTAGAGTATTTTATTCCGTTTCATCACAAACTCCACTTCTTCTAAATTAATTTCAGACTCTTAACTCATAAACATCTCAGAAGGAACATGACTGTTCACAACCTCAACCTGACTTTTGCCCTGAACTGTTTTATGTCTCGATATTCTTTCTGTCATCGAATCTGCACACACCCAACTCGATAATATCCCTCGTCTCGACCTCTGCCTCAATGCTGTTGCTGAATTAAACATCATCTAGCCCTTTGTTAACTTCAGAATTTATGGCTCCCGTTGTATTCTGACCTCTCTACCAGTGACAAACATTTTGACCACAAACTTGTTGCCGTCACTACCGGTACTTCACAACAGGTACTCTGTATGAGATTCATAATGTCACTGCACGTGTAATTCAGAGGCAAAGGTGATGACTCTAAAAGCTTTGTATGAAATCCTACCACAGCCGATGACTGAACTTAAAGTCGAATGACAAAAATTGGAATGAAATTTCACTGATGGAAAGAATAAACAATCAGGATTTCTTTTAATATTTCACTGATAGCCTTTGGTAAAGAAACTTAACATTATTGCCCGGTGTGGGCTAAGGACGACTTCAGTTCCACAATAAAATAGTTGGCTCCATGATGTCTTGACAAATAGCCTCAAAGTCATGGGCAATTTGGATGGACAACACATGCTGCACTTGCCAGTGATGCTGACATACCATGAAACAACAACATGAAAGGTGAAATAAACCAAGGAACTGTGGATAATGGAGATCTGAAATAAAATTCTCCAGTGTCCAGAGAGAGAGAGAGAGAGAGAAAGACAAAGGAAAAAAAAAACAAAAGGATTGCTGATGATGGACTGGAAGGAAAATAGAATGACAAGTTATTCTAATATTCCTGACTTTCCCATATTCCCGAACATCACGTCCATTTAGGTATGTCCATGATTAAAGTGAGTTATGTTCCCTCTGTCTCTCTTCTCTGAGTGTGATGATCTATTCCATTGGCAATACTGGTGCTGCCCTGACAGTTGCTGAGATACAGAAGAAGGAAATGTTACAGTCAGCTGCTTCTTTGGAGAGAGGAACTGTTACTGTGGGGCTTTGCAGAGATGCAACAGCTTTCTCAGCCAGGAGGAGGAACGAAGGAGAGGGAGGCATTTTCAACACTGAATGGGTGCACCATGTGTGTGGGGCATTGACTTGCTGCTGTCATTAGAAAGTCAGTGGAGTTTCTGTGGATGGTGTTCTTAGGTTTGTTTTGTCAGCTGCTGAGTTCATTCAGGGAAACCCGAGGGTCTGGTGATCGCACTCTGGACACTGCATTTACAGCGTGTCTGGGTCCATGGTAAACAAATGGAGCGAAGACTACACAGAAGGGAAGCTCTGGAAACAAGGAGGAGCAAATCACTGCACTTTCCTTCCTGGGATTTCCAGGAACATTTGTCTAAGCTTGACCCATTCAGGTGTAAGGTATGAAACCAGCTTCCTTCAAAAATGAGATGCTCACTGAGCTGTGTCCTTTCTTCAGTATAACCTGTAGCCTCACAACAGGGACAGGACTGGGCTGACTCTCACTATGAATTTACCTGTTTTAATTCTGGAACTTTCCAGGCAGGAGTGGGTAATGTATCCACCATCTCTGAAGTGTAGTCCTCCGATGTATAACGAGCTGACAGAAGCCACCGCCTGCTGAGAGGAATGCATTGGTTCCATCTCCACAGGAAAAGGTACAGAAACCAACTTCCAGATATACTAGAGAGAAGGGGGACTGGTGAAAATGAGGAAATGCAGGAAATTAGAATTAATGCAGGAAATGAGAATTAATGCAGGTTATCTTTTTGGAAATCTAATTAAACTGAAATTTCATAAGTTGCTGCATCTGATGAGTTACATCCCAAAGTCTTGAGGAGATGAAAACAGAGCGAGTGAAAAAATTATTGATTATTCTTCAAGGCTGGTTAGATTCTGGAAAGGATCCTGCAGACTGGAAAGCAGCTATTGGAAACATAAATATTTAGAACAGGACTGGGAGGGAAAACATAAAACTAAATAGCTTGATGTTAGCTGTGAGAAAAAAAAAAGTCATTGGAACCTTTTATAAGGAACGTGACAACTAGACACTTGGAAAATATTGATATGATTTGGCAGAATCGGTCGAGATTCAGGAAAGGAAAATGGTCGTCGATAAACCTTTTTGTGGAGATTGTGCATTATGCCATCGACAATTGAGAACCAATCGGTGTGTACTATTTGAGTTTTTAGACGACGCTTGACCTGATTGAATACAGCTGAGTGGGGAATGTGAGAGTCCATGGGTATGTCGGGGAGGAATATATACCATATGGATTAAACATTGGTAATTGAGATACGAGAAGAATACTGTTCTTTTCTCTGGACTGAAGGCTTGATGATTGGCAGCAGTATCAGTGTTTGGGCAATAGCTGTTCACAAGGTATAAAAATGATTCAGATGCGAACTGCAAATATCATCATCTACATTTATATTTATTAAATGGTGAGAGATTGGGAAGTGCTATTGTTGAAAAGGACCTGGACGTCCTTGGTCATAATTCGCAAACAGAATTCTTATGGGGCAGGAAGTAAGTGATATGTGGCTCTTCATGCAAAATGATTGAAGCACCAGAAGTAGAACATCTTTCCCATTGGTCGTGTTTTGTTGAGAGAGTATTTGTTTGGTCTGCTTTATAGATAATAATCTCTTTGTCACTGAGACAGCACAAAAGAGTTTTACCAGACTAAACCCTGGCATGACGGTACCCCGCGGAGTGCGTGCAGTGACTATGTGTTTAATGTGTAGGGCTTTGAGAAAATAAGAAGCTGAAACTTGACGATTATGGACGGACATTCATTATGTCCCAAACAGCTGAATAGTGTGAAAATTGCATACTTTTAATTGGAAGATTGATTCCCGATAGTTTACATGCATCTGCAGAGCCCCATGTCGATTGACAGAGAGCTACAGGCTCTGAATGAACTCGGGACACTTGAATGAACAGTTAGTGTTTGACACTGCATTAAATGTCACTTTGTGCACAATCCTGTCAGCAGCAACGATAACTTCATTTTGAAAGAGTTAGTTATTCCCCACCAGCTTCCGACCTCCATGGAGACCATGGGTCTGCCTTTTTGGAGTTTGAAAACAATTATTTGGAAAATACTTTAAAAAGGTTGGCTTCATTTCGAATGCCAGATAACCATGTTGAAATAATGCTTATGTACTATGAGTAATTAAGTCACGTGGATCAATTTAGAGCAGTCTATCTGTGCAGCCCCTGCTCCTTTTCTTTGCAACGTTAAAACATCTCTGACCCATTCCTTTTCCTGTGTTAGTGGCTTGAGAAGCTGCATGACCTCTTCCTCTTCCTTTTTAATAACACCGAAAATGAAATGGTCTCTTTCTCATCCTTTGTAAGTAGGTGTGGGAGTGAGCAGATTCCTTCTCTTCATGTTTATAGGCAGGAGGGACTGAATGGGCTATCCCTCTTTTTGTTCAGTAGTTTTGATGGGCTGAATGGCTTCCTCATATTCTTGTAAAACCAGATTGAAGTGCTCAATGTGCTCCTAGTTTTACTGTGGAAATGTACAGTGCTGTAACATGAATGTTACCCAGATTAAACAGAACAAGCTTGGATGTTGTCCAGGTCTAGTTGCACATGGACACAGACTGCTACAAGAGCTGAAGAGGGACAACTTGCTCTAAACATTATGTAAACTTCAGTGAATATCCCCACTTCTGCTAAGTTTTGACTCAATGGGCTGAAAGGCCTCCTTCAAAACTGCAGAATTCCTCGCTAACAAACAGAAGATGCCTGGGCTGAGGGAGCTACCTTGTGGATCTCCTGAAGAGATGCCCATGGACGAGATGATTGATGCCTACCAATGGTAATCATCTTCCCTTGTGCCGTGAATGATTCCAAACAGTGGAGAGTCACAATCGATTCTCATTAGGTGTGATTTTCCTCAGGCTCCTTGATCTCATCCTCAGTCAAATACTGCCTTGAGTTCAGGGCCAGTCTCTCTTACCTGAGCCCCTGTGTCCCCTCTTTTGCTCATATCAATAGGTCATGATGTAGACGCAGAGAACGTTTTCTTCAAACAGAGGGTAGTGAATGTCAGGAATTCTCTTACACAGAGTTAGGGGAGCTAGATCACTGAAAGTGACCAGTGATGATCTGCAGGGAGCGGCTCTGGGACCCCTACTCTTCGTTATTTCTATAAATGACTTGGATGGGGGTGTGGAATAGTGGGTTAGCAAGTTTGTCAATGAGACAAAGGTTGTTGGAGTGGTACAGAATGTAGAGGGCTTTTGTAGGTTGCAACGGGACATTGACAGGATGCAGAGCTGGGCTGAGAAGTAGCAGATGGAGGTCAAACTGGAAACATGTGAAGTGAATCCCTTTGCAAGCTCGAATGTGAATGCAGAATACATAGTTTAGGACAGGATTCTCGGCAGTGTGGAGGAACAGAGCGACCTTGAGGTCCTTGTCCACAGATCCCTCAAATATGCTCCCAAGTTGATGGTGTGGTTAAGAAGGCATATGGTGTGTTGGCTTTCTTTAGCAAGGGGATTGAGATTAAGAGCCATGAGGTTATGCTGAAGCTCTATAGAGCCCTCGATAGACCACACTTGGAATATTGTGTTCAGTTCTGGTCACCCCATTATAGGAAGGATGTGGAAGCTTTAGACCGGAAATTTACCAAGATGCTGCCTGGACTGGAGGGCAAGGTTTATGAAGAAAGCAGGAGGGAGCAAGGGCTTTTCTCATTGGAGGAAAGAAAGATGACAGGTGACTTGAGAGAGGTGTGCAAGATGATGAAAGGCATAGATAGATTGAATAGCTAGCGACTGTTTCCTGCGGCAGAAATATCTATCACAAGGGATGATAATTTTAAGGTAATTGGAAGAAGGTTTAGGGGAGATATCAGAGGTAGGTTCTTTAGACAGAGAGTGGTGTGTGTGTGGAATGCACTGCCAGCAGGTAGAAGTAGAGTCAATTACGTGAGGGAAACTTAAGGGAATCTTGGATAGGCATATGGAAGAACGTGAATGGAAGCATGTAGGATAGTCTGATCATAGAGTCGGATAAACGGGTGGTACAACATCGAGAGTCAAATGTCCTGTACTGTGCTCTACTGTTAGATTAGATTAGATTAGATTAGATTAGATTAGATTAGATTAGATTAGATTAGATTAGATTAGATTACTTACAGGAAGGTACCTGAAAGGTCTGCAATGGAATGTTGCAGTGAAGGAGCCCAGTGGACTTTGTGAATCATCTCTGGGTGATGTATGGGGGCTGTATTCACAGTGAATCTGGGTCGACCAACAGCACAAGTTGCAGAGAGGGGAAGCTCTGTAAAGAGAAATGACGGACCGCTTTCATATCCAGCCTGCGTTTTCCAATTACATTTTCCAAATCTCCCAAACTGTGTGTGACCGTCATGAGGGAGTGAATGTTCTCCTCAGTTTCTATGCACCAGGTGATAGCAGTAAGTGGCCTCTAACTGCTCAGATCCAGCAGGTTTGAGGGTCTGAATGGAACACAGAAACAGGGAACTGACGAGTAGAAGTGCGTCCTGAGATACTTTGAGCCTTCTCCACCAGGCACTAAGATTGTGGCTGATCAGGTTTGGTTTCAGCCCCAATTTCTTGTCTGTATCCGATTAGCCATGACGCAGTCTCTGTGAAATCTTTAACCAACTCATCTGTGAATACTTGCAATCAGAGAGGCACCACAAACTTCTGGGGAAGTGAATTCCCATGCAAAAGCCCTTATAACATTTTTCCTCATCACCGTGATAGAATAGGAGAGTCATTCAGCATGGAAACGCATCCTTTTGTCCAAATTCTCCATGCCGATCAGGCATTCTAACCTGACCTAGTCCCAATGCCAGCATTTGGTCCATATCCCTCTGAACCATTTCTAATTATGTATCTATCCAGATATATTTTAAACATGTAATTGTACCCGCTTTCACACAGCACTTTCCGTGCACCCACCAGTCTCCGCATGAAAAAGTTTCCCCTCAGGTTCCATCTCAATCTTTCCCCTGTCATCTTCAACCTATGCCGTCTAGTTATGTAAGTCCCTACACTGGGAAAAAAAAAGATGTTGGCCATTGAGACTATAAATGGACCTCAGGATTTTATAAGCCTCTGTCATGTCACTATTCAGACTCCAACAGTTCAGGGGGGAAAGCCTCAACCTGTTCGTCCTCTCCTGCAGCTCAATTCCTCAGGTTCCAGAAAATCCTTGTAAATGTTTTCTGCACCCTCTCAAGCTTAGCAACATCCATCCTTTAGCAGTGCCAACTGAATTGTACGCAGTATTCTTAACGTGGCTTCATCAACGCCCTGTAGAAGCGTAATATGCTACCCCAACTCCTATACTCAATGTTCTGACTGAACATTAATACTGTGTCTACCTGCTACTCCACATTCAAGTAACTATGAACCTGCATCCGTACGTCTCTTTGTTCAGCAACTTTCCCCAGGGCACTACCCTGCTTTAACTTACCAAAATGCAAAACCTCACAAATGTCTGCATTAAATTCTATCTGCCAGTCCTTGGCCCTTTGTTTGTCAAGGTTGCCGTTGTACTCTGAAATAATCATCACTGTCCACTGCCCCACTTTTTTTTTATGTTACCTATAAACCTACTAACCATGTCTCCGATAGTCACATACAAGTTGTTTATATACATGATAAAAAGCATTGAGCTCAGCACTGATTCTTTCAGCACATCCCGACCCACAGGCCTACAATCTGGAAAACAACGCATTACCTTCAATCCAATTTTGTAGACAATTGGTTAGCCTTTCCTGAATTCCATATGACCTAACCTTAGTATTCTGTCTACGATGAGGAACCTTATTAAATGCCTTGCTGAAGTCTGTGTGAACAATGTATACCACAGTGCCTTTCTCAATGTTCTTCGTCACTTTTTCAAAATACCCATCACATTAATGAGACATGATTTCCATCGTACAAAGCCATGTTGACTATTCCTAATAAGTCCTCGTCTTTCTAAATGCATGCAAATCATATCCCTCTAAATCCCCTCCAATAATGGGCGGCACGGTGGCACATGGGCGGCACGGTGGCACAGTGGTTAGCACTGCTGCCTCACAGCGCCAGAGACTCGGGTTCAATTCCCGCCTCAGGCGACTGACTGTGTGGAGTTTGCACGTTCTCCCCGTGTCTGCGTGGGTTTCCTCCGGGTGCTCCGGTTTCCTCCCACCATCCAAAGATGTGCAGGGTCAGGTGAATTGGCCATACTAAATAGCCTGTAGTGTTAGGTAAGGGGTAAATGTAGGGGTATGGGTGGGTTTCGCTTCGGCGGGTCGGTGTGGACTTGTTGGGCCGAAGGGCCTGTTTCCACACTGTAATCTAATTTAATCTAATCTAATCTCCTCTACACTGGCATTAGGCTGACTGAGTCGATAATTTCCTTGTTTTTGGATCGCTGTTCCCTTTTCTAGTCCCACTCGTCCACTTGCCACAAAAAAATATAATTATAACTAGATTGGTGATATGGCCAATGATATAGTTCTCAGAGTGTCTCAGGGTCAGTGTTAGGAACAAGTCAGACAGATTCCTTTAATCTGTTAAAACAACATGTATATGACCAAAGCAAAGTTGCTCAAACTATGATGGAAAGAAGAATGACGAGTGGATATTGCAAATATGTACATTGATATTTCCCTTTGAAAAATACTGCAGAACACACACACACACACACGTCTGTTTGATAACAAACTGAAAAGAAAAATCTCTGCAAAGTTATCTTGAAAGAACGTTGTCCAAGTATTATTCGAACTCATGACCAAAGGAAGAATGAGATTTTGACCCAAATGCTATTCTACTTATGGAGTCATCAAGTCCTACAGCATAGAGAGAGGCCCTTTGACCCAAACTGGTCCATGCTGACGCAAATATCCATCCACATTAACCTCTTTTCCCAGCACATGTCACTTGTCGTCCTTTCCTGTCCATGTAATTGTCCAAATGCCGTTTTAATATTGTTAATATAAATGCTTCAAGTACTTCTGCTGGCAGCTCATTCCCTTTGTGTACCACTCTCTGTGTAAAACAGTTTCCATCAGTTTCCCTTGTATTCTTTCCCATCTCACCTTAAATTGATGCTCTCTTTCCCCAACTCTGGGAAAAAAGGTTCAGTCCATTCACCCTATCCATGCTTCTCATAACCTTGTACACTTCTATAAGATCCCCCTCAGTCTCCTACGCTCTAAAGAAAAAAAAGTTCTTGCTTGTCCAACCTCTTCCTATTAGATCAGATTACTTATATTAGATTACTTACAGTGTGGAAACAGGCCCTTCGGCCCAACAAGTCTACACCGACCCGCCGAAGCGTAACCCACCCATACCCCTACATTTACCCCTTACCTAACACTACGGACAATTTAGCATGGCCAATTCACCCGACCTGCACATCTTTTGGACTGTGGGAGGAAACCGACGCAGACACGGGGAGAACGTGCAAACTCCACACAGTCAGTCGCCTGAGGCGGGAATTGAACCCTGGTCTCTGGCGCTATGAGGCAGCAGTGCTATAATTCATACTTTTGAGTCCTGGCTACATCTTTGTAAATTCCGTCTGCACACATTTCAATTTCAAAACATCCTTATTATCGCAACGTGACCAAAACTGAACACAACACTACAAGTGCAGTCTCACCGACATCCTGTATAACTGCAACATAACTTACCAACTTCTCTCCACCATGTCCTGACCGTTGACAACCAGTGAGCCAAAAGCCTTCTTCACTGCCCATGACTACCTGTGGCTCCACTTTCAGAGAACAGTGGACCTGAACTTCATGGTCCCCCTGCTCAACGACACTGCTTAAGGCCTTACCATTCACCATGAAACTCTTACATTGATCTAAGTTTGCAAAAAATATTCCTCAGCCCACTTCTTCAGTTGATCAAGATCCGGCTGCAATTTCTGATAACCTTCCTCACTGTCCACAATACCACCAAGTTTAGTGTCACCTTCAAATTTACTACTCATGCCTTGTACATTCTGAAGAATATCTTTGGAATAGAAAATAAACAACAATGGGCCCAGCACTGACCCCTGAGGCATTTCATATTTCACAGGCCTTCAGTCGGAGAGCACCGGTCTTTCCAAACATGTGCATATCTTATCCCTCAGAATCTTCTGAAGTAACCTACCTACTGAAGCCTATGTTAGGCTTCCTGGTATATAGTTCCCAGATTTTTCTTTGCTTCCCTTCTTGAAAAATGGCACGACGTTTGCTACACTTCAATATTCTGGAACCTAACCTGCGACTAACGATGATGCAAAAATATCACCCAGGTCCCCATAATTTCTTTTGTAACCTCTTGCAGCATTCTTGGATGCATCTGTTTAGGCAGGAGATTTATCCACCTTCATACATTCTAATGCATCCAACACGTCCTCTCCTGTGATATTGACTAACCCCAAGACCTTTGTTAACCTCCCAAGTCTTCTTGTATTTCTCCACAGTAAAGACAGAGGAGAAATATTCATTGAGAATCTCACACATCTCCTATGGTTCTAGACATGCATGTCCACTTTCGACCTTGAGGGGTCACATTCTCATGGAGTTATTCATTCAACTTTAATATACTGAAAGAACCTCTTTGGATTCACCCTAATCTTCTCAGAAAATGCTGTCGTGTGCGCCCTTTTCGCCCTTCTGATTTCCTTCTTCGGTAAACTCCTGTATTCCCTGTACACTGCGAGGGATTCTCTTGATTCCAGCTGCATGGACCTCAGCCACACCTCCTTTTTGCCTGTCAAAGCCTAAATATCTCCTGACACCCAGGGTTCCCTCTTCCTGCCAAGCTTGCCTTTTACGCTCACAGGAACATATAGACCTTGAACTCCAGCCATTTCACATGTCCGGTAAGTCAGGTTTGAGGGGCTGCTTGAATAGCCGGAGGTCTCTTCGCCTCTAAACAAACTCCTCCAACGAACCCCTACAAGTTCCTATCTAAATCTATCAAAATTCGCTTTCCCCCAAGTTAGAAATTGAACATACGGGCCAGTTTTGTCCTTCGCCATAAGTATTTTAAATCTATGGTCACTGGTCCCAGCGTGCTCCCCCACTGTCAACTCAGTCACCTGTCCTGCCCTATTTCTTAGAGTAGGTCAAGTTTCACCCCTTCCCGAATTGCTCCCTCTACATAGTGCTTGAGGAAATGCTTCTGAACACACTTAATAGATACACCCCATCTCAGTCCTTAATTCTATGTAATTCTCAGTCAATTTTAGGAAAATTAAAATCTACGACTATGGCAATCCTATTGGCCCTGCAAGTCTCCCCAATCTCTCTACATATTTTAATTATTCTAAGTCCAGTTTACTATTAGGGGGCCTATAGTACAACCCAAATAATATCATCATTCCCTTTTTATTTCTTAGCTTCCCCCACAAATCCTCACTGGATGATCCATCAATTATTTTATCTCTGATTACTGCTGTGGTACTCGTCTTAATCAAAAATGAAACCTCCCCACACCTCCTTCCACCAACTCTGTCTCACATAAAACACTTGTACCTTGGTACATTAAGCTGCCAGTCCTGTCCCTCCCTTAGCCATGTTTCTGTAATGGCTATAATATCCCAGTCCCATCGGCCTTATCTTTCAGCCATCTTACATTGAGATAGATGCAATTTAATCCAACAGGCATTCCTTGCTCCCTGTCGTGTTCCTGCCTAACCTACCTCTGCACTTTACTGTTTGTGATTACGGTATCTCTTTCCAGCCTCGCACTTGCAACCCTGCTGTTGAGGATCCCACGCCGTCCCCCACGCCAGCCAATCTAGTTGAAACCCTCCCTTGTAGCACTAGCAAACCTGCCTGCCAGGATATTAGTCCCCTTCCAATTCAGGTACAACCCGTCCTTCCTGAACAGGTCACCTCTGCCCCACAAAAGATCAGAGTCATCTAAAACTCTGAATCCCTACCTCCTGTACCAATTATTTAGCCACGTATTCCTCTGCCATGTCCGCCTGTTCTTACCCTCACTAGCACGGAACACTGGAAGTAAACCGGATATTACCACTGTCGTGGTCCTGTCTTTTACCCTTTTTCCTCGCTCTCTATTATCACTCTGCAGGACCTCATCACTACTTCTATCTGTGTCATTTGTTCCAATGTGCACAATGACTTCTGGCTGCTCCCCCATCCCGGTGAGAACATTCTGCAGCTGCTCTGAGACATCCTGGACCCTGGCACATAGGAGGCTATACATCATTTTGGATTCCTATTTGCAGCCATAGAATCTCTTGTCTGATCCCCTCACATATCGAGCCTGAATAATTACTTCTGAAGTTATTCGTCACGCATAACCTTCTGACAATGGTATTTCTTCCTGAAACAGTTGGATTTGGCTGAATTGCTTTGCTTCAGGCAGTGGGGAGATTCCAATGAATCATCATCAGGAATCCTCCATAATTGGAAAAGACGACTAGGCTTTTCTTCACTCCCACATAGTGCGGTGTTGAGCGGCAGGGAAACAGAAATGGAGAAATAGGCTGTTCCTTCACAGATAGGCTACATCTTTCTATCTGTAAGTTAAATCAGTAACGTTATCAGGTCCCAAGCTGGACCATGTGAGCTCTCCTTGAATATTGTCCGAACTATATGACTCCATCACATTCTCGACTCCAGGTTAGTGCATTATTGCTGTTGTCATACACCGAATCAATTCATTAACAATAAATGGCCCTACTTGTTTTAAAGATGTGTTAATATGTGCCTGCATAATGTAAACATAAGCGTTTGATGACTTCACAATATCTGTCTTAAGATGAATATGATTTATTCTGAAACAGATACAGAAATTGCTGGAAAAGCTCAGCTTGTCTGGCATCAGATATGAAGAGAAATCAGAGTTCACTTTTTCGGTCCAATGACTTTTCCTTTGAACCTGAATTATTCTTAAATTATTTCCCCAATTTTATTCTCCCACATAAGAAGAAATATCCATCCGGTATTCACCAACAACACACTTCTCAAGTTCTTATACGGTCTTTAAGACATCTCTGATTCTCAGGTCGAACTGTTTCATCTTCGTAACATGATGCCTTCATCCCTCGAATGAGTAAAGAGAAAAATCTTTGAAACGTTTCGAAAGCAATTTTGTTTTAATCACTTAAGGCAATTATAACGACACATAATACATCAGATGTGATCTCAGCAATGCCCTGTACTGATGCAAAAATCATCGCTAAGATCAAACACAACACCACTTACACGAAACCGAATAATTCCATTTACCTTCCAAATCACCAGCTGCATTTTCAGAGTAATTTCATGTGATTCATGTATTAAGACACACAGATCCCTCTGTACCACTCAGTTCTGCAGTCTCCTTGCATTTAAATAATTTTCTGCTGTTTTGTCTTTTCCCCAAAACAGAAAATTTCCATCACAGAAATGTTGTACTTTCTTTTCTGCTGAAGGTTTGCTCAAAACTGTCCTCTGTCTGTATGCCATTGCTTGATGCTCTGCCCTCCCCCTGTCTGTATCACATTGCAGACGCTCTGCCCTCCCCCGTCTGCATCCCATTGCAGATGCTCTGCCCTCCCCCATTCTGTGTCGCATTGAGACAAATTGCCCTCCCTCTGTCTCTATCCCATTGCAGATGCTCTGTCCTCCCCCTGTCTGTATCCCATTGCAGACGCTCTGCCCTCCCCCTGTCTGCATCCCATTGCAGAAGCTCTGACCCTCCCCTGTTAGTGTCCCATTGCATACGCTCTGCCCTCCCCCTGTCTGTACCCCACTGCAGACGCTCTGCCCTCCCCCTGTCTGTATCATATTGTAGATGGTCTGCCCTTCCCCTGTCTGTATTCCACTGTAGACGCGATGCCTTTCCCGTCTGTATCCCATTGCAGACGCGCAGCCCTCCCCTGTCTGTATCCAATTGCAGACGTGCAGCCCTCCCCTGTCTGTATCCCATTGCAGACGTGCAGCCCTCCCCTGTCTGTATCCCATTGCAGACGCTCTGACCTCCCCCTGTCTGTATCCCAGTGCAGACGCTCTGCCGTCCCCTGTCTGTAGCTCATTGCAGATGCTCTTCCCTCCCCCTGTATGTATCCCATTGCAGACGCTCTGCCCTCCCCCGTCTATAATCCATGCAGACGCTCTGTCCTTCCCCTGTCTGTATCTCATTGCAGATGCTCTTCCCTCCCCCTGTCTGTATCCCATTGCAGAAGCTCTGCCCCTTCCCTGTTAGTGTCCCATTGCATGCGCTCTGCCCTCCCCTGTCTGTATCATATTGTAGACGGTCTGCCCTCCCCCATCTGTATTCCACTGTAGACGCTATGCCTTTCCCCGTCTGTATCCCTTTGCAGACGCGCAGCCCTCCCCTGTCCGTATACCATTGCAGAAGCTCTGCCCCTCCCCTGTTAGTGTCCCATTGCATATGCGCTGCCCTCCCTCATGTCTGTATCCCATTGCAGACGCTCTGTCTCCATTTGACATCTTATTGATTGACTATTCTGATGTATGAGCAAACTGAGCTCCATCCCCTTCATCCAATTCATTGGTGTGGATTGTAATTTGTTGATGAACTCACACAGATCCCTGAAGAATTCCACTAGTTACAGCTTGCCAAAAACAAAATGAGTAATGATCTCTTCTCCGTATTTCCTGATGCTGCCCAAGACGCCCCTGCTCCTGCGTAACATCCTGGGATGGTTATATGGCGTCCTCCTATACTGTGTAATTTACTGAAATGATTTGAATACTTCATTCTATTCCTGTCTAACCCCATAGAAATGCATTATGGCCTGCCCCTGCTGTATTCTCACGATGCTGACTGGCTGAATGGGATCTTTCTCTCCCTCTGTAACAGCCTTGGGGGTGAATTGACAGAACAACGGATGAGGTAGGAGCAGCAGTCGGTCATTTGTCCCCTCCAACTTGCTGCTCAGTTTAGAAACATCATGGCTGGTCTCATTGTAACTGAATACCCCTTTCCTGTCAGTTCCCAATAAACTTTCACCCTCCTGACCATCAACGGTCAGTCAAGGTCAACGTTGAATATCCTCAATAACCCAGACTTCACTGTTCTCGGGGGATGAGAACGCCACAGACCACATAATCCAAAGGAGAAAGGAGCAACTTTATCTCAAATGGAAATGGGAGACCCCTTTTATATTAAAGCGTGTTAACCTCACAGCAAGTCACCTCCTCTTTTCAGAAACAAGGGCACAGCAAATAGGAACAAACATATACCATTCAGCCCCTCAAACGTATCCCACAGTCCCATTGACTGTTCAGGGTAAAACAATGACTGCAGATGCTGGAAACCAGATTCTGGATTAGTGGTGCTAGAAGAGCACAGCAGTTCAGGCAGCATCCAAGGAGCTTTCAAATCAAAGCTCCTTGGATGCTGCCTGAACTGCTGTGCTCTTCCAGCACCACTAATCCATTGACTGTTCAGTCAAGTATTTATCAAACGTAGCTTCCACTGCACCCTTGGAAAATAATCCTGACACCTTAAGGCCACAGAGCATAAGAAATTGGAATTAGGCCATTTGGCCTATCAAGTCTACTTTGCTATTTGATTCTGTCGGGTGTGTTTCTCAACACATCTTTCCCACCTTCTCACTGTAACTCTCGATCGATGTTTTAATCTAACCTTTGTCATAAAGACATGGTTGCGTCGGTGTCTCTGTATGTGTGTGTGTGTTTCTGTGTAATATCTGTTTAATGGCAGGAGACAGGGTGGTGGTGGATGGTTGTTTTTTGAACTGGAATCCGGTGGGCAGCGATGATCCAGAGGCAAAATTGTTGGCTTCACTTTTCTTTGTCATTTATATAAATGATTTAGATGAGAGTTATAGAAGATATATTTCGCAAATTTGCGGATGACATCAAGTTTTGGTATGTAGTGGACAGTGTTTGTATAATGGTGAACAGCTGAAGATTACAAAGAGACCTTCATTAATTAAATTAATGATTCATGGAGATGTACAACAGGGAAACAGACCTTCAACTTTTTCATGCCATCCGATTATTCTAAATTAATCCACTCCCATTTGCCAGCATTTGGCCCATGTCCCACTAATCATAAATCCATCCAGTTGCCTTTTAAATATTGTAATTGTTCCAGCCTCAACCACTTTCTCTGGCTGTTTATTCCATAGAAGCACCACCCTCTGCAGGAAAAAAAGGTTGTTCTTTGTCTTTCAAATATTTTTCTTCCCACCTTAAACCTATGCCTTCTAGTTTTAGACTCTCCTACCTTGGGGGGAAGGAACCTTAACCACTCACCCTCACCATGCCCTTCATAATTTTATAAACCTCTAGAAAGTGTAAATGTGACTCCAATCAAGACGGTTGGCTGCGCTTTCAGTCATCCTGGGTCTATAGTCTCAAATTCAGTAGTCGTACCTTTTCCTTCTACATCAAGGCACGATTCCAAAAAAATTTAATCAACTTGTTCAGACACATTATGAAACAGCTCTGTGGGATTTGGAACTAGAATTTTCGGCGCAGTGACAGGGACACTACCATCATTCAGCATTAGCCCCTGAAGCTGCAACATGATGCTCCTGTGTGTTTGTTCATCAGCCTGTTGTAAATGCTGCGGCACACCTCCATAGGACATGACTCCACTCCACCTTCTCCAGAGATAAGGGCATTATCAGACAGTCATGGACTGGAATCGAATCCAGAGCTCCAGCACAGAAACGTGGACACCATCCATTAAACAAGGCCTAAATCATGCCCAGATTTCGGGTCATATTTGAAGTGCATGGATTTATTAAATTCTGGTTAACATTACCAAATTATACAGGGGACATTTCTAATTGAAAAAAAAGTACAAGTTATTAGCCTCAACTAAAGGATGTTGAGTGCATTCTCTCTGCCATTGGGGTAACCAATGAACATCTTCAATTGCTTGGCTATGATTTCCGGTTTAAATGGCTATTACCAGTAGTCTGCTATATTAGGGAAAGAAATCCTGCAGACACACTCTACACTATGAAGGCTCTCGAGTAGATATCAATACTGAACACCAGAGATGGGAAAGGAGCACAATTCTGGGCCCAAACACCGGTCACTATTTCAAATCTCTATCATGTGGCTTCCCTCTTCCTAAAATCATTCATTGATACAAGGCAAATGTTTCCTTTCCAGCTTTTGCTTTCTGATTGCTCCCTCTGCCTGCACAAGGCAAACCAAGCTCGGGATCTTTGGGAAACTCACGGCTGGTGTTTGTAGGCCTTCTGGAGAGGGGAGTGTCGTTTTAATCCGAAGGGGGAGTGTGAGGGGGCAGTAATATCATTCACTGGGCTGAGGTATGGCAGATGGAATTTAACATGGATACATGTGAGGCATTGCATTTTGAAAAACAAACAAAGGGAATGCTTATACAATTTATGCTGGGCTTTGGTAGTTATATAGAAAAGAGGGACCCAGGGGCGCTGGTATAATTCTTTGAAGTTGGTTGCGTAGGGTGTTTAAGGTTATTTTATTGCTCATACCTTTGAGGTTAGAAGTTGGGAAGTCATGCTGAGATTGTGCAGGACATTGTTAAATCCTCTTCTGAAGTACTGTGTGCAGTTCTGTTATAGGAAGGAGATTATTAAGCTGGAGATGGATGAGAAGAGATTTACCAGGAAGTTACCAGTAACACCTCATCTTCTGCCTCCGAAGCCAACAAACACATGGCATGAATATTGGATTCACTGGTTTACAAATCTCCCCATGCCAACCCAGATCCTAGATCCAACCCCCGGACTCACATCTGCCCTCGTGAGGAGACCTAATGTCCATCTTCCTTCCCACCATCTGCTCCACACTCCCCACTGATCTATCACTATCACCTCCTACCTTCACTCACCTATCACTTATCTTTCCCCCAGCATCACCCAATCACCCATTTTCTCTTAGCCCCTTCTCCACCCCTAGTACTGAAGAAAGGTCCTGCCTAAAACGTCGACTCTCTTGCTCCTTGGATGTTTCCTGGCTTACTGTGCATTTCCACCTCCATGCTTTACCGACACTGAATTATCCAACATCTGCAGTCCCCATTATATCTTAGGTACAATTCCCTGTTAACATAACCATGTCGTTGTCTGTTATAACCGCACGTAGTCTTAGGGATATTTTCTTCTCAGATCATGGACGATAAAAGTTCTCTCAATGTCTTCCTGATATTGCAGTGCCTGATCAGTAGATACAGAATGTATGTTTCAATTTGTAAATGGAGAAGCATGCTTATATTCTGATAAACCTCTGGCATTGCTCCCATATCCAAGGCAGATTGAATGCTTACACATAATTGATCTACCAGACCCAACATTTGTTCTCTCACTCACCCCGACATATCCCATTCAGAATGTGTAAATTTTAATCATAATTTTAAATGTTAATAGAACGTTTTGAATTGAAATAGGTTAACGGGAAGTATTTGTTCAGCGACTGTGATTGATGTCAATCTCCGTGCATCCTAAATGTGTCACTGGAGGGCTTTCCTCTTCTATTAATTAGGGACTCGGTTCAATGTGCTATCCCATAATATCAGCAGGAGCATCACAGACAGCATTAACAGACATCAGCAGATCTAGAGAGAGGGGAAGGGGAGATCAGAATCTGAGAACGTTAGACTGGAATGTTCCAACAATGGATGAGAATCTGAGAACATTCGACTGAAATATTCCAACAATGGATCATAATCTGAGAACATTAGACTTGAATGTTGCAAAAATGGACAGGAGTTTATCCGAGAGTCTTTACCGGCTTTCTCGGCCTTGGATCTCATTAGTTTTGCGGATCTATGATGTACTGATTGTTATTCAAGCTGGTTACTATCCCATCCTCGCTATAGTTGGTGTTCCTGGTAATTCATTCTATCTGTTCGTTAAGCCAGGTTGGACTGAATTGCTGCACATATTATTTAAAATTTAGAAAGGTGGATGTCAACATTTTCAATTCCAATAAATATTCCATTCCTCACAAATTGTATCGAAATATTTACTCATGACAAATTACTCACCAATTTGTGAGGAGATCCAGACTGTTCTCAAACTCCATAATACTTCTAGCCCTGCACAGCTCTACATTTCTATATCCTCCCCACTCACTAATCCTGTCCAATACCACCATCAATATATCCCCGTCGCCTCCTCTGCCTCAGTGCATTTTTGAATAAACCATCAATTGTGCCTTTGTTAAATCTGAATACAATTCATCAAGTCCCTTTTAACCACATGTCAATTACAGAATAAATGCTCTTGAGTATGTTGACCTTGTTTACTGCACAGATTCTGTCAGGCCGGCAGACACTGCATGCTGCTTAAGTAATTGACACATAATCTAGAGGCACAGATTAATAATTTGTTGATATCCCATGAACGAAATTGATGTAATTGAACTGAAACTATCATCAGTTGTGAGAAAAGGCCCATCTGTTTGCTTCATGTCCTTCAGAGAAGTCAATGCGTAATCCTTCCCCAGTCATGTCTGTGCAAACCCACAGCACTGTGTTTTACTCTTTACTGTCCTGTGGAACAGCTGAACCAGTCACTCAGTTCAAGGTCAGCATAACATGCTGGCTTGACCATGGCTGCACACATCCCGTGAGAGAAGAACAAAAGTAAAGTTAGCTCCCTTCCTCTGCCTGTTTTCCTTATTTCTACACTTCATTTCCATTCAGGTAGGTGACCATTCCCTATTTCAAGTGCAATCTTTCTGACTGAGTCTCTCCCCAAGAGTGATGGTCATCTCCACAGGCACCTCTGGTGCTGGCTTTACTGATGCTGACATACAGATGTGAGGAACTTTTAAATTCCACAGCAGTGGCAGTACATAGAGAAGGAATGGGTTTTTATGTCATAATAAAGATACGGAGACCGGTAAGTGAGGGAAAGGAATAATTGTGATCATCACTGAGAATGTAGTTGAGGCAGTATTTGGGGTATTATGGACAGATTTTTTCTCCTTTAAAAGGAAGTATTTCATTGCAATAGAGACTGTGTAAAGGAATTTCACGAGACTAACCCTGGGCTGATGGTAAAAGAGGAGTGTGTGAAGGTTAATCTGTAGCACTGTCAGAGAATAAGAGGTCATTGCATTGAAACTTGATGGTGACGGACAATCACTCATTATGTTCTACACAGGCACTAAGAAGGTGATAAATGCCATGGCTTGTATTTTTATTTTTACTCGGGATGCATGCTTCTGGATATTTAAATGTCTCTGAGGATAAAGTCTTCAGTCAAATCCTGCCTTGATATCAAGGTCAATCCCTCTCACCTAAGCAGGTCAGTTAAACACTTTTGTAAATGTTAATACGTGATGGTGTCTGTGTGGAGAGTGTTTTCTTCTCATAGAGGGTATTGAATGTCAGGAATTCTCAGGTCGAGAAAGTTAGGGGAGCGATATCACTCCAAGTATTTAAAGAGGAGGTAGATGGATTTTTGACCTGCAGAGAGATGAGGAGTGTGAAGAATTGCGCATTAAAAAAAGAGTTAATGAAAACAGTCGATCAACCATGATAGCATACAATGGCGTGAGCATCCACATTACTTATTCCTGTTTCTTATGTTCTCATATTCTGTCTTTGGAAATTGAATGGTTGTAATTTTCCTGGAAGTGTTGTTATTGAATGTTGAGGACAGTGAGACAAAAGTATTTTGTGAGCCATCTCTGGGTGAGATGTGAGCCCGATATTCACAGTGCATATGGGTCTACAACATGACCAACAAATGAAACACCACTTGAAGAGAGGAGACACACTTTAAAGAGGTGGGAGACCACTTTCATATCCAGCTTGGATTTCCCATCACATTTTCCAACCCACAGCAAACCACACAGTGTTGAGGAACTGAATGATATCCTGTAATACTGCGGACCAGGTATTTGGAGCAAGTGGTCTCTATCTGCTCCTATTCAAGTTGTTTTAAGGACTGAATGGAACATAGGAACAGAGAACTGAGGAGCAGGAGTGGTATTAGACACGTTGTCATTGCTTGGCCAGACAGTAAGATCAGGGCTGATCTGAGTGTGGTCTCCGCAGCACTTTTCTGTCTGTCCACAATGTTCCTCCATTCACCGGTCTGTCAAATGTTGCAAAACACAACTTTGAATAAATGCAAACATCCAGGCACAATACTCAGAAACTGCACAAAGCCTAAGTACACAGTCAGCACAATTCTGGAAGGCAACAGGCATTTATCTATCTGTCTTGTTCCCATCCAATTAATTCTGCTGCAGTTTATCATTTTAGATTTGTTCATGGAATGTGGGTGTTGTTGATAGGCCAACATTTATGGACCATGTCTAATTACACTGCAAGTGGTGGTGTTGACCTGCCATCTTGGGATGAAACTGCTGGGGAAGAGAATTCCCATCTGAACAGCCCGTGCAAATTTCTCATTTCTGCTCCGACCAATGTTGGAGGGTCACTGTATCCTTTTCCACCCCCATTTCTCCACTGGTTACAACAGGTTGGAAGTGTAACCTAGGTCATTCTCTCTAAAAATGTGAGACACAGAGTCACACACGTACAGGCACATGCACAATCGCACATGTCTGAAGACGAAAAAGAATAGGAAAAGGTTTCCAGAGTTTCATAGTAGTTGAACTCATTTCAAATGGAAAAGAGATAATGCGTCCCAAATGATACTCTATCTCCGACGTTATTCTACTCAAACAAGCTGCTGGTATGAGACTTCTTCCTGGAACAGTTGGATTTGGCAGAATTTTCTTTCCTTCAAGCAGTGGAGTGATGCCCATGAACCCTCAGCAGGAATCCTCTACGTTTCTTTTAGATGACTCAGGGATTTTGTACTCTCACATTTTGCTGTCAGAAGGGATAAAGTGATAGAGAGGAAGCAATAGACTGCGGTTTACGACCATAAGATCATCGGACATAGGAACAGAAATTAGGCCATTCAGCCCATCGAGTCTGATCCACCATTCAATTATGGCTGACAAGTTTCGCAACCACATCATTCTGCTCTCCCTGTAACCCTTGATCCCCTTGCTACTCAAGAAGCTAACTACCTCTATCTTAAACATACACAATGACCTGACCTCCACTGCCTTCTGTGAAAATGAATTCCATAGATTATCCACTCTCTGGCTGAAGACGTTTCTCCTTACCTCCGTTCTAAAAGGATTTTCCTTTACTCTAAGGTTGTATTCTTGGGTCCTAGAGTCTCCTACCAATGAAAGTCTTCTCGCCATCCGTACTGTCCAGGCCATTTAGTATTCTGTATGTTTCAATTAGATCCCACCACATCCCTCTGAACTCCATCAAGAACAGACCCAGAGTCCTCAAACGTTCTCATATGTTAAGCTTTTCTTTCCTGGGACTATTCTCGTGTAACTCCTGTGAACCCATTCCAAGGTTAGCACATTCTTCCTGAGATATAGGGCTCAAAACAGCCCACAATACTCCAAATGTGGTCTGACCAGAGCCTTATAGAGCCTTATAGAGCTTTTACATTCAAATCCTTTCCAAATAAATTCCATCACTGCATTTGCCTTCCTAACTACTGACTCAACCTGCAAGCTTACATTGAGAGAATCCTGGAGTAGAACTCCCAAGTCCCTTTGCACTTCAGACATCTGACTTTTCTCGGTAGTCCAAGCTTTTATTCTTCCTAACAAAGTGCATGTTCCCACAATTTCCCACTTTGTACTCCATCTGCCACTTCTTTCCCCATTATCCTAAACTATCCAAATCCTTCTTGATCCCCTTTGTCTCTTTGACGTTACCTGTCCCTATATCTATCTTTGTGTCATCTTCAAACGGAGCCATAATGCCTTGAGATCCTTCATCTGGATCGTTAATGTATAAAGTGAAAAGTTGTGGTCCCAACACTGAGCCTTATGGAACACGACATTTCACTGGATGTCATCCTGAGAAGGACACTTTTATCGACACTCTTTGCTTCCTGCCAGTCAGCCAAACTTCTATCCATGCTAGCACCTTGCCTCTAAAACCATGAGCCCTTGCCTTACTCACTAGCTTCCTGTCGGCACATTGTCAAAGACCTTCAGGAAGTCCAGGTGGATGACATCCATTGTCCTTCCTTGTTCCAAGCTGCTCATTACATCCTCAAGGTTTTCTAGCAGATTTTCCAGGCATGACCTCCCCTTGATGAAACCATACTAACTTTGACCTAATTTATCATCCACATCCAAGTATTCAGAAATCTCATCCTTCACAATGGATTCCAGGACCTGACTCAGAGCCAAATTTAGATTAGTTAGTATGTAATTTTCTGTTTTTTGCTTTACTCCCTTTTTAAACAGAGGTATCGCGTGAGCGATTATCCAGTCCTCTGGGAATCTCCCTGATTCGAAAGATTCCTGAAAGATCACCACCATCGCCTCCACTGTCTCATCAGCTATCTGCCTTAGAAATCTGGAGTGGAGTCCATCTGGTCCAGATGATTTATTTACCTTCAGGCCATTCAGGTTTCCAGCACCTTCTCCAAGGTAATGGCCACCTTACTCGGGTCTGTCCACTAAGTCTTTTCAATTTTTGGGATATTACTTGTGTTTTCAACCGGGAAGACTGACATGAAGTAATTTTTCAGCTCCTCAGCCATTTCCTTGTTCCACATTACTATCTCTCCTGCGTCAACTTCTAGCGATCAGATGCTCAGTTTTGCCTCTCGTTTGCCCTTTAGGTGTCGAAATAAGCTCTTGCAGTCTTTCTTTACATGACTGGCTTACTTACCCTCATATTTAATTTTCTCAATCCTTATTTCTTTTTTGTTGTTGCTCTCTGTTGGTCTTTGCAATTGTTACGACATGGTGGGGAACGCCTCTGTTAATTAAACCAAACACCCAGGAAAGCTCACCTCACCTCGTAATCTATTAGAATATGAGTGACAGAGAACTCCCAAATTCCACTATTTAAAGAACATAACGCCAATTATTTTTAACTGTAAAAGTGAACATTACACCACAACTTTAACCAAACCTCAACCCAAAACTACCCCCAACTCTCTAACAATATGCTGTTTCAATAAGTCACTTACGAAGATTACATCAACTTGATTTCAAAACCGCACAGCCACTGCTGTCCTCTGTGATGTTACTCATCTGGCTGCTAAATTCCCTGGGTCGTGGTATTTCAGTTTACGGTGAATATGTTTCATATGAAAAAATATCTATGATAGAGAGTATTTCCTAATTTCGTAAAGAGCAAGATGCTTGATCCCCAGACTTCTTCTGTCTCGATGGCATCTGCTCTCTCCGCAGTTTTCAAAATGTTTGCATTTTTATATCCCCAGCATCAAATTCTCTGAGTGGTTCAATGTTGGCAAAACAATAAATTCAATCTCGATTTGCTTTCAGTGACAGAGAGAGTGAAGGAAAGAGAGTGTTTCATGCAATAATGAGAGTGGTGGAGCAAGAGCCTTGTTTGGGGGTAGGTGCTGTAACAGATATACACAGAGTGTAGGGAGTAGAGAGAATAGGGAGACATTTGCCCTGGCCGAGCGAGGAAGGTTATTGATGCTTGTCCTGTATTGATGGGCATTTCTTCAGATCATCTCAGCATCGGGGTGAGCCTCCCCAATGTCTTGTCCACGTCTATCACTAATAACACCACAGAGCACATCCCACAGCTTCATCAGAATATGTTTGCATGGATCTTGCAAACAACAAGGAGGAAAAAACATTGGTAGCTTACTTATCTAAACCAAAACTGTTGTGCAACTTTGTGCATCATATTCACTGGAAATTAGATATGCAAATATCGTGGGTGCTTCAGTAATACTGGATGATCTAAAATTGCATCTTAACTGCGTTAACTAAATGATTGCTAATGCTGTGAAAAATAAATTCCATAAATATATATGAGGTAGGTTGAAGAATATGTTGTGAACCAAAGGAGAAAAGAGGTTATTTCGGGCGTAGTGTTGTGTGGTCAGAAGGATTAATTACTTACCGTTCTCTAAGGCAGCTTTTGGGCAATCGTGACATTAATATGTTGTATTTAACACGGTGTCTGCAAGCAATATAGAATGTTTGAACATTACACTCAAATATCATGGAACCCCGGAGGCTAGAGGGAAAAGTGAATTGGAAAAATACAATATGACATTCAGTGTGAGACAAACAATGGCTGTCAGTGATAAAAATACTGTAAATCTGACAAATACGTACATATCACTAAGTTACAAACACCAAAGAAAGGTAAGGTGACTCATTAATCGTTTACATAAGAAATTAATGATTGCATTAAATCTAAGGAAGCAGCTTCAGAAGAATTCCAGATGTTGTGGAAACCTGAACATTCTGAGAGATTTACTTTTCTGAAAATAAGGACGAAGAAAGTGTTAAGGAAATCAAAAAGAACATGAAAACAAACAAACAGGAAACACACAGACTGCTTACATCTACAAACCATACACCAAATCAACACAAAAGTAAGGCCAAATGTGGAAATTTGTAAGGTATAGGAGAATTTATTGTGGGGAACAAGGAAATGGCAGAGAAACTACCCAGTTACTTGCATCTGTCTTCATGGAGACAGCGCCAGGAAATCTCTGTGTAAAGCAAGTGATCACATGGAACTTGTGTAACTAAAGACATAAAGTCCATTCATATCAGCAACAAGGTAGTACTTGAAGATTGAGCTAGATTGGTCATTGCTAAGTCTGATGGGCCACATAAACTTCATATCAAAATGTCAAAAATAAAACAGCATATTAATTGAACTGTCGGTGACTGTGTTTTATTTTCTTGCAGATCCTGCAAAGGCCATAGCCATTGTAGATAACTGGAAAGGTAGTAAACATGATCCACCTATGTACACAGGGAAGAAGAAATAATGTGGAGGACTGCAGACCAATTAATGTGACATATGTAGGGAAACAGTTGGAATCCATTCTATAACATGTGATATTGGATACTTAGAAATGAACAGCAAAATTGCCGAGAATCATAATGCATTTCTGACAGAGAAACCATGCCTGACAAACGTTGGACTTATTTGAAGCTGCTTCTTGCAGCATAGACCACAAACAACCAGTGGGAGTAGTGTGTTTGGATTTTCAGAAGTCTGGGCGGGAAACATTTCTGGCTGTAACAGATGCTCCTTTTTTGAGGTATTTTCGGTGTTGGAGGTGATTTCCTCGAATTCCAGGAGCAGCAGTTACTGTTTTGTATGCTGTTGCAATGTTTTGGAACTTTGTGAAAAAAACGTCAAAGCAACAGCAGTTTTAAGAGGGAAAAGTAATGACAAAGGAAGCACATTTTGAGGGGAAAAAACTGACAGGACAGTGTACCTGCACAGTTACTGTCTTTGCTGTTTGAATTCATGTGTCGCTGGATATTGGAGTGTGTCTAGGAAAATTAACAAAGAGTGAAGTTTACAACTGGTTTGAAAGAACTGTTTGGGCAAATTTCCCAGCCAGATAAGTGAATTGTTTTAACTGTGTCCTATAGAAAGTCTGCAGAAGTGAGTAGAATGGTTTCTTCCTTAATTATATGTTTTTTTAGATGTGTCTCTTGATTAATCTGAAAATATAAGCCATAAATATTAGTTCAACCTTGGGCAGTGTTTTGGAGAGGAATAAGACAGCTTTGATTTTCTGCGTCTGTAGATTGTGAAGGAGCACAAATGGCCTTAGTAGAATCATATGCGCTTCTTGTCAGATGTGGGAGTTTAAAGAGGATTTAAGAGTTACTGCGGATTATATCTGCAATAAATGCTTCTGGTTGCGAATCCTATCAGATCGAATGGATCAGTTGGAGAGACAGTTAAAGACAATGAAGAATTTGTAACAGCAACAGTATGTGATGGATGGCAGTTATAGGAAGGGGGGCAAGTATTAGATGGGTTAACTCTAAGAAAGGTAAGAGAGGTATGCAGCTAGTGCAGGAGTATTCTGGGCCTGTCCCCATTTCAAACAAATATGCTGTGTTGGAAAATGTACGGGGTGATGGATTCACAGGGGGACGTAGCATGAACAGGCAAGTTTCTGGTATTGAGATTGGATCTAATGCAACAAAGAATACGTCGGATTCCACGAGGTCAATTGTGTTAGGGGACACATTAGTCTGAGGTAAAGACAGACGGTTCTGTGGCGAGCAGAGAAAAAAAGCAGAATGGTGCGTTGTTTCCCTGGTGCCAGAATCAAGAATGTCTCAGAAAGGGTGTAGAGTGTTCTCATGGGGCGCAAGGGGCCAGCAAGAGGTCATTGTCCAAATTGGAACCAACGACATAGGAAGGGAAAAGTTTGAGATTCTGGGCGGAGATTGCAGGGTGTTAGGCAGAAATTTAAAAGGAGGTTCTCGAGAGTAGTAATATCTTGATTACTCCCGGCGCTACGAGCTAGTGAGGGCAGGAATAGAGGGATAGAGCAGATGAATGCATGGCTGTGGAGCTGGTGTATGGGACAAGTATTAACATTTTTGGATCACTGGAATCACTTTTGGGGTAGAAGGAACCTGGACAAGAAAGTCGGATTGCACCTAAATTGGAAGGGGACGAATATACTGGCAGGGAGATTTGCTAGAGCTGCTCGCGAGGATTTAAACTAGCAAGGGGGAGGGGGGTGGCGGGTGCAGGGAGATAGTGAGGAAATAGATCAATCTGAGATTGATACAATTGAGATCAGAAACGAGTCAAACAGTCAGGGCAGGCAGAGACAAAGTAGGACTAATAAAGTAAACTGCGTTTATTTCAATGCATGGGACCGAACAGGGAAGGCAGATGAACTCAGGGCATGGTTACGAATATGGGACTGGGATATAATAACAATTACAGAAACATGGCCCAGGGATGGGCAGGATTGGTAGCTAAATATTCCAGGATACAATTGCTACAGGAAAGATAGCAAGAGAGGAGGGGGAGTGGCGTTTTTATTTAGGGATAGCATTACAGCTGTACTGAGGGAGGATATTCCTAGAAATACTTCCAGAGAAGTTATTTGGGTAGAACTGAGAAATAAGAACGGGATGATCACCTTATTGGGATTGTATTATAGACCCCCTAATAGTCAGAGGGAAATTGAGAAACAAATGTGTAAGGACGTCTCAGCTATCTGTAAGAAAGTAGAGCGATTATGGTAGAAGATTTTAACTTTCCAAACATAGACTGGGAGTGCCATAGCGTTAAGGGTCTAGATGGAGAGGAATTTGTTAAGCGTGTACAAGAAAATTTTCTGATTCAGTATATGGATGAACCTACTAGAGAAGGTGCAAAACCTGGCCCGCTCTAGGGAAATAAGGCAGGGCAGGTGACTGAGGTGTCAGTAGAGGTGCACGTTGGGGCCAGCTACCATAATTCTATTAGATATAAAATAGTGATGGAAAAGGATAGACCAGATCTAAAAGTTGAAGTTCTAAATTGGAGAAAGGCCAATTTTGATGGTATTTGGCAAGGACTTTGAAAACCTGATTGGGGGCAGATGTTCACAGGTAAACGGACGGCTGGAAAATGGGAAGCCTTCAGAAATGAGATAGCAAGAATCCAGAGATAGTATATCCCTGATAAGATGAAAGCTAAGACTGGTAGGTAAAGGGTTTGATTAATAAAAATAAGGAGACATATGTCAGGTATAGACAGGATATATCGAGTGAACCCTGAGAAGAGTATAAACGCAGTAGGCGTATACTTAAGAGGGAAATCTGGAGGGCAAACAGGGGACATGAGATAGCTTTAGCAAGTAAAATTAAGGAGAATCCAAAGGGTTTTTTCAAATGCATTAAGGACAAAATCATAACTAGGGAGAGAATAGAGCCCCTCAAAGATCAGCAAGGCAGCCTTTGTGTGGAGCCGCAGAAAATGGGGTGATACTAAACGAGTACTTTGCATCAGTATTTACTGTGGAAACGGATATGGAAGATATAGAATTCAGGAAATAGATGGTTTCACGTTGGAGAATGTCCATATTACAGAGGAGGAAGTGCTGGATGTCTTGAAACTGGTAAAGGTGGATAAATCCCCAAGACCTGAACAGGTGTACTCTAGAACTCTGTGGGAAGCTAGATAAGTGATTGCTGGGCTTCTTGCTGAGACATATGTACGGTTGATAGTAACAGGAGAGGTGCCAGAAGACTGGAGTTTGGCAAACGTGGTGTCACTGTTTAAGAAGGGTGGTACAGACAAGCCAGGGAACTAAAGGCCAGTGAGCCTGACGTCGGTGGTGGGCAAGTTGTTGGAGGGAATCCTGAAGGACAGGATGTACATGCATTTGGAAAGACAAGGACTGATTAGGGATAGTCAACATGGCTTTGTGCGTGGGAAATCATATCTCACAATCTTGATTGAGTTTTTTGAAGATGTAACGAAGAAGATTGATGAGGGCAGAGCGGTACATGTGAACTATATGGACTTCAGTCACGCGTTCGACAAGATTCTCCATGGGAGACTGGTTAGCAAGTTTAGATCTCACGGAATACAGGGACAACTAGCCATTTGGATACAGAACTAGATCAAAGGTTGAAGACAGAGGGTGGAGGTGGAGGGTTGTTTTTCAGACTGGGGGCCTGTGACCAGTGGAGTACCACAAGGATCAGTGCTGGGTCCTCTACTTTTTGTTATTTACATAAATGATTTGGATGCAAACGTAAGAGGTATCGTTAGTAAGTTTGCAGATGACACCAAAATTGGAAGTGTAGTAGACAGCGAATGAAGTTACCTCAGAGTACCACAGGATCTTGATCAGATGGGCCAATGTGCTGAGAAATGGCAGATGGAGTTTAATTCAGAAAAATGCGAGTTGCTACATTTAGGGAAAACAAATTTTAGCAGGACTTATACACTTAATGGCAAGCTCCTGGGGAGTGTTGCTGAACAAAGAGACCTTGGAGTGCAGGTTCATAGCTCCTTGAAAGCGGAGTCGCAGGTAGATAGGATAGTTTGGTATGCTTTCCTTTATTGGTTAGAGTACTGAGTTGTGAGGTCACTGTTGGAATATTGCGTAGAATTCTGGTCTCCTTCCTATCGGAAATATGCTGTGAAAATTGAAAGGGTTCAGGAAAGATTTACAAGGATGTTGACGGGCTTGGATGATTTGAGGGAAAGGGTGAGGCTGTACAGACTGGGACTGTTTGCCCTTGAGCGTTGGAGGCTGAGCGGTGACCTTATAGAGATGTACAAAATTATGAAGGGCATGGAGAGGATAAATCGACAAAGTCTTTTCCCTGGGGTCGGGGAGTCCAGGACTAAAGGGCATAGGTTCAGGGCGAGAGGACAAAGATGTTGGGTGGTACAGTGGTTAGCAATGCTACCTCCCAACGCCAGAGACTCGGGTTCAATTCCCGCCTCACATGGTGTGGATTATTTGTGTGGGTTTTGCACATTGTCTGCGTGGATTTCCTCCCACGATCCAAAAATGTGCAGGTTTGGTCAATTGGCTATGTTAATTTGCCGATAGTGTCAGGTGAAGGTGTAAATGTTGGGGAATGGGGCTGGCTGGGTTGCGGGTCGTTGTGGACTTGTTTCCACACTGTAAGTAATCTAAACGTAAAAGAGACCTAAGGGGCAACCTTTTCACACAGACGGTGGTACGGGTATGGAATGAGCTGCCAGAGGATGGTATAATTGCAGCAATTAAAAAGGCATTTAGATGGTTATATGAATAGGAAGGGTTGAGAGGGATATGGACCTGGTGCAGGCAGGTGGGACAAGATTGGTTTGGGATATCTGCTAGACATGGACGGATTGGACTGAAGGGTCTATTTCCGTGCTGTACATCTCTGTGACTCTATAGATCACACAATCAGTAACTGCAATTAGTGTGAATGGTATTTGGAGGAACATGTGTAATTGGAAAGTTAAAGTTAGGTTGGAGTTTGTTAAGGGAATCGGAATACAGAGGTACAGACATCATGAAGCAGTTGCATAGAATGTTGGTGAGAATGCACCTGAGGTATTGAGTGCAGTGTTGGTGACCTAATCTAAGAAAGAGTACATTGATCACAGAGGACGTGCAATGGATATTCTCCAGATTAATTCCTCAGATGACAAGATTTTCTGATGGGGAGAGTTGTCTTGCCACCTCTCCAGTTTCAAAGCATCAGAGGTGATCACAGTGATATTTCAAAAATCTATGATACATGTGATGAGGTGTAAATAAAAAGGATGTTTATCTAGCTGTCTACTCTATATTTAAGGCAAATAATGACAGGATAAGGAATATACCATTTAAGACCGTAATAAGGAGGAAATTCTTCCCTCGGAGGGGACTGACTAACACAGGGGCATGGAAGCCTACTGGCAGCGCAAGATTAAGGAGAATCCACAGATATTCTTCACGTATATCAAGTGGAACCGAACAACCAGGGAACATGTAGGGCCTATTAGTGACTTGCCAAGTTGCATCCCAACTCAACCTCATGGTAGAAGGCAGATTGTGTGACTGGAGTCCAATTTCCCCTGGTGTACCGCAGAGATCAGTGCTGTGTCCCTTATTATTTGTGGTATTCATAAGTGATGTGAATGTGAAGTGGGTAGGGGAGTGTGATAAGTAAGTTTGTGTTTGACACAAAGATTGGCTGGGCGGTTGGCAGTGAGGAGGGAGGTCTTATGTTACAGGAAGATACAGATAGAATGGTCAGATGGACAGAACAATGGCAGATGGAATGTAACCCTGATAAATATGAGGTGATCCACTTTGGAAGAAGGAACCAGGCAGGGGAGTACTCAAAGAATGGCATCAAACTAGGAAGCTCAGAGCGTGCTTCTCCACACATCCCTGAATGTGACCGGATATGATAATTGATGAGTTCAGCATGACTGTAGATAAAGCCTTTATTCATTGACCCAAAGATTATATGAGTTTTATATAGCACTTTGGTAAATCCAAATGAAATATTGTGTGCAGTTCTGGGAGCCATATTACAGGAAGGATGTGCTTGTACTGGATGAGGTGCAGAAAAGATTCAACAGGATGCTCCCTGGGATGGACCATATGAGCTGTGGAGAGAGGTTGGGCAAGCTCGAGTTATTTATTTTGGAGCAGAGGAAGTTGCGCAGATAAGTAATTCAAGTTTAAGATTACAAGGGGCATGGACAGGGTGAATAGACAACAGCTGTTCTTTTTAGTCAAAGTTTCAGCTTCCTTACAGTCTGAAACCAGGGAATGGAGAATGGAGAACAGAGAAACATGACACAACTATTTCACTTCTGCCTTCACAGAAAAATACATAAACAAAGCCTTCCCAGCAATAGGAGAAAACCTGAGTCAGATGAGAAAATGATATAGAATGAAATTAGTAACTAAACTAATTTGGAGAAATTATTGGAACTGATTATAATGGGCATAGGAAAAATCAACACACATTCATGAAATGGGAAACACATTTGAGAAATTGACTGGTAGCTTAATTACAGAAAAAAACAATAGAGGCACTGAACTTGGATTTTCAGCAAGAATTGTAATAGAGTCCCAAGATTAGTGTGCAAAGTAAAAACACATCGGATAGGGGGTAATATATGAACATGGTGTTAAAATGGGAGTGTTGACAGGAAACAATGAGCAGGAATAAATGGATGGTTTTCAGTTTGGAAGGTTCATGAGGCATCGCAATGATTGGTGCTGGGCGCCAGATATTCACAACACATCTCAAACATCTCGTTGAGGGAATCAAATGCAAAGTTTCCAAGTCTGCTGATGGAACTAGGATTTTGAAAAGTGAGGACGATGTGAAAAAATCTTCAAGGTGATTGAAACCAATGGATTGAGACAAATGGTCTTCATGTGGCAGATGAGGAGCAGTGTGGATAGATGTGATGTTGTCTACTTTGTTGGGAAACACTAAAATACCAGTGAACCATTTGAAATGGGAGTGGTTGAGAAATATCGACCTATTAAGGGAACTGCACTTTTCTTTTGTTATTGTTTGGACAGACTTCTGAGTTCCATGCAGGGCAGTGAGTTCTGAAGACAGAAGCCAGTACTGGGAATACATTGGTACACAGACCAGTTTACGCAGACCCACCAAGTGGGGAGCTGTAAAATTGAAAACGATATGGGATCTCCCTGTACACCAGTCACTGAAAGCAAGATTGCAGGAGCAGAAAGCCGTCAGGAAGATAAAGGGGGAAATGACCCTCATTTCAAGGGGACTTGAGTCCAGGAGTAAGGGTGTCTCAGTGCAGCTGTACAGGCACTTGGTGAGACCTCAACTCGACCATTGTGCAGTATTGTGTGCAGTTTTGGTCTCCGTATCTAATAAAGGACAAACCTGACATTGAGGGAATGCAGCGAAGGATGACCAGACTGATCTCTGGGATGACAGACTTTTTTGTGGGAGCAGAGTCTGGGGCGACTGAGCCTGTATTCCATGGGGTTTAGGAAAATAAGTGGAGATCTCAGTGAGATATGTAAAACACTGACAGGGTTAGATAGATTGGAAGCAGCGATGATAATTCCCCTGGCTGGGACGTCTAAAACAAGAGGCCACAGTGTTAGGTACACTCAGGTCACATTGCATTTAGAAAAGAATAAATGTCTGCACTCAGAGTCTGGTGAACCTGGGAATTCTCTCTCACATAAGGCTGTGGAAGACAAGGCACTGAAGACTAATAAGGATGTCTAGACACCAAAAGGATGGGGGAGAGAGCAGGGGTATGGTGTAGAAATAAAGTGTCAGCCATCATTATATTGAATTGGATAGCAAACTCGACAGACCAAGGGGACGACCGCAGTACCTAGTTTATAGCTTCACAAGGTTAATCACATTAAGGCATGTGTACAGTGAGTGGGGAAAGTGCATTGAGGAGATGTTCAGACATTAAGTTGAATGGGGCAGGCTCAATGTGCTGTATGGCCTATTCCATTCCCGATGTTTCTGAGTGGTCTGTTGGAAAGCTCTGTAAATGTTGTCACAAGTTCGCAGATGTTAGAAGGGAGGTCTCTGCAGGGTCAACAGGACAATGGTTCCCATTCCCTTTTCCACACTGAGGCTGGACCTGGGTGTTCTGTCCGGTTTTATCCTTCAAGACGTCGGAGCAGTTTGTTACAATAGAGTGTCTTGCTTGGCCTTTTCAGAGATCATTGAAGATTTTATCACATGTCTGTGTGTCTGGAGTCACTTTTAGGCCAGACCAGGAAAGCACGGGAGATTCACTTCCTGAAAGTACATTGAAAAAAACAAATTGGTGTTTACAATCGACATTGGCTTCAGGCTCACTGTTACTGACACCAGATTTGAGATCTCAATATTTTATTAATTATTTTAACTTCCACCAGCTGCCAGAGAATTAGCCTGGTCTGGATTATTAATCCAGTGACTTTTATTAATCCAAAACAGCACCATTTCCACATGGGGACCTATCAGAAACCACACTGAGCAAGTTATGTCTGCGCTGCTTGACAGCTCTATCAAAAAGAACTCCCAATTTGACTATCGTGATGAGACTGAGAGGGCTGTGATTAGTCAGATTGTAACTATTCCCCGGCACTGAGTAATTTTCCACATTGCCAGGGAGATGTCAGAATTGGAGCTGGAAGGAAACAGCTTCCCCAGGGGCACGGCTTGTTGTGTAGCACGTCTTCAGTCCTTTTGCAGGAATGGGGTCAGGGCCCATTGCCTTTGTCGTATCTACTGTGTTCAGCTGTTTCTTCATGTCACGTGCAGCGAATTGAATTGGTTGAAGACTGATCTGTGATTCTGTTGGCATCATGATGACGGTGAGTTGAATCGTCGACTCAGCACTGCTGGCTAGGATGGTACAGATACTATTTCCTTGTTTTTTACACTGATGTGTAGAGCTGATAGAATGGGAATTCTATCCATTGATAGAATGGGAATAATTCAGTTAGTTGTTTAAGCGTCTCTCACGATTTTTGGCCGGATGTGGCAGGCTGCAGAGTTCGATCTGGGTGTATTGAGCTTGTGACAATTTCGCTCTCTCTATCATTAGATTTGGTTTCATTTGATTTGATAGGATTCATTGTCGCATGTATCTAAGTAGAATGGAACTCTTTGTTTATACACAGTTCTGACAGACCATAATGAGAGTTGGAGCTGCCTTTTTTTAGAGACATGGAGTGGCCAAAATTTAAAAGTCTACTTCAGCTGTCTGCTTCTGAAGAGCCACAAAATAGCCAGAAATTAAAATAGATTGCTTCAGCATTGGTGAAAGAAGAGCCTTTGAGAAGGGAATTATTCCAAGGCAAAAGAAAGGATAATCTGATTCGCAAGATTCTGAAACATGCCAACATAGTGATAAAGAAAGTTATTTTTTTAAAAATTGATGATTTGTAACAGAACACAGATCAAATAATGAAATTGTAGCACAAAAACTTTGAAGAATCACTACAAAAGGTAATTTATTCTGATCTCAGTAAGGATTCTTTTCATCCACAAAAACAGCAACTCAAGTCATCTTTCAGAAGCTGGCTGTGCCTTTGAAACTATTTACAATAGTAATAAGTTCTAGTTAAATATTTGGAAAATAATCATGGACACAGATTTCAACGCAATTATAAAACCTTAAAGAGATGCCTGGCATGTCTTGTCTAATTCGCTAAGAAAAAGTTTAACAGTAGAAATAATAATATTACGAATTTTGTAACAGAATCAACTTTTTAAAGTAAAATGTGATAACGGAATTTGATAAGAGATAGCCTGCCCATTGGAGAATAGAATTTATGCAATCCTTCAAAATAAACAATGAGGGGTATGACTAAGAGGAGCACAGCCACTAGCTTTGGGATGCATTATAGAAAGATACCAAGGACTAGAGATAACAAAAATCGTTAAACATCTGAAACAATAAGAAGCTCGGGCTGTCCATGCAAGTGTCCATCATTGATCAGTTGTTGTACAAGATTGGTTCTGCAGAAGGGGAGTGGAGGGGACACTGACAAGGCTGTGTACCATCATTGCAACACAGAACGTATAAAAATACTGTCTTTTTACTGTAAACTCGAAGTGGGTCATTGATTTGCCGTCTGATCTGAGCTAAAGATTAAGGAAACGATTGTATTCTCATGTCAAAGCCAGATTCGAGGAAGATCCTTTGGTATTCTCCCAGCATGAACCAGGTTTTGCTTGAATTAAAGTCCATTTCTTGCCTGTGCCTTGTCTGCCTCCAGAGTCTTTGTCCCTAGCTGGGGAATCTCGCTCCTACAATAAGCAAGGACATACAGATCATAGGGTAAAGGAAAAACTTAGACTGAAACACAGAGGCTACACCAGAAAGGGCATGCAAAAGGCAACATCAATGTGAGCAAGATCAGCATTATTTGAAGTTATAGAGTCCATTCCTCAGTTTAATACTGGCTGGGAAGATGCTGTTCATGAGCCGCTGGTTTGTGTGTTCAAGCTTCTGTATTGTCTGCATGATGGAAGAGATTGCAGGAGATCCAGTGTGCGATGGGTCTTTGATAATGTTGTCAGCCTTTCCGCGGCAGTGAGCTATATAAATGGAGACAATGGATAGGATGTTGGTTTCCGTGATGGCATGGGCTGTGCACACAACCTTCTGTCATTTCTCTTATTGTTCTGGGCAGGGCTCTGGCCACACCAGGTCATTATGCACCCAGATAGTTTGCTGTCACTGGTGCATTTGTAGACATTGGTGAGGGTCCTTGTTGTCATGTCAAATGTCCTGAGCAGACAGAGAAAGAAGAGGCATTCTTGTGCCATCTCGGCTGTCACATCTACATGGAAGGTCGGTTATCGTCACTCCAAGCAACTTAATGCTTTCCACACTTTCAACTTCAGTTCCATTGATGCAGATGGGGGCATGTTCTCCTCATTTCTTTCTGAAGACATTGATCAGTTGATTCGTTCTGCCGACGTTGAAAGAGAGGATGGTCTCAGTGCAGAACATCACTAAGTCCTCTATTTCCGTTCTGTAACTTGTCTTGCCATCATTGCATACCTGTCCTACTATGATGGTGTCATCAGTGAACATGTAGATGGCATTCGTTCAAAATTTGGCAATACAGTCGTGGGTGTACAGGGAGTATAGTAGGAGGCTGAGGACACATCCTTTGGGATTTCAGTCTTGAATGTTATCATGGAAGAGACAACTTACCTATTTTCACTGATTGTGCACTGTGGGTCAGAAAGCTGAGGATCCAACTTCAGAGGACGTAGCCAAGACTAAGGTCAGGGAGTTTTGTGATTATTCTGAAGGGAATAAAGGTGTTGAAGGTGAACCTATAGTCAATGAACAGGAATCTGAGGTGGGTGTCCTTGTTGTCCAGATGTTCCAGGGAAATGGCACCCGCTATGGACCCATTCCACTGGTAGGAAAATTGTAGGGGATCGAGGCAGGCTGGGCGACTGGAACTGCTGTGTGCCATGACTAGCTTCTCTAAGAACTTCACTCCCCTCAGTCTCCTGAGCTCTAAAGAGAAATGTCCCAGCTTATCCAACCTCTCCCTATGACTCAGACCCTTGAGTCCTGGCAACACCCTTATAAGGTTCCAGTTTAATACCATCCTTCCTACAGCAAGGTGACCAAATCTGAACACAATGCTGAACTTGGAAATATCTGGAACTGTAAGTTTTACTCTGCTGCCAATTATTATGCTGCTGCGATATTGTTTTATTTTTTGTGTTGTTCTGAAATCTTATTATTCATTGAATCCTCTGATGCCAATCCCCTCTGGTGAACGTCCTCCTGACTGCTTGAATTTGAGTCAATCTATTTTGTTTGGACTGATATTTTGAGGCCGCTGTAAAACAGAAAACAGGAAGAGATGATGGATGACTGTGCAGTGTGTGTCCTTTACTGGACCAGCTTGTCTCTCAAGGCACCTAAAGTTTTTATTGTGGGCCAGAGTACCTCAGAATCATTACATCACAGAAGGAAGCTATTTAGCCCATTGTAGGTCCATGCACATAGAACATTACAGCTCAGTATCTACAACATCCTTCAGCACTGCCAACAGATCCACCGACCTTACTGTCAACCATAAATTTACTAACTCATCTTTCTATACCCTCATTAAGGTCATTTTCAAAAGGACAAACAACAGTCACTCCAAAGCAGATCCTTGCAGTCTACCACTAGTAACTAAACTCCAGGATGAACATTCCCCATCAACTACCACCTTCTGTCTGCTTTCAGCTAGCCGATTTGTGATCCAAACGCTAAATCACCCACAATTCCATGTCTCTATATTTTCTGGGAGTTAGTAAGGACTGCAGATGTTTGAGATCAGAGTCGAGAGTGTGGCGCTGGAAACGCACAGCAGGTCAGGCAACATCCGAGGAGAGAGGAGAAAATGAAGACTGCAGATGCTGCAGACCAGAAAACTGATTCCTGATGAAGGGCTTACAAGAGAAACATCAACTTGCATGCATCTTGGATGCTGGCTTATTTGTTCTGCTTTTCCAACACTACACTCTCCATATTTTCTTCAATAGCCAACTATGGGGGACCTTATCAAACGCTTCACTGAAATCCACGTACCTCACATTACCCTCATCCACCTGTTTGGTCACCTACTCAATGAACTCGGTAAGATTTGTGAGGCATGACATACCCTTCACAAAACCTTGTTGACTATTCCTAATCAAATGATTCCTTTCTAGATGATAGTAAATCCTATCTCTTATAATCCTTTCCAACACTTTACCCACAACCAAAGTAAGCCTGGTATATAATTCCCAGGGTTGTCTCTTCTCCATTTCTTGAGCAAAGGGACAACATTTGCTGTCCTCCAGTCTTCTTGCGCTATTCTTGTAGACAATGGCGATGTTATAATCCGAACAGATGGTTTTCTAAACGCCTCCCTAGCTTCTCAGAGTATCCTAGGTTAAGTCCCATCTGGCCCAGGGGACTTATCAATTTTCACACTCTCCAGAACTGCTAACATCTCCACGTTACGAACTTCAATCCCGTCTAGTCTAATAGCCTGTATCTCAGTATTGACCTTGACAGCATTTTCTTTTTCCATTGTGAATACTGATTCAAATATTAATTTACAGTCTGTCCTATCTCCTCAGACTCCACACACAACGTAACACTACTGTCCTTAATCACCATTAATCTTCATTTGGTCATTCTTTTATTTGTGACATACTGATAGAAAGCTTAAAGGTTTTCCACGATCCTACTTGCCAAAGACTTCTCATGCTATCTCCTGGCTATTCTTAGCTATTTTTTAAGTCCTTCCAGGCTAACTTGTAACTCTCAAGCATCCGAATTGAGCCATCACGTTTCATCTTTACATAAGCCTCCTTCTTCCTCTTGACAAGAGATTCAACTGCTTCAGTAAACCACAGCAGCCTCACTCGACCACTTCCTCCTTTCTTGACAGGTATAAACTTATCAAGCATACACAGTAGCTGTTGTTTGAAAAAGCTCATCACTTAAATTGTACCCATCCTCTGCAGTTTCCTTCCACATCCTATGCATCCTAAAACCTTTCCTAATCGCATCATAATTGCTTTTCTCCCAGCTATAACCCTTGTCCTGCGGTATGCACTTGTCCCTTTCCATCGCTAAGGTAAACATAACTGAATTGTGGTCAATATCAGCAAAGTGTTCACCTACCTCCAAATCTAACACCTGGTCTGCTTCATTACTCAGTACCAAATCCAATTTGGCCTCGGCCGTTGTTGGCCGATCTACATATTATATCAGGAAACCATTCTGCACACATTGGACAAAAACTGACCATATAAAGTAATTGAACTGCAGCATTTCCAGTCAATATTTGGAACGTTAAATTCTTCCATAACAACTACTCTGTTATTTTGGCTCCTATCCAGTATCATCTTTGTAATCCTTTCCTCTACATCTCTGGAACTTTTCAGACGGCAATAGAGAACTTTCAACAGGATGACCTCTCCGTTTTTGTTTCTAACCTCTTCCCATACGACCTCACTAGACGAGTCCTTATCAAGCATCCTTTCTACCAATGTAATGCTGTCTTTGATTTTCAATGGCATCCCACCCTCCTCCACCCCAACCCCCACCCCCGCCCCACTTTTAGGACCTTCCTTGTTCTTATTGAAGCATCTAAACCCCTAACCCTACAACTATCAGTCCTGTCCCTGCTCTATACATTTCTCCAAAATGGCCAAAACATCAAGCTGTACAACTGCACAATTTGGAAACAGGGATGTTAAACGAGGGTGAGTTGGATAGATAAGAAGACAGCATGAGGGGAGATAGACAGGAACGGACAGAAAATGGAAGTTTTATTTAGAAATTCTCACGGACGGCAAGGTCTTTATCTATTGCCATACCGTTTGAGCACTGTGCGGATACTGGCTGTGGTCCCAGAGGATTGATCGCCAATAATATCACAGAGCTGAGTTGCTGACAGTTAAACAGAGTCCAAAAGGCCAAGTGATTTTTTTTTTCTCTACAGTGAGAAGGTGATTTAATTTAAATAGACAGGGTGAACAGCAGCAGGAACTGAGAACCCCCTCAATACTGAGATACTGCGCCAGAGAATCTCAATGAGGTGGATCACTGACAGAGGGGAAATCAGCATCTCAGCTGTGGGCCAAATAATGATTGACAATGATTACACACCACTTCCATGGTTTTGTAATACACATTTCAATTTATGTAGCTCAATATCATGAGTGTATCTTATTTCTTTGTACTTCCTATAGTTTAGTATGGACAGAAAATCATTTTGTCCCCATATTTTGTGTTCAATAAACAAATTTTACTCCTCATTCCTCACTTTAGATGTATCCTTGAATCTGTTCTTCATATGAATTATAAAGAGTAACATTCCAATACTGATGACTGAAGAATATTATTGTCCCTCCCTCCTGTCTGAACTGCCATGTCCCACAATTCTCTCTGTTTCCTTTCTCCTCCACAATGCCATAAGCACACTGTAATTGTCGTCCTGTAAATGACATTTCATCGCAGTTCACTAACATTGATAACTTCAATAGCACAGGCCTCATCTGCCGCTCTCTGAACCTGGAATAACAATCCGAATTGCATTTGTCACGTCCAATTCTCTGTTAACATGTCCATGCCATTTGTCTGTTCCAACTCCACGTTTCTCAGACACACATTCCCCTCAGATCATGAAATATAAAAATTGTCTCAATGTTTAATTGAAATTATGATGCTTGAGCAATAGTTCCAGGATGTATGTTTCCATCTATAATCAGAGACGCACCTTTACGTTCTGATAAACTTATGGCATTACTCCAGTATCCAAGACAGATTGAATGGTTACACTTAATTGATCTACCGGCCTCAAGATTTGTTCCATCAGTCACCTTCACATAGCCCATCCAGAAAATGACAGTTTGAATCATTGTTTTGAAATTGAATAAAACAAATTGAATTGATAGGCGTTGGCTGGAGCAATTTTTTTCAGTGACTGTGATTAATGTCAATCTCCGTGGATCCGAGATGTGTCACTAGAGGGTTTGCCTCTTCTATTAATTAAGGACTTGGTTCAATGTGTTATCCCAGTATGGGCGGGAGCATCAATGACTGGACTAACAGGGATCAGTAGCTCGAGAGACAGGGAGAGGAGAGATCAGAATCTGAGAACATTAGACTGGAATGTTCCATTAATGGAGCAGAATCTGAGAACATTAGACTGGAATATTACAACAGACAGGAGTTTATCCTTGGGTCTTTACTACCTTTCACAGCCTTGGATATCATTAGCATTACAGACCGAAGATATCCTTTGGATTATTCAAGGTGGTTACTATCCCATCCTCACTGTAGTTGGTGTTCCTGGTAAGTCATTCCATCTGACCATTAAGCTGAGTCGAACTGAATAGCTGTTCATATTCAAATTTTAAAATTTGGAAGTCATCATTTTCAGATCCAGTCAAAAATTTTATTCCTTACTGATTATAACTAGCAAATTACTATTCTCAACAATACGCGAGGAGAATCAGACTGTTCTTAATCTCCATGATCTTTTTTCTCCGTTCAGGTTTACATTTCTCCATATTCTCCCCACTCATCAATCCTGCCCAAGACCACTATCAGGATATTTCAGTCTCCTTCTCAGTCTCAGTGCAGCTGCTGAATAATCCAACGTTTGTGTCTTTGGTAAATCCAGATATAAACGTTTCAAACCCTTCCAACTATGCTTTCGTCACAAAATATTTGCACTTGAGTTGGTTAATTTGTCCTCTCCACAGAATCTGTCAGATGGACAGACAGTGCATGGTGGTCAAGTCATTTACTCATAATCAAGCGGCACAGAATAATAATATTTTGGTGTCTCATGAAGGAAGTTGATGGAATGCAAATGAATCATCTCCACTGGTTTTCCACAGAAGCATATCTGTTTGCCTCATGCCCTTTAGAGAAGGCAATGGGTTAACCTTTCATGTCCAGGTCTATGTGTGACTGCAAACCCACAACAATGTGGTTTACTCTGTATTATCCTGTGGAACAGCTAAATCAGCCACTCAGTTCAAGATCAGCATAAAATGCTGGCCTGACCAGGGCTGCACACGTCCCGTGAGGGAAGAACAAAAGGAAAGATAGCTCCCTTTTACTGCCTGATTTCCATGTTCCTGCAAGTCATTTCCATTCAGGTAGGTGACCATTCCCTGTTTAAAGTGAATTCTTTCTGATTGAGTCTCCCTCTGAACGTGATATACATCTCCATTGACACCTCTGGTAATGACTGATGTACAGATGTAAGAAACTTCAAAATTCCACATCATTCGCAGTGCAGAGAGAAGGAATGGATTTTTATACCACAGGAAAGAAGCTGAGACAGCTAAGTGAGGGAACAGAAATTTTGTGATCAACCCTAGAGTGTTGTTGAGATAGTATTTGGAGTATTGTGCACAGATTTTCTCTCCTTTATAAGGAATAATCCTCTTGGCAGAAAGAGTGTAAAGGAGTTTCACCAGACTAATTGTTGGGCTGATTGTACCATCGGGAGTGCATGAGGATTAATCTGTTGCGCTTTGAAGAATAAGATGTGATTGCATTGAACCTTAAGGTGATGGGCAGTCACTCATTATATTCCAAACAGAACTAATGCGGTGATAAATTCCATGTTTTTTTTAACTTGGTTTACATGATTCTCGATGGCTTAAAAGACTCTGAGAACGTTCCTCTCAGTCCACGCCACTCCCCATTTCGATTGAGAGAGAGAGAGAGAGCCAGTCTTTAACGAAACTCTTCCAACATTAATACAGTGCATTTGGTGTGTGATCATACATAGAACTTGACGTTATCCACCATCGCGACAGGAGCCACAATAGCTTCATTCTTGAGGCTTGGCACAAAACATTTGGCTTCCTTCCTCATTGCCGGAAAAACACATTAAAGAATCATTTGGTCCACAGGCAATGGAGCCACGAGGAACATTGTGAGCAGTCGATGAGTGCAGTCTCTGCTCCATTCATTTTCTAGGTTGGAGCATCAATGACACCCTCCTATTCCTGTGTAAGTGTCTCGAGGGGTGAATGGTCTCCTCCTTGTTCCATAGAACAGGTTTAGTGGTCTTACTGGACTCTGCCTGTTCCTGTTTAACAGCTCAACGTACTGACCAGACGCCTCCTCTTCCTGTGGAACAGGCAGGAGGATTGAATGGGCTGTCCCTCTTCTTGATCAGTCATTTCGATGGGCTAAATGGTTTCCACATACCTGGGTGTAACCAGCTTAAGGTGCTGAATGAGCTCCTCTTTTAACTGTGGAAATGTGCAGTGCCTGGCCGTTCTGTTACATGAATGTTACCGACACTTTAACAGCACAAACGTGAATGTTGTTTGGGTCTTGCTGAATATGGACACAGACCAGTTCAGGAGCTGAGTGGGGACAAAATGTTCTGAATATTGTGTGATCTTCAGTGATCACCCCGCTTCTGATCTTGGGATAGTTGGGGGGGGGGGGCGCCAGGAAGGGGGCACATAGACGTTGACGAAGGAGCTGAAGATGTTTGTGCTGACGAGGTTAAGCTGAGGATCTGCTGAAGGGATGTCCCGGGACTGAGAAAATTGTCGGCCACCGACCACAAACATCTTCCTTTGTGCTCTGAAAGTCCCCAACCAGTGAGGAGGTTAGACCTGATTCCCATTAAGCTCAAATGAGTAGGTGGTCCCGATGACATCCTCAGTCAACTACTGTCTTGATATCAAGGCCATTCACTCTTTCCTGAGCCCCTGTGTTCGCCTCTTGTTCATATCAATAGGTGACGGTTTATGTGTAGAGAGTGTTTTCCTCTCACAGGGGGTAATCAATGTCAGGAATTATCTGGACTAGAGAGTTAGGGGAGCTACATCACTGAAAGTATTCAACGAGGTGGTACATGAATCTTTGATCTGTCAGAGAGTTGAGGAGTGTGAAGAACTGGGCATTAAGGAGGAGTTAATGCTAACAGTAGATCAACCATGATCGTATACAATGGCTTGACCGTCCGAAGTACCTATTCCTGTTCCTTATGTTTTCATTTTCTGTAATTTCAAAGTAAACAGTTGTAATTTTCCTGGATGTACTGTTATTGTATGTTGTAATCAGAGAGAGCAAAGCATATTTGAGTCATCTCTGAGTGAGGTATGGAGCTTTATTCATTACGAATCCTGGTCTAGACCAAGACCAACAAATGAAGCACAACAGACCAGAGGCGTCTTTCAAAAGCAGCCTTGATTTCCAAATAACATTTTCCAATCCGTACCAATCTGAGTATGACAGTTGTGAGTGATTAAATGAAATCCTGTGTTACTGTGGACCAGGTATTTGGAGCAAGTGGCCCCCATCTGCAACTTGCAGGAGCTGTGAGAGGCTGAATGCACCATAGTAACACGAGACTGTGGAGCAAGAGTGGGTCATCAGACACTTTGTCACAGCTCTACCATGCACTATGATCTGATTAAGGTCTCAGCAGCACTTTTCTGTCAGTGTACCATTTCCCTACATTCATTTGTCTTTCAAATGTCTTACATAGACAATTTTGAACAAATGGAAATATCCAGGCATCACAATCTTCTGTGGAAGGGAATTCACACCTTAACAACCCTTTGAGAATCTCTTGTTCGTGTTCTGACCAATGTTGGAGGGTGACTCATGTCTTTTCCCACTCCTCTGTTGGTGAAAGCAAATTTTAAATGTAACCAGTTGAGTGCAGTGTCCAATGATATAGGTATCGGACTGGGTAATTTTATAGAAAAATCTGAGACACAGAAAGTTGAACTGTGAACAAATGGTAAAATGATAAAGTGTCTCAAATATTTTTCTGACATTGAACTTATTCTGCTCACACAAATGGGTGGGATTGCGGATTTCTTCCTGGAACATTTGGATTTGGCTGAATTCCCTTGGCTTCGAGCTGTACAGAGATTCCTATGAATCCTCATCAGGAATCCTCCACAAGTGGTAAAGATGACTCTGGATTTTTCTGCTCTCACACCTTGCTTTCAGGCAGAACAAAGGAAGAGAGAAAGAGACCAATTGGCTGCTGCTTCTGAAACAAGTAATATTTTTCTCCGTCTCTGTGTGGAAAAATACAAGAATGTCAACTGAACACCAAACTAGACCATGTGCACTCTCCATGTCCATTCTCTGGAATGGATGATAATAGACTGTATGTTGTATGCAGTATCATTGTTATTGTTGTGCACAGTGCCTTTCATTAGCAAAAGAAAATAATGTGCCCGTTTTATGATTTGATGAGATGCTTTTATGCATCTGCGTAATTTTTAAAAATGGGTTGATATCTTCATAATATTTGTGTTAATACCAATGCATCTCATTCAAAACATTATTATCTAGCTTTAGTTTTCTTAACAAGAAAAAATATGTATCCAGCTGAAAGACTTCTCTGAAAATCGTGGTTCAGTAAGATTTCTCATCTAAGATCTAAACAGATAATCCCCGATAACAAAAGGCCTTCATTTCAGGAATGAGTAAAGGGAAGCATCTTTGAACATCTTTGAAAGGAATTGTATCTTTTTTTTAGTTTAGAGGCTCAGACCTGCACCCAGTGTATCTGATGTGGTCTCAGCAATGCCCTGTACAGATACAGTGAAATATTCCTAATTAAACCCAATACCCGTTGCCACAAACAGCATCATTCCACTTACCTTCCGAATCACTTGCTGCATCTGCAGACAGACTTCATATGATTCATGTACCAAGAATATGAAAAACATCTGCATGACAGAGTTCTGCAATCTCTCTCCATTTAAATTGTTCCCGACTGCAATAGACAACTCACATTATATTATTTCTGCTGAGGGTACGCTCACTAACCTTCCCTGTCTGCATCATAATGCAGTTTCACTACCTCCATTTGAAGATGAGATTAGATTACATTACTTACAGTGTGGAAACAGGCCCTTCGGCCCAACAAGTCCACACCGCCCCGCCGAAGCGCAATCCACCCATGCACCTACATTTACCCCTTACCTAACACTACGGGCAATTTAGCATGGCCAATTCACCTGACCTGCACATCTTTGGACTGTGGGAGGAATCCGGAGCACCCGGAGGAAACCTACGCAGACACGGGGAGGACGTGCAAACTCCACACAGACAGTCGCCTGTGGTGGGAATTGAACCCGGGTCTCTGGCGCTGTGAGGCAGCAGTGCTAACCGCTGTGCCACCGTGCCGCCCATTGAATGATCATTTTGGTGTACTAGGTAGCTCAGCTTTGATCCATTCAGTCCCTTCATCCAGATATTTTACATAGATTATTGATCATTGATGACCCTACAGTGATCGCTGAGTCAAAACTAATTACAGTTTTGTTTAAAAAAATCATATATCACTACTGTCTATTTTCTGTTAGTGACAGCATCCCTGTTCCTATGCAGCAGTTCAGGCGGGTTGAATGGCCTCGTCCTGGGTTGTGTTGTGTACTCAACGAGCTGAATTATTTATTCAATATTTCTGTGTAATTCTTTGGAGGGGCAGAATGTCTCCTTCCATCTCATTGTAACGATCCAGTCTGGCTGAATGGGATGGTCCTCTACCCTGTAATCGCACTGAGGGGTGGATTGAGGGAACAACACATGGGGTAGGGACAGCAGTATATCTCTGTAGCAGCATCGAGGGGTGGATTGAGGGAACAACATATGGGGTAGGGGCAGCAGTTGGCCATTTGGTGGCACCATTCAGAATGCTCATGGCTGATCCGAGTGTGTCTGCCCATCCGTCTCCTGTCTGTTCCCAATAAACATTGACTCTCCTGTCTGGCAAAGATCAGTCAAGCTCAAACTAAAATATCTAAATTAACCGAGTCTTCACTGCTCCCTGAGGATGAGGTCACCACAGATAGCACAACAGTAAAGGGAAAGGGACATCCTTCTTTCATTGTGGGACACATTTTTTAAAAAACTGTGTTAACCTCATATTAAATCACTGCCCCTTTTCGAATATAGTGGTACAATAACTAGGAATAGACATTAATAATTCTGCCTTCCAATCTTTTCCCATATTACCACTGACTGTTTCCAATCAAATATGATGCTGCTGCTGTCTCAGGAAGAGAATACCTGATAGCATAACACCACACGAACATTAAAACAGGAACAGAATTAGATCATTTGGCCTATCGAGTCTGATATACCATTCAGTGATTTCTAATATGTTCCTCAACATCATTCTCCTACCTTCTCCCTAGAATCCTTGATCTCCTTATAAATCAAAAACTTATTTATTTGTGTCTTAATGGCACTCGTGTCTGTGTCTTAATGTGTTTTTAAGTGTGTCTGTGTCCATGTGCTTGTTACTTTTGTATTTGTGTGACAATGTCTGTCTGTCTTTGTATCAGCCTGTTGTTTCTATCTGTATTTGTGTCCATTTGTGTGTGATTGTTTATGTCTTTGTGTGCTTCTCCGTGTGTGCATGCTTATCTCCTTGTATGCATTGTGTATGTTAGTGTTTTGGGGTATTTACCAATACGTCTGTGTATTTCAATGCCTGCATATCTGTGCAATGGGGTATCTGTTTTTCTGCGAGTGAGAGAGATGAGGTTGGAACTGACAGAAGGCTTGAATTGAGAATTGTTCTTTATTGAACACTACTCCTTATTCGTTTGGTGGGACGTGGATGTTTCCGAATGTCCACACAAGGCCTCCTGGTCCTCTTCGGCTCTCTCCAGGATCCTCCCCACATATCAGGGTAGGGGGATGAGGGAACGGATATCCGGCACTCCACCACCCGGCGTGGCCCTTTCTGTCCTATTCCAGGCTGCTTCTCCTGGAATGGGAGAAATGGAGGGAATGAGTGAGGGTGGGAGTGGATGGCCCTGTTGTTAGTGCTGGACTAGGTGAGGTGTGACATGGTGAGGTGGCCGGAGGGAGTCTGTCCATAGTGTTGTATCCATGTAGTGCTATTAGTGTGCGGGGCTATTGCATCAGGGACAGAAAATGTGGGGGAGAGAAGGTGCTGAATGCAACAGTGAGTGTGATCGTGCTTGAGCCTTATTGGAGTTAGAGTGTGAGCCTTCGTCGAGTGTAGGTGCTATAAGAGACATACAGTGAGTGTGAGAGAGCAGTGAGAATATACGGTGACACTTATCCTAACAGAGCAGAATGGATATTGATGCTTGTCCTGTATTGCTGGACATGTCTTCAGATCATCTCAGCATCGAGGTGAGCCTCCCCGAATGTCTTATCTAAGTCTATCACTAAGAACAACACAGGCCCTGTCCATCAGATTCCACAGAATGAGTTTGGGTGGTCTTACAAATAGCAAGGAGAAACAAAGTTGTTGTGTTATATATCTGAACCAAAACTGTGGCACAAATATTTTGCATCATATGCTCTGGAAATTATATATGCAACGATATGCAAAGGGAAGCTATGACATACTGATATTATCGCTGGATTCTTAACCCAGAGACCCAGGTAATGTTCTGGGGACATGGTTTCAAATCCTGCCATGGCAGATTGTGGAATTTGAATTCAATAAATATCTGGAATCAAGGGTTTATGATGATCAGGAATCCATTCCTGATTGTTGGAAAAACTCATCTGGTTCACTAATGTCCTTTAGGGAAGGAAACGGCTGTTCTTATCTGGTCTGACCTGCATGTCACTCCAGATCCAAGGAAACGCTGTTGACTCTTAACTGCCGTCTGGCATGGCCAGTAAATGCTGGTTATCCAGCTAAGCCCTCATTCTGTGAATGAGTAACAAATATTCGTGGGTTCTGCAGTAATAATGGATGGTGTCAAGTTGCATCGAAACTGAGTTAACTAAGTGACTGCTAATGTTGTGAAAAATAAATTCCTTTAGTGTATATCAGGTAGGTTGAAGAGTGTGTTGTGAACCAAACTAGAGCGCGGATTATTTCGGATTTGGTGTTGTGTGATACTGATTACAGATGATCAGCCATGATCATATTGAATGGTGGTGCAGGCTCGAAGGCCAGAATGGCCTACTCCTGCACCTATTGTCTATTGTCAATTGTCTATTGTGTGGGCGGAAGGACTAATTACTAACCTTGCTATGAAGCATCTTTGGAGGAATAGTGACATTAATATGTTGTATTTTACACGGCGTCTGCATTCAATATGAAATGTTTGAACATTCTGGTCAAACATCATGGAAGCCCAGAGGCTAGAGTGTCAAGTTCGCTCCAGTGAATTGGGAAAATACAAAATAACATTCAGTAGGAGAACAATGGTTGTTAGACCCATATAGTCTTACAGCATGGAGACAGGCCATTCGGCCCAAACTGGTCCATTCCGAACAAAATGTCCATTCACACTAACCCCATTTCCCTGCAATTTCCCTGTATCCTTCTAATCCTTTCCTACCTGTGTATTTGCCCAAATGTATTTTAAATTTTGTGAATGTACCCGCCTCAACCACTTCTGCTGTCAGCTAATCCCATATGCATACCACCTGTGTTTAAAAGAAATTGCCCCTCAGGTTCCCTTTTACTCTTTCGCCTCTGACCTTAAATTGATGCCCTCTAGTCCGTGATTGCCCAATGCTGGGGAAAAAAAATGTCTGAGTGCATTGACTCTATCCATGCCTCCCATGATCTTATACACTACTATCAGATCCCCCTCAGCCTCATACATTCTAAAGTAAAAACTCTGAGCTTGTTCAACCTCTCACTATAACTCAGACAATTGAGTCTTGACAACATCCTTGTTAATTTCTTCTGCACTCTTTCCTGTTTAATAGCATCCTTCCTCGAGCAAAGTGAACACAACTGAACATGACTCTACAAGTATGGACTCGCCAACATCTTGTATAACTACAACATAACTCCCTAACTTCGATAGTCAGTGCTCTGACCAATGAAGGCCAGTGAGTCAAAAGCCTTTTTCAGTGCCTTGTCTACCTGGGACTCCACTTACAAAAGACCGTGCACCTGAATTCCAAGGTCACTCTGTTCCACTGCATTCCTTAAGGCCTTGCAATTCACCATGAAACTCCTGCCTTGATTTGACTTTCTAAAATGCAAGAACTTACACTTATCTGAATTAAACTCCATTTGCCATTTCTCGGCCCACTTCCCCACCTGATCAAGGTACTGCTGTAATTTCTGAGATTTCTGATAACCTTCCTCACTGCCCACGATACCACCTATTTTAGTGTCACCTTGAAACTTACAAATCATGCCTGTACATTCTCATCTAAATCATAGCTATGTGTAATATATGAATATATGGTACCAGCACCGACCCCTGAGGTATTCCACTCATCACAGGCCTCCAGTCCGACAAGCATCCTTCCACAATTATCCTCTTCTTCCTATCATCAATCCAATTTTGGACCTAATTTGCCAGCTCCCCCTCAATTCCATGTGATCAAACCTTCCAGAGCAGGGTACCATGTGGAACCTTATTGAAGGAGAAAGTGAGGACTGCAGATGCTGGAGATCAGAGCTGAAAATGTGTTGCTGGAAAAGCGCAGCAGGTCAGGCAGCATCTAAGGAACAGGAGAATCGACGTTTCGGGCATATGCCCTTCTTCAGGCTTATGCCCGAAACGTCGATTCTCCTGTTCCTTGGAACCTTATTGAAGGCCTTACTGAAATCCATATAGACTATATATACAACCACGCCCTTGCCAAAGTTACTGGTCTCTTTATCAAAGTAGTCTAACAAATGTGTGAGCCATAATCCCCCATTCACAAGGCCCTGTCTTTCCAAATGCATGTATATCTTCTCCCTCAGAATCTTCTCAAATAACGTACCTGCTACAGATTTTAGGTTTACTGGTCTATTGTCCCCTGATTTTTATTTGTAGCCCTTCGTAAATAACGGCACAGCATTCACTACCCTCCAGTCCTCCAAGACCTCACCCATGTGCTCCCGAAGATGCAAAAGTAGCAACCAGGGCTCCCGCTATTTCTTTGCTGTCCTCCTGCAGTGTTCCTGAATATATATGGTCAGGACCAGGAGATTTATAGAAATACTACAGAGTCTGAAAAATATGTCTATTTATTTCAGGTAAAACACCCAAGAGTGAGAAAGTGAGATAACAATGATTAGCATAATAAATTAAAGATTATATTAATCACAGCAAGTGACTTCAGAAGAATTCCAGACATTGTGGAATCCTGAGAATTCTCAGAAATTTAGGATCCAGAAAAGGAGGGCCATGAAACGGGCAAGGAAATCAAAAAGGGAACATGAATGCAAACAAACAGGAATACAAAGACTGCATAAATCTATGTTCTATATTTCAAAGGAAAGTGAAAAGCATAGTCAAATGTGGAAATCTGCAATCAAGAGAGACGAGCTTATTATGGATAACAGGGAAATGGCCAAGCAAATAACCAGTTACTTTGCATCTGACTTCATGGAGGAAGATCCAGAAAATCACCCAGAAATTCGACGTCATCATAGAACATAGAACATGGAACAATACAGCACAGAACAGGCCCTTCGGCCCACGATGTTGTGCCGAACATTTGTCCTAACTTAAGCACCCATCCATGTACCTATCCAATTGCCGCTTAAAGGGCACCGAAGATTCTGACTCTACCACTCCCACAGGCAGCGCATTCCATGCCCCCACCACTCTCTGGGTAAAGAACCCACCTCTGACATCTCCCCTATACCTTACACCCTTCACCTTAAATTTATGTCCCCTTGTAACACTCTGTTGCACCCAGGGAAAATGTTTCTGACTGTCTACTCTATCTATTCCTCTGATCATCTTATAAACCTCTATCAAGTCACCCCTCATCCTTCGCCGTTCCAACGAGAAAAGGCCTAGCACTCTCAACCTATCCTCGTACGACCTATTCTCCATTCCAGGCAACATCCTGGTAAATCTTCTCTGCACCCTCTCCAAAGCTTCCACATCTTTTCTAAAGTGAGGCGACCAGAACTGCACACAGTACTCCAAATGTGGCCGAACCAAAGTCCTGTACAGTTGCAACATCACTTCACGACTCTTGAATTCAATCCCTCTGCTAATGAACGCTAATACACCATAGGCCTTCTTACAAGCTCTATCCGCCTGAGTAGCAACTTTCAAAGATCTATTAACATAGACCCCAAGTTCCCTCTGTTCCTCCACCTCACTAAGAACCCTACGGTTAACCCTGTATTCCGCATGCTTATTTGTCTTTCCATAATGGACAACCTCACACTTGGCAGGGTTAAACTCCATCTGCCACTCCTCAGCCCAACTCTGCATCATATCTAAGTCTCTTTGCAGCCGACAACAGCCCTCCTCACTATCCACAACTCCACCAATCTTCGTATCATCTGCAAATTTATTGACCCACCCTTTGACTCCCTCATCCAAGTCATTAATAAAACTTACAAATAGCAGAGGACCCAGAACTGCAGAACTCCACCTGTAACTGGGCTCCAACCTGAATATTTACCATCTACCACCACTCTCTGACTTCGACCGGTTAGCCTTTTTTTTTATCCAATTGGCCAAATTTCCCTCTATCCCATGCCTCCTGACTTTTCGCATATGCCTACCATGGGGAACCTTATCAAATGCCTTACTAAAATCCATGTATACTACATCCACTGCTCTACCCTCATCCACATGCTTGGTCACCTCCTCAAATAATTCAATAAGACTTGTAAGGCAAGACCTACCCTTCACGAATCCGTGCTGGCTGTCCCTAATCAAGCAGTGTCTTTCCAGATACTCATAAATCCTATCCCTCAGTACCCTTTCCATTACTTTACCTACCACCGAAGTAAGACTAACTGGCCTGTAATTCCCGGGGTTATCCCTATTCCCTTTTTGAACAGGGGCACAACATTCGCCACTCTCCAGTCCCCTGGTACCACCCCCGTTGACAATGAAGACGAAAAGATCATTGCCAGCGGTACTGCGGCTTCCCACATAATCCTAGGATATATCTCGTCAGGCCCGGGGGACTTGTCTATCCTCATGTTGTTCAAAATGTCCAACACATCTTCCTTCCTAACAAGTATCTCCTCTCGCTTATCAGTCTGTTTCACACTCTCCTCTTCAACAATACGGTCCCTCTCGTTCGTAAATACTGAAGAAAAGTACTCATTCAAGACCTCTCCTATCTCTTCCGACTCAATACACAGTCTCCCACTACTGTCCTTGATCGGACCTACCCTCGTTCTCGTCATTCTCATGTTTCTCACATACGCATAAAATGCCTTTGGGTTATCCTTGATCCTATCCGCCAAATATTTTTCATGCCCTCTCTTAGCTCTCCTAATCCCTTTCTTCATCTCCCTTCTGGCTATCCTGTATCCCTCCATTGCTCTGTCTGAACCCTGTTTCCTCAACATTATGTACGCCTCCTGCTTCCTCTTTACAAGACATTCAACCTCCCTCGTCAACCAAGGTTCCCTCACACGCCCATTTCTTTCCTGCCTGACAGTTACATACATATCAAGGACACGTCGTATCTGTTCCTTGAAAAAGTTCCAAATTTTCACGACATCCTTCCCTGACAGCCTATGCTCCCAACTTATACTCCTCAGATCCTGTCTTACAGCATCGTAATTACCCTTCCCTCAATTGTAAAACCTACCCTGTTGCATGAGCCTATCTCTCTCCATAACCAAGGTGAAAGTCACAGAATTGTGGTCACCATCACCAAAATGTTCACCCACTAACAAGCCCATCACTTGTCCCGGTTCATTACCGAGTACCAAATCCAATATGGCCTCCCCTCTTGTCGGAAAATCTACATACTGAGTTAGAATCATATAGGACTTGTGGATCGAAAGACATGAAGTCAATTTATATCAGTAACAAGGCTTTAATTGAACATGCAGCTGAATTGAGCATTGCTAACCTTGACAAACCAGATGTACTTCATAACAAAATCTTCAGAAATAAACCACTAATACAATTATTAGTTGCACTGTCGATGACTGTGTTCTATTACCTAGTGCACTATAGATGAACGGTAGTGATCCAAGCATCTACAAAGGGAAGAATAGATAGTGTGGCGAACTGCAGACCAATTAACTTGACATTTGTGGGGAAACTGATGGAGTCTATTATATAGGACGTGATATTCGTTATTTAGAAATTAACAGCAACATTGGAGAGAATCAGTATGTATTTCTGAAAGGGAAATCATACTTGACAAGCTTTGGAATTGTTTGAAGTTGATTCTTACAGCATAGATAATGGGGAACCAGTACAATTGGCATATTTTAGATTATCAGAAGGCTTTCTATAAGACCTCACACAATGAGTTCGTAAATGCAATGAATGTGAAGAGTATTTGGAGGAATATATGCAAGTGGTAAGTTAAAGTTTGGATTGCCTTCCTTTAAGGGAGTCAGAATATAGATGTAAAGACATGTTGAAGCAGTTTAACAGCGTATTGGTGAGTACTGTACCTGGAATGTTGAGTACAGTTTTGGTCACCAAATTTGAGAAAGAATATACTGACCACAGAGGAATTCAATGGACATTCTCCAGATTAATCCCTCAATTGGCAAGATTGCGTGATGAGGAAACTCCGACTGTGTTCTCTAGAGTTTCAAAGAATGAGAGGTGGGTCACTGTGAAATGTATAAAATTCACAAAACATGTGACAAGTTGGAAATTAACAGGATGTTTCTCCAGCTGCCTAATACACAATCAAGGGAAATAATGGCAGGATAAAGGACAAACCATTTAAGGCTGCAATAAGGAGGAGACTGCACGCATAGGGGACTAACTAACACAGGGGCATGGATACCGGCTGGCAGGGCAAGATTAGGGAGAATTCCCAGATAATATACAAGTGTGTCCAGCGGAACAGAATAACCAGGGAACAGGTAGGACTCATTAGTGACTTGCCAAATTGCATCCAAATGTAGTTTAGTGGTAGGAGACACAAGGTGGTGGTTGACTCCTTGTGTGACTGGAGGCCAGTGTCCAATGGTATACTACAGGGATCAGTGTTGTGTCCCTTATTATTTGTGATCCGGAGGTGCTGGTGTGGCTCTGGGTGGACAATGCTAAAAATCGCACAACAACAGATTATAGTCCAACAGGTTTATTCGGTGGCACTACCTTTCGAAGTGCTGCTTCTTCATCAAAGCGCACAAGCACCTGATGAAGAAGTAGCGCTTCGAAAGTTAGTGCCTCTGAACAAACCTGTTGGACTCTAACCTGATGTTGTGTGATTTTCAACTTTAATATTTGTGGTACTCATAAATGATGTCGCTGTGAATATGGACGAGGTGTGGGGAGTGTGTTAAGTAAGTTTGTGTTTGATACGCAGATTGGCCGTTGGCTGGCAGTGAGGAGGAAGGCCTTAAATTACGGGAACATACAGATGGAATGGTCAGCTGGGAAGATCAATGGAAGATGGAATGTAACCCTGATAAATATGAGGTGATGCCCTTTGGAAGAAGGAACCAGACAGGGGAGGACTCAATGAATGGCAGCACACGAGGAAGGTTAGATGGTGCTTCTCCACACATCCCTGAATGTGATGGACAGGTTAATACACAATTTGGGAAAGCGTAGGGGACTGTAAACATAACCTTGATTCATTGAGGCACAGATTATAAGAGCTATGCGGAACTTTAGTGATGCCAAGATGGAATACTGTGTGTAGTTCTGGGAATCACATTACAGGAAGGATGTGACTGCACTGGAGGGGGTGCAAAGGAGATTTACCAGGATATTCCCTGGGATGGAGCATATCAGCTATGGAGAGAGGCTAGATAAGCTTGGGTTGTTTAGTTTGGAGGGAGGAGGCTGAGGGGGACGTGATTCTGAAGGATAGGCTTACGAGGAGCATGGACAGTGTGGATGGACAGCAGCTGTTCCTTTTAGTCAAAGGGCCACACTTTTAAAGTGAAGGGTTTGGGGTTTAGTGAGGATTTGAGGATTGCTTTTCACCCAGAGTGTGTTGAGGACTGAAATGCTTTTCTTGAGAAGCGAGTTGTCATGGTAACCTCAAAACCATGAGAAAATACACGGCAGTGCACTTGAAATGCCTTAAGAATCACGGCTACGGTTATTGTGTCGGAAAATGGGTCTAATGTAGACCGTGCTGTATTTCTGATAGTACAGAGTCTTTGCTTCTGTGATTGTATGGCTGTGGAAGGCCAATCACTGAGTACCTTAAAATAGGAATTGATAGGTTTCTGAAGAATATATTAACAAAGTTTATAAGACAGAACTTGTAATATTTTCTGAAAATATGTTAATGGCAAAATTAAGGGAAATAAATGTGCAGCTTTCCTATAGTTTGATACCAGATAATTGAGGACCGGGAAATAGCAGAACTATGGAGCAAATACTTCAGTTATGCCTTCACAGAAGAAAGCAAAACAAAAAAGAAAACTTCCTAGTAATACGAGGGAACTTTAGTCTGGTGAGAAAAAGCGAATAGAATTAAATTATCAACTAAACAATTTAGAGAAAGCATCGGACTGAAATTAATGGGCATAGACAGAATCAACAGAGATTTATGAAATGGGAATCATATTTGAGAAAGTGGCTTTTTGCAAAATTATGTAGAAGCTATTAATGCAATACGAGTGGAATTTCAGAAAGATTTTTGATAAAGCTCCGAGCCTATTGTGCAAATTCGAATCCTGTGGAACTGGGGCTAATACATGGACATAGTTTTCAAAGGACAGAGCTGGCAGGCAACTGTGAGTAGGAATAAAACAACGTTTCTTTTTAAATGGAAGACGAGGAGGATATAGCAAGGATCGTGGTTTGGGCCCCAGCTATTCCCAATACATGTCATATATTTGGTTGAGGGGCTCAAATGCAATATTTCCAAGTTTGCTGACAGCACTAAACAATGTCAGATTGTGAGTGAGGAGGATGTAAAGAAGCTCCAAGGTGACTGAGACAAGTGAAATGACTGGGCAAATACGTGGCCTATGGAGAGCAATGGGAGAGGTGAGATGTTGTGTACTTTGATGGGAACAATAAAATGGCAGCCTATCATTTGAAACGGGAGTGGTTGAAAATGTTACTCTATAAAGGTACTTAAGCTGCATTTTGTTTATTTTTGTGCAGTCCCCGAGTCAATAGAGAATAGACAATGGACAATAGGTGCAGGAGTCGGCCATTCAGCCCTTCGAGCCTGCACCGCCATTCAATATAATCATGGCTGATCATTCCTAATCAGTATCCTGTTCCTGCTTATCTCCATAACCCTTGATTCCACTATCTTTGAGAGCTCTATCCAACTCCTTCTTAAATGAATCCAGAGAGTGGGCCTCTACTGCCCTCTGGGGCAGAGCATTCCACACAGCCACCACTCTCTGGGTGAAGAAGTTTCTCCTGAGCTCTGTCCGAAATGGTCTACCCCGTATTTTTAAGCTGTGTCCTCTGGTTCAGCACTCACCCATCAGTGGAAATATGTTTCCTACTGCCAGAGTGTCCAATCCTTTCATAATCTTATATGTCTCAATCAGATCCCCTCTCAATCTTCGAAACTCAAGGGTATACAAGCCCAGTCGCTTCAGTCTTTCAGTGTAAGGTAATCCTGCCATTCCAGGAATTGACCTCGTGAACCTACGCTGCACTCCCTCAATAGCCCGAATGTCTTTTCTCAAATTTGGAGACCAGAACTGCACACAGTACTCCAGGTGTGGTCCCACCAGGGCCCTGTACAGCTGCAGAAGCACTTCTTTGCTTCTATGCTGAATTCCTCTTGTTATGAAGGCCAGCATGCTATTAGCCTTCTTCACTACCTGCTGTACCTGCATGCTTGCCTTCATTGACTGGTGTACAAGAACACCCAGATCTCTCTGTACTGCCCCTTTACATACATAAATTGTGAGGCAGTGAGTTTTGAATCCAGGAGTCAATACTGGGAATGGCATTGGCACGCTGACCAGTGTATATAGACCCAACAAGTAGGGAGCTGTAACATTGAAAGGAATCTTGATCTCCCTGTACACCAGTCACTGAAATAATATTGCAGGAGTAGTAAGTAGGTACGAAGATAAATGCTGTATGCACCTTCATTTCAGGGGAATTTGAGTACAGGAGTAAGAGTACCTTACTGCAGCTGTACACGGCCTTGGTGAGACACCATCTCGAACATTGTGCAACATTGTGTGCAGTTTTGGTCTCTGTTCCTAATAGAGGGCAAACCTGACATTGAGGGAGAGCAGCAAAGGATGACCAGACTAATCTCTGGGATGACAGACTTGTTATGGGATCTGAGTTTGGGGGGACTGGACTTGTTTTCCATGCGGTTTAGGAAAATGAGTGGAGATCTCAGTGAAATATATAACACTCTGATTGGGCGAGGCAGATTGGAAGCAGGGTTGGCAATTCTCCAGGCTCGGATGTCTAAAGCAAGTAGTCATAGTATCAGGTACAGACAGGCCGCTTTGCATTGAGGTGAGAATAAATGTCTGCACTCTGAGACTGGCGAACCAGGGGTGCTCTCTCCCAGATCAGGCTGTGGAAGTCATGGCGCTGAATATAAATAAGGATTTCTGTAAATTAAAGGGATCAGGAGAGACTAGGAGTACGGTGTGAAGATAGAAGATCACCTATCAATCCAGGTTGTTCTCCAATAACGCGGTACCTGTGTTTCTGTGCAACACTGTGTTGTCGAAAATCGTACAATATTAATAATGGGATCTATGGAAAAAAAGAGGGTAAGGGGCGAACCCCCAAAAATATCAGTAAAATACAAAAATGAATTTGGTCTAACACACACACTAGGACAGTCTAAATAAATCGTTAAATCACATGTTGTGATGGAACAGTGCTGTAAATGTAACACTTGCACACTACAGTCACTCACTGGAGCACTGTACCTTTCACTAGAAAGCACGTGGGGACTGACTGACCATGTGATGCCGATGGGGAATTCCAGGTCTCCTCAAGATTCTCTCCACACTTTGAAATAAAGTTCTTTCTAAATGTTGTCTATGATTTCCAGTTTCATGCTCAGTTTCAAGGCTTCCTGAGCGCATTGCATTCCTGTTTTAGCTGAACACATTATTTGTACATTTTGCAGAGAGAGGATCCTGAGGCAGGGTTTTGCTGTTCAGCTGGTTCCCGGGAAGGAATCACGTCACAGTGAAAGGGTATTCACTTTATAGAAAAAGATTCACAAATCACATTGCGGCCAAATTGTATTTAATCATAACCTGTTATCGGAGAACTGCCTATATTTTGAGTGGAGGAGCAAAACTGATGGGCTGAAGGCACTACAGCAGTTCTCATTTTATATTTCACAATGTTTAAACATATTAAGGGATATGATTATGGTATGGGGAAAACTGCACTGCGGATATGTTTGGCCATTAACTAGCACAGGGAAAGCTCAATGTGTTGTATGACCTACTCCTGTCACAATGTTTCTGTGCAGTGTGTGGGAAAGCTCTGCAAATATTGTCACAATCTCTCAGCTGCTAGGAAGGAGGTCTCTGCAGGGTCGACAGGATTGTGTTTCCCATTCCCTTTTCTAATAACGAGGCTGGGTCCTGGTGTTCGGTACGGGTTTATCCTTTAAGACCTTAATACAGTTTGATATAATTGAGTATCTTGCTTGCCCGATTCAGAGAGCATTGAAGTGTTTATCACATGTCTGGGTGTCTGAAGTCACTTTTAGGCCAGACCAGGAAAGCACGGGAGATTCACTTCCTGAAAGTACATTGGGGACGGAAATAGATGTTTATAATTGTTATTGAACACAAGATCACAATTACTGACACCAGATTTTAGACCTTGATATATTATTAATTGTTTTTAATTTGCACCAGCTGATAGAGCATTAGCCTGGTCTAGATTAGTAATCCAGTGACACTTCCACACCAGCACCATCTCCACATGGGGACCAATCGGAAACCACACTGAGCAGTGAGTTTTTCTGTGCTTCTTGACAGCTCTGTCAAATACAACTGCCACCAATTTAACTGTCGTGATGGGACTGAAGGACTAGTAAATAGTCAGATTGCAGTAATCCTCCTCTTAGCGGATTGGACATAGTTGAGTAACTTTCCACATTGCCAGGGAGATGTCAGAGTTGGAGCTGGATGAAACAGCTTCCCAAGGGGCACGGCTTGTTGTGCAGCACAAGTCTTCAATGCTATTGCAGGAATGGTGTTAGGGCCCACTGCCTTATCTACAGTGTCCAGATGTTTTTTCATGTCACGTGCAGTGAATTGAATTGGTTGAAGACTGTCATCTGTGATTCTGTGGGCATCATGGCGAGGGTGAGGTGAATAATCGACTCAACACTTCTGGCTAAGGATGGTGCAGATACTGCATCTTCAACACTGACGTACAGAGCTGTTCCATTATTTACGGTGCAGATATTTGTGGCGTCCTCTCTTCCATGAAGTTGTTTAATGGTCCATCGACTTTTATGCATGGATTTGACAGGCCGACATAGCTTAGATTTGATTTGTTAGTCTTGGGATCATTTCTCCCTCTGTATCAGATGTTAGTCCTGCTGTTTGGAGTGTAACCAGTCAAGTGTGGTCGCATTAATGGGTTGTCATCAGGTTTAGGTGCACGTGATTCACCCACACTCGTCACTGAACCATGGGTCGGCTTGATGGTAATGGTGGACTGATGGATTATCCTGAGGAAAAAGTTACAGATTGTCATTGAAAACAATTCTGCTTCTTCTGCTGCTGTGATCTGCAGCATCAGATGATAACCCAGTTTTAGCTGCAATATTTACAATTCAATTCTACTGACTGTTCCCCATTTCACACGAGACCCATTCACCCATCAGCCCTGTATTCAGTGACCTACTCTGGTTTCTGATGCGGAAATACTTCCACTTTCATATTCTCATTCTGCTGGAAGTCTTTCCTTGGTGCCTCGCCTCCAAATTGTTGCATAACCTCAATCCATTTAAGGTACTAATCCGAATCTTCTCCTTTCCATAATGCCATCTTCTGTGTTCGAAGTGAACGTATTTCCCTCTGTTTTTCTCACTGACCATGATTCAGAGCTCTATAGTGTCAGTGCCAACCTTATGCAATCTCAGAGTCAACGAACGTCTGCACCATGCGTTATTGCTCAGTTCCCAGTGTACGGCCCTCCATGTTGGACAAGATGTTTGGGCATCTTTGACATACGTTATTGGAAATTGTTCAAAAACAGAAATTGCTGAAGAAATTGCTAAAGATGTTGCAGCATTTTCTGGAGTGAATGCAGAGTTAAACTTTCAGGTCCAGTTAAACTTCTATAAAGCTCCCAGTATCTCCAGTAATTTTTGTGCTCTTATTTCCAGTATCCATAGTTATTTGTTTAATTGAAAATTTGTTCTGTGCCTATTCATTTCTGGAGAAACTCAGCAGGTCTGTCAGCGTCTGCAGAGATAGAGAAACAGAGGTAGCGTTCCCAGTCCAGTGTGACACCTCTTCAAAACTGAATACAATTGCAAAAAGGTCTTTTAATCCCTTGCCCAGAAGAGGGGGATGGTTGGCATGGAAAAGAGGGTGTGGCAAAAGATAAACGGGCTTTTAGTAGTGGTGACTGAGAAGATTCTGTAAAACGGGTTTAAATTAAGGTGTGAATGGGGGAAACGGGTTCTCTCTATTGATTGCACGTTAAAGAAGACACAACCACACACGGTCATAGGGAGGCCAGGAGGGAGAATGTTGACCATATGGTATTATATAGATCTGGCCACAGATACGTTTTCACTGTAGTGATCATCATCCCCTTTAGACAAAGGAATTCAGATGATTAACTTCTTATTGGCACTAGTAAGTGTTTCATGCTGCCTTAGTATTGTACACGGAGAAAAACAAATAACTGTATGAAGTTTGGGCTGAGTATTGGCTACCTGTCATGTTTAATATAGTTTCACATTTAAAGTGCTTATCTTTAAATGCTTGTTCCTGAAGTTAATATCAGATGGAGTGTAGGAGGTTGTGGGCTGGCATTGCAGAAGCTTATAAAATCATGAGAGGATTGGATAGGCTGAATAGCCAAGATCTTTTCCACGGGCTGGGGGAGTTCAAGCATAGAGGGAATGGGTTTAAGGTGTAAGAGGGAAGTTTAAAAGGGACGAAGGGACAACGTTTCTATACAGAGTATGGTGTGGGTATGGAATGGGCTGCCAGAGGAAGAGTGGTAGATGCGTGTACAGCTGCAACATTTAAAACTCGTTTGAACAAACATATGACTGGGAAAAACTTAGAGGCATATGGGCCAAATGAAAGCAGATGGGACTAGTATAGTTTGGAAAACTTGCCCAGCATGGACATTTAGAAAAGCTTTACATAGAGTCAGTGTGGTTTTGTGAAAGGGAAATTATATTTTTCCCTGTAAAATCATGCAAAGTACTTCTGGAGATGCCTGAGAATGTAACAAGCGGACTTGATAAAGCGGATCTGGTAGACGCAAAACTTTCCAGAGATTTTCCACAAGGTATTACAAAATGAAAGTTCTTACACAAAACAGAAGCTCTAGGATGTCGGATACTGTATTAACATGGGATGATGATTGTTTAACACCGAAATCGGAGAGTCAGGATTAACGGATCTTTATAATAAGGGTGTATCTGCTGGAGTATCACAAGTATCAGTCTGATGGCAATCTACAATTTTACAAATTTACAATCTATACTGATAGCCTGAAGTAGGGAGCTGAGTGCAGTATGCATCCGAGTTTGAGGATGACACTGAGAATCAAAAGCCAGGCTGTTATTTAATGGAGAGGAATTCCAGAAAAGGAGCAGTACAAAGGGATTGGAGCCTTCCTGTGTATAAAACATAAAGTCAGCATGCTGGTGCAGCAAGTAACTAGGTTGGTACATTAGGCGGCTTCCTGGGATGAAAGGGTTTAGTTATTGAGAATTTCTAAAATTGTGAGGCGATCATTCATTGGGGTTTAAATGAATGATGTGTGACGTTGCTGAAACATACAGGACACAGCAGGGCCTTGAGAAATTAGATGTTGAGAAGTTGTTTCCATTCTTGGGCAAAATGTATATAGATATCGAATAAGGAACATCAATTTCAATCTGAGATGCAAACCGATGTCTTCTCTCAGAAGGTAGTGAATGTCTGGAATTCCCTAACTCAGAGAGGTGTGGAGGGATACAAGGAGTCGGCAAGAAAGTGGAGTTGAGCCCGGGAGTAGATCAGCCATGTTCTTATTAAATGACAGGGTTAGCTTGAGGGGCCGATTGAACTACTCCTGTTCCTATTTATTAATTTCACATGTTATGCTTTTGGAAAGTAACGGGTTATTTTCCTGGAAATCGTGTTATAAAATGTTGCATTCAAGGAGAGCAGAGGATTTGTTGTTTTAACCCTGGGTGCCGTATGGGGTTGTATTCCCAACGTATCTGGGGCTGCAATATGTCTCTCAACTGGAGCAGAAGTTACAGTGAGGGGAAGCCTGGAAACAGGGATTGGGGGTGGTGGGGGCACTTTCTGCCCAGCCTGCATTTTACAAGTACATTTCTGCAACTGCACCTAACCATCGGAGTGGCCTCGATCTGCCCCTGTGTAGCAGACTGAAGGGCTGAATGGAACATCAGAACACAGGGCTGAGGAACACGAGGTGGCCATTCAGCCCTTTGACACTGCTACATCAGTAAATAAGGTCGTGGCTCATCTCATTGTGATCCCAGTTGCACTTTGCTCTCCATGCACCATTATCTGATTCACCTGTCTATGGAAAATCAGACAAAGCCAGCCTCGGTATAATATAAATATCTGACCGTCGCAAACTTCTGGGAAAGAGAATTCCCGCTGGAATGAAATACCACTTCGTGAATTTCTCCTAATTCCTGCTCTGTCTGAGGTTGGAGGGTGTCATTGTTTCTTTTTCTTGTCCCACCCCTCCACTGCTCACAACAAATTGTAAATGTAACCAAGTTGGTGATATGTCTGATGATAAAGTTCTCAGACTGGGTGCGGTTCCGTGACAGGAACAAGTCAGGCAGATTTCTTTAGTCAGCCACAAGTGACTAATATAACTAATGGATGCACAGGGTGGATCCGAGGTTAGTACTGCTACCTCCCATCGCCATGGCGCTGCGTTCAATTCCAACCTCAGGCAATCCTCTATGTGGATTTTTAACATTCTCCCCATGTCTGTGTGGGTTTCTTCCCAGTGTTCCAGTTTCCTCCCACAGTCCAAAGCTATGCAGCTTAGAGTGTATTAGCCATGCTAAATTGCCCATACTGCCTAGGGGTGTGTAGGTTAGATAGGTTAGTCATTGGAAAATGCAAGGTTACATGGATAGAGTAGGGGAGCAGGTCCAGGGGGGATACAGTTCTGAGGGTCAATGTGGACTTGATGGACGGAATGTCCTGCCTCAACACTGTAGAGATTCTATAAAAATAACAAGTTTGGACGATACAAACACCCAGTGGGTATCTATCTGATCCACTCTCCTCTAGGTTTTGTATGTTTCAATGACATCACCTCTGATTCCAAGAGTACATAGAACATAGAAGAATACAGCGCAGTACAGGCCCTTGGGCCCTCGATGTTGCGCCGATCCAAGCCCACCTAAACTACACTAACCCACTATCCTCCATATACCTATCCAATGCCCTCTTAAATGCCCATAAAGAGGGAGAGTCCACCACTGTTACTGGCAGGGCATTCCATGAACTAACGACTCGCTGAGTGAAGAACCTACCCCTAACATCTGTCCTATATCTACCCCCCCTTAATTTAAAGCTATGCCCCCTTGTAATACCCGACTCAATACGCGGGAAAAGGTTCATACTGTCGACCCTATCTAACCCCCTAATCATCTTGTACACCTCAATCAAGTCACCCCTAAACCTTCTTTTCTCTAGTGAAAACAGCCCCAAGTGCCTCAGTCTTTCCTCATACGATTTTCCTTCCATACCAGGCAACATCCTGGTAAACCTCCTCTGCACCCGTTCCAATGCCTCCACATCCTTCCTATAGTATGGCGACCAAAACTGCACACAATATTCCAGATGCGGCCGTACCAGTGTCTTATACAACTGCATCATGACCTCAGGACTCCGGAACTCAATTCCTCTACCAATAAAAGCCAGTACGCCATATGCCTTCCTCACCGCACTATTTACCTGGGTGGCAACTTTCAGAGATCTGTGTACATGGACACCAAGATCCCTCTGCTCATCCACACTACCAAGTATCCGACCATTAGCCCAGTACCCCATCTTTTTGTTATTCTTCCCAAAGTGAATCACCTCGCACTTAGCTACATTGAATTCCATCTGCCACCTTTCTGCCCAGCTCTGCAGCTTCTCTATATCCTGCTGTAACCTGCCACATGCTTCCTCACTGTCAACAACTCCTCCGACTTTCGTATCATCCGCAAACTTGCTCACCCAACCTTCTAACCCCTCTTCCAGGTCATTTATAAAAATGACAAACAGCAATGGTCCCAAAACAGATCCTTGCGGAACACCGCTAGTGACGGCACTCCATGAAGAAACTTTGCCATCAACTACTACCCTCTGTCTTCTTCCATCCAGCCAATTCCTAATCCAAACCTCCAACTCACCCTCAATGCCATATCTCCGTATTTTCTGCAGTAGCCTACCATGGGGAACCTTATCAAACGCCTTACTAAAATCCATATATACCACATCTACCGCTTTCCCCTCATCAACCTCCTTCGTCACCTTTTCAAAGAATTCAATAAGGTTTGTGAGGCACGACCTGCCCTTCACAAAACCATGCTGACTATCCTTGATCACATTATTCCTATCCAGATGTGCATAAATCCTATCCCTTACAATTCTCTCTAAGACTTTGCCCACAACAGAAGTGAGACTCACCGGCCTATAGTTATTAGGGCTATCCCTACTCCCCTTTTTGAACAAGGGAACCACATTTGCTATCCTCCAGTCTTCTGGGACTACTCCTGTAGACAAAGAGGACATAAAAATCAAGGCCAATGGCTCTGCAATCTCCTCCCTTGCTTCCCAGAGAATCCTAGGATAAATGCCATCAGGCCCAGGGGACTTATCTATTTTCACCTTTTCCAGGATTTCCAACACCTCTTCTCTACATACCTCAAAGCCATCCATTCTACTTATTTGTGCCTCAGTATTCTCATCGACAACAATGCCCTGTTCCTGAGTGAATACTGAAGAAAAGTATTCATTCAGTGTCTCCCCAATCTCTTCCGCCTCCACACGCAACTTCCCCCTACTATCCTTGACTGGACCTATTCCTACCCTAGTCATTCTTTTATTCCTAACATACCTATAGAAAGCCTTAGGGTTTTCCCTAATCCTATCTACTAAGGACCTTTCATGTCCCCTCCTTGCTGCTTTTAGCTCTCTCTTCAGGTCCTTCCTGGCTACCCTATAACTCTCAATCGCCCCAATTGAACCTTCACGTCTCATCTTGAGGTAGGCCGCCCTCTTCCATTTAACAAGGGATTCCAATTCCTTATTAAACCACGGCTCCCTCACACGACCCTTTCCTTCCTGCCTGACAGGTACATAATTATCAAGGACACTCAATAGTTGCCCCTTGAACAAGTTCCACATATCATTTACACTCTTGCCTTGGAGTCTACTTTTCCAAGCCACACATCCTAAGTCATGCCTCACCGCATCATAATTTCCCTTACCCCAGCTATAATTCTTGCCCTGTAGTACACACTTATCCCTCTCCATCACGAGTGTAAAAATCACCGAATTAACCTGTTAAAGCCTTCATAATATAAGACCCTCATCACTGGAATACATGAAGTGAAACATCTCCGAACTGCTTCCAAATTAATTATATCCTTTCTCAGGTAAGGGGATAAAAATAATCTCTCACACAGTTGAGGTTAATTTTTGTTTTCCCAGTGGTGAGAGTATTTGGAACTCTCTTCCCCGCAGAGCATTGGAGGCAGAGGTATTGAATATTTTTGAGGCACAGACAGAAGATTCATAAGTAACAACAGAGTCAAGGATTATCCAGGAATGGGCAGCGATTTGCAGTGTCGGGGAAAATGTAGACAGTGGTGCAAAATCACACTGCTCCAGAACATTCAGAAAAACAGTTCTGTATCTTAATTGAACATGATGACGACTTTGAGAACAGGAGTCGGATGATGAATGTTCGCATGGTCGGTCTGCTGGCCCAGACAGCAGGTGGTCAGCCAGTGAGTATTTTGTTGAGAACTGGCTGCAGCGATTCCTTCACTTCGAAACTGAAGAGGGATGGATGAAGACTAAGACTGTTCATCGGGTTACGGTGCACAGGCCAGGCTCAGACCAGCGCTCTCGCCCTGTCCTCGTGTGGTTACATAGGTATGGGGATAAACAAAGACTAACGGAAGCTTTCAGAACCCAGCGGAAAGATCCAATGGCTTTAATTCACGGGCTCCAGGATTATGTCCTTTCGGGACTTTTCAGCGGTGGTGATTCAGAAAAAAAATCGTTTGATGATATAGAACATAGAACATTACAGCGCAGTACAGTCTCTTCGGCCGTTAATGTTGCACCGACCTGTCATACAAATCTGAAGCCCATCTAACCGACACTAATTCCATGTACTTCCATATGCTTGTCTAATGACGACCTAAATGTACTGAAAGTTGGCGAATCTACTACCGTTGCAGGCATAGCATTCCATACCCTTACTACTCTCTGAATAAACAAACATCTGTTCATCTGTTCTAAGTTTTGTGGGAACGAGAGAGACTCACGTTTGGTATGTTGCCTCCCAGGTGCAAGGGTACGTGATGTCTCTGATCGTGTTTTCCGGGTCCTGGAGGGGGAGGGGGAGCAGCCCGAAGTCGTGGTCCATATTGGCACCAACGACATAGGTAGGAGGAGTGCCGAGGATGTTAGACAGGCTTTCAGGGAGCTAGGTTGGAAGCTCAGACTTAGAACGAACAGAGTTGTTGTCTCTGGTTTGTTACCCGTGCCACGTGATAGAGATTCGAGAAATAGGCAAAGAGAACAGTTAAATGCGTGGCTACAGGGATGGTGCAGGAGGGAGGGATTCCGGTTTTTGGATAACTGGGGTTCTTTCTGGGGACGGTGGGACCTCTATAAACAGGATGGTCTACACCTGAACCTGAGGGGCACCAGTATCCTTGGGGGGAGGTTTGCTAGTGCTCTTGGGGGGGGTTTAAACTAACTCTGCAGGGGCATGGGAACCCAGATTGTAGCTTCAGGGTGCAGGGCCTGGAGTGTAGGGAGGTTAGGAACATGGCATCAATTTCAAAGGAGGGTGCCTGTAAACAGGAAAGTGGCTTGTAGTGTGTATACTTCAATGCAAGAAGTATACGAAATAAGGTAGGTGAACTTGCAGCGTGGGTTGGTACCTGGGACCTCGATGTTGTGGCTATTACGGAGACATGGCTAGAACAGGGACAGGATTGGCTGTTGCAGGTTCCAGGATTTAAATGTTTTAGTAGGGTCAGAGGTGGGGGTAAAAGAGGGGGAGGTGTGGCATTGCTTGTCAAAGATAGTATTACAGTGGTGGAAAGGACGATGGATGAGGACTTGCCATCTGAGGTAGTTTGGGCTGAGGTTAGGAATAGGAAAGGTGAGGTCACCCTGTTAGGAGTCTTTTACAGGCCTCCTAATAGTCCTAGAATCATTGAAGAAAGGATAGGGAAGGTGATTCAGGAGATGAGTGACAGTAATAGGGTGGTTGTTATGGGGGACTTTAACTTTCCTGATATTGATTGGGAAAGCTATAGCTCAAGTTCGTTAGATGGGTCAGTGTTTGTTCAATGTGTGCAGGAGAGTTTCCTGACACAATATGTAGACAGGCCAACAAGAGGTGAGGCCATACTGGATTTGGTTCTAGGTAACGAACCAGGCCAGGTGTTACAATTAGAGGTAGGTGAGCACTTTGGGGATAGTGACCATAATTCGGTGATTTTTACTCTCGTGATGGAGAGGGATAAGTGTGTGCTACAGGGCAAGAGTTATAGCTGGGGTCAGGGAAATTATGATACGGTGAGGCATGACTTAGGATGTGTGGCTTGGAAAAGTAGACTCCAAGGCAAGAGTGTAAATGATATGTGGAGCTTGTTCAAGGAGCAACTATTGAGTGTCCTTGATAATTATGTACCTGTCAGGCAGGGAGGAAAGGGTCGTGCGAGGGAGCCGTGGTTTAATAAGGAATTGGAATCCCTTGTTAAATGGAAGAGGGCGGCCTATCTCAAGATGAGACGTGAAGGTTCAATTGGGGCGATTGAGAGTTATACGGTAGCCAGGAAGGACCTGAAGAGAGAGCTAAGAGCAGCAAGGAGGGGACATGAAAGGTCCTTAGTCGGTTGGATTAGGGAAAACCCTAAGGCTTTCTATAGGTATGTTAGGAATAAAAGAATGACTAGGGTAGGAATAGGTCCAGTCAAGGATAGTAGTGGGAAGTTGCGTGTGGAGGCGGAAGAGATTGGGGAGACACTGAATGAATACTTTTCTTCAGTATTTACTCAGGAACAGGGCATTGTCGTCGATGTGAATACTGAGTCACAAATAAGTAGAATGGATGGCTTTGAGGTATGTAGAGAAGAGGTGTTGGAAATCCTGGAAAAGGTGAAAATAGATAAGTCCCCTGGGCCTGATGGCATTTGTCCTAGGATTATCTGGGAAGCAAGGGAGGAGATTGCAGAGCCATTGGCCTTGATTTTTATGTCCTCTTTGTCTACAGGAGTAGTGCCAGAAGACTGGAGGATAGCAAAAGTGGTTCCCTTGTTCAAAAAGGGGAGTAGGGATAACTCTCGTAACTATAGGCCGGTGAGTCTCACTTCTGTAGTGGGCAAAGTCTTAGAGAGAATTGTAAGGGATAGGATTTATGCACATCTGGATAGGAATAATGTGATCAAGGATAGTCAGCATGGTTTTGTGAAGGGCAGGTCGTGCCTCACAAACCTTATTGAATTCTTTGAAAAGGTGACGAAGGAGGTTGATGAGGGGAAAGCGATAGATGTGGTATATATGGATTTTAGTAAGGCGTTTGATAAGGTTCCCCATGGTAGGCTACTTGAAAAAATACGGAGGTATGGCATTGAGGGTGAGTTGGAGGTTTGGATTAGGAATTGGCTCGATGGAAGAAGACAGAGGGTAGTAGTTGATGGTAAAGGTTCATCTTGGAGTGCAGTTACTAGCGGTGTTCCGCAAGGATCTGTTTTGGGACCAGTGCTGTTTGTCATTTTTATAAATGACCTGGAAGAGGGGTTAGAAGGTTGGGTGAGCAAGTTTGCGGATGAACGAAAGTCGGAGGTGTTGTTGACAGTGAGGAAGGATGTGGCGGGTTACAGCAGGATATAGAGAAGCTGCAGAGCTGGGCAGAAAGGTGGCAAATGGAATTCAATGTAGCTAAGTGTGAGGTGATTCACTTTGGGAAGAATAACAAAAAGATGGGGTACTGGGCTAATGGTCGGATACTTGGTAGTGTGGATGAACAGAGGGATCTTGGTGTCCATGTACACAGATCTCTGAAAGTTGCCACTCAGGTAAATAGTGCGGTGAGGAAGACATATGGCGTACTGGCTTTTATTGGTAGAGGAATTGAGTTCCGGAGTCCTGAGGTCATGATGCAGTTGTATAAGACTCTGGTGCGGCCGCACCTGGAATATTGTGTGCAGTTTTGGTCGCCATACGATAGGAAGGATGTGGAGGCACTGGAACGGGTGCAGAGGAGGTTTACCAGGATGTTGCCTGGTATGGAAGGAAGATCGTATGAGGAAAGACTGAGACACTTGATGCTGTTTTCATTAGAGAAAAGAAGGTTTAGGGGTGACTTGATTGAGGTGTACAAGATGATTAGGGGGTTAGATAGGGTTGACAGTGTGAACCTTTTCCCGCGTATGGAGTCGGGTATTACAAGGGGGCATAGCTTTAAATTAAGGGGGGGTAGATATAGGACTGAAGTTAGGGGTAGGTTCTTCACTCAGCGAGTCGTAAGTTCATGGAATGCCCTGCCAGTAGCAGTGGTGGACTCTCCCTCTTTATGTGCATTTAAGCGGGCATTGGATAGGTATATGGAGGATAGTGGGTTAGTATAGGTTAGGTGGGCTTGGATCGGCGCAACATCGAGGGCCAAAGGGCCTGTACTGCGCTGTATTCTTCTATGTTCTATGTTCTAAGTCTATCACCCCTCAATTTAAAGCTATGCCCCCTCATCCTTGCCATCACCATTCTTGGACAAAGGCTCTCCCTGTCCACCCTATCTAACCCTCTGATTATCTTATATGTCTCTATTAAGTCACCTTTCAACCTTCTGCTCTCTAACGAAAACAGCCTCAACTCCCTCAGCCTTTCCTCGTAAGACCTTCCCTCCATACTAGGTAACATCCTCGTAAATCTCCTCTGCACCCTTTCCAAAACTTCCACATCCTTCTTATAGTGCGTTGACCAAAACTGTACGCAATACTCCAAGTGTGGCCACACTAAAGTTTTGTACAACTGTAGCATAACTTCATGGTTCCTGAATTTGATCCCTCAATTAATAAAAGCTAAAACACTGTATGCCTTCTTAACAATCCTATCAACCTGTGTGGCAACATTCAAGGATCTGTGTACCTGGACACAGGGATCTCTCTGCTCATCTACACTACCAAGAATCTTACCATTAGCCCAGTACTTTGCATTCCGGTTACTCTGACCAAAGTGAAGCACCTCACACTTGTCCGCATTAAACTCCATTTGCCACCTCTCAGCCCAGCTCTGCAGCTTATCTATGTCTCTCTGTAACCTATCACATCCTTCATCACTATCCACAACTCCACCGACATTAGCGTCGTGTGCAAATTTACTAACCCACCCTTCTACGTCCTCATTCAGGTCGTTTATGAAAATGACAAACAGAAATGGTCCCAATACCGACCCACTACTAACTGGACTCCAGGATGAACATTTCCCATCAACCAGGACCCTTTGTCATCTTTCCACAAGCTAATTACTGATCCGAACTGCTATATCTCCCACAATCCCATTACTCCGCAATTTGTACAATAGCCGACTGTGGTGAACCTTATCGAACACCTTGCTGAAATCCATATACACCACATCAACCGGTTACTCTCATCTACCTGTTTGGTCACCTTCTCAAAGAACTCAATAAGGTTTGTGAGGCACGACCTACCCTTCACAAAACCGTGCTGACTATCCTTAATCAATTTATTCCTTTCTTGATGATTATAACTCCTATCTCTTATAACCTTTTCCAATACTTTACCAACAACTGAAGTAAGGCTCACTGATCTATAATTACCAGAATTGTCTGTACTGACCTTCTTGAACAGGGGAACCACATTTCCCATCCTCCAGTCTTCTGGCACTATTCCTGTAGACAATGACGATTTAAGGATCAATGCCAAAGGCTCGACAATCTTTTCCCTGGCTTCCCAGAGGATCCTAGGATCAATCCCATCTGGCCCAGGAGACTTACCTACTTTCACACTCTGCAGAGTTTCTAATAACTCCTCCTTGTGAATCTCAATCCCAACTATTCTAGTAGCCTGTATCTCAGTAATCTCCTCGACAACATTGTCATTTCCAAGAGTGAATATTGTTGAAAAATATTCATTTACTGCTTCCCCTATCTACTTTGACTCCACACACAATTTCCCACTATTATCCTTGATTGTCCCTTATCTTACTCTCGTCATTCTTTTATTCCTTAAATACCTATAGAAAGCCTTAGGGTTTACCCTGATTCTATCCGGCAACAACTTCACATGTCTTCTCCTGGCTCTTCTGAGCTCTCCCTTTAGGTCTTTCCTGGCTACCTTGTAACCCTCAAGCGCCCTAACTGAGCCTTCACATCTCATCCTAACATAAGCCTTCTTCTTCCTCTTGATCAGAAATTCAATTTCCTTCGTAAACTACGGCTCGTGCACCTTACAGCTTCCTCCCTGCCTGACAGGTACATATTTATCTAGGACACAGGGTAGCTTTTCCTTGAATAAGCTCCACATTTCTAATGTGTCTATCCCCTTCAGTTTCCTTCTCCCTCCTATGCTTCCTAAATCGTGCCTAATCGCATCGTAATTGTCTTTCCCCAAGCTGTAACTCTTGCCCAGTGGTATACACCTATCCCTTGCTATCACTAAAGTAAACATAACTGAATTGTGATCGCGATCACCAAAGTGTGCACCTGCTTCCAAGTCTAACATCTATCAAGAGAAGAGTAAGGGAACTCGGGAATCAGTGTTCCCTCTGGTACCTAACGATTCTCTGTATTGCATTTAATGGATCCATGAACTTGTTTGACTCTGCAGAGAAAACGAAAACTTTGTGGACATGTTAAATTTCCCTATCGATTTTGTTTAGTTTTTTGTTTTTTTTTATGTTTAGTTTTGGAAAGTAGAAGAGAGCTTGTCAGTTGTAGTAGTTTTAGATTGTGTAGTTTTTAAGCTCATATCTCTCTGATGCTGAAGAAAGGAAGACCCTGGAAGATTGTGCTTCTTACACGCCAATCTCACTTTTAAATGTTGGTCTCAAAATCCTGTCTGAGATCCGTGCATTAAGGTGGAAACTTTGCTGCCTTCCGTTGCCGAAGAGAACCTAACAGGCTTTATAAAGAGCCGCAGATCTTCCTACAATGTTAAGAGTTTACTCAATATGATCCAAGAGTGTCAACAACAATCTGTCCAGGGATTATTGATCTCTTTAGATGAGAGAAGGCATTTGATTGGGTTGAGTGGCCGGATCTCTTCTGTACATTAGAACGGTTTGGTCTTTACAAAGATATTATCAAGCGGGTGAGGGTCATTTACCGCTATCCTCTGGCTGGGTTCTCACTAATGGTGTGTCAATCAATAATATTAATATTTCTCCAGGCAGCCGACAAGGTTGACATCTTTTGCCATTGTTATTTACATTGGGGATTGAACCACTGGTGGAATCCATCCTTAGCGATGCCAACATATCTGCCCCAGAAGTGGGATAGAAGTTATGTAAGATTACATTGTATGCAGATTTTTGTCAAATCCCGCAATTTCGGTAGTTCATGTGATGCAATGCAATAATTCACTTGTTGCCTTTCTAAGTGATAAGATTAATTTTACAAAGTTGGAGGCCATGCCTATGGGACGTCTTAGAGAAATACCTGATACTGAGGCCAAATCCTGGTTTCCTTTTAAATGGTCACTGGGGTGGTTTCCCTATTTCAGTATATTCATTACATATGTCTTTGATTATTTATTTAATGTGCACTATGTCCACTTGTTTGACAAAATTAAACAAGACCTTCAAAGATGGGAGGCACTTCCAATATCCTGGCTAGGTCGGATAGCTGTTATTAAAATGAATGTCCTTCCTCATTTCCTACACCCCGTGTAAATGCTTTATTTTATGTTTCCCTGACAGATGAGGCATGTGGGCGGCATGGTGGCACAGTGGTTAGCACTGCTGTCTCACAGCGCCAGTGACCCGGCGCCACTTCCCACCTCAGGCGACTGCCTGCTTGGAGTTTGCAAATTCTGTCCGTGTCTGCGTGGGTTTCCTCCGGGTGCTCCTATTTCCTCCCACAGTCCAAAAATGTGCAGGTTAGATGAATTGGCCATGCTCAATTGCCCGTAGTGTTGGGTGAAGGGGTAAATGTAGGGGAATGGGTCTGGGTGGGTTGCGCTTCGGCGGGTCGGTGTGGACTCCTTGGGCTGAAGGCCCTGTTTCCACACTATAAGTAATCTAAGATTTTCTTTAGAAAAAAATGGCTGGTTTCTCTCTTTTATTTGGCACCATAAGCGATTCTTTATTAAGCTAACAAAATTGCAACTGCCCCACAGATTGTGGGGAGTTGATCTCCCAGACTGAAAGCAATCAATAAAGTTTTATTTTCATCGTATTTAAGTGCCTGGGCCGCTGAGACCTCGGCATCAATATGGCTAGACATTGAGCCCTCTCAGACAAAGAGAACCCTTATTAGTCTGTTGTTCTTAGATAAATTGACAACGTTTATCGAATATTGTCATAAACTAATGATGATCAATACTGTTAAAACATGAAGGACAATGCGTCAGATCGAGGGCAATACAGCCATTACCATGTTTCTTAATCCTCCCACTTCCTCCAGACCAAAGGGATAGCCATGGGCACACGTATGGATCCCAGCTATGCCTCTCTCTTTGTTGGTTACATAGAGCAGTTGATCTTCCGTAATTACACAGGTACCACTCCCCACCTCTTCCTCCGCTACATTGATGACTGCCTTGGCGCCACCTCGTGCTCCCATGAGGAGGTTGAGCAATTCATCAACTTCACCAACACATTCCACCCTGACCTTAAATTTACCTGGACCATCTCTGACACCTCCCTCCCCTTCCTGGACCTCTTCATCTCCATTAATGACGACCGACTTGACACTGACATTTTTTACAAACCCACCGACTCCCACAGCTACCTGGATTACACCTCTTCCCACCCTACCTCTTGCAAAAATGCCTTCCCGTATTCCCAATTCCTCCGCCTCCGCCGGATCTGCTCCCAGGAGGACCAGTTCCACAACAGAAAACACCAGATGGCCTCCTTCTTTAGAGACCGGAATTCCCCTTCCCACGTGGTTAAAGATGCCTTCCAATGCATCTCGTCTACATCTCGCACCTCCGCCCTCAGACCCCATTCCTCCAACCGTAACAAGGACAGAACACCCCTGGTGCTCATCTTCCACCCTACCAACCTTCGCATAAACCAAATCATCCGCCGACATTTCCGCCACCTACAAACAGACCCCACCACCAGGGATATATTTCCCTCCCCACCCCTTTTCACCTTCCGCAAAGACCGTTCCCTCCGTGACTACCTTGTCAGGTCCACGCCCCCCTACAACCCACCCTCCCATCTTGGCACTTTTCCCTGCCACCGCAGGAACTGTAAAACCTGCGCCCACACCTCCTTCCTCACCTCTATCCAAGTCCCTAAAGGAGCCTTCCACATCCATCAAAGTTTTACTTGCACATCCATTAATATCATTTATTGTGTCCGTTGCTCCCGATGTGGTCTCCTCTACATTGGGGAGACTGGGCGCCTCCTAGCGGAGAGCTTTAGGGAACATCTCCAGGACACCCGCACCAATCAACCACACCGCCCCGTGGCCCAACATTTCAACTCCCCCTCCCACCCTGCCGACGACATGGAGGTCCTGAGCCTCCTTCACATCCGCTCCCTCACCACCAGACGCCTGGAGGAAGAATGCCTCATCTTCCGCCTCGGAACACTTCAACCCCAGGGCATCAATGTGGACTTCAACAGTTTCCTAATTTCCCCTTCCCCCACCTCACCCTAGTTCTAAGCTTCCAGTTCAGCACTATCCCCATGACTTGTCCGGACTTGTCCTACCTGCCTATCTCCTTTTCCACCTATCCACTCCACCCTCTCCTACCTGACCTATCACCTTCATTCCCTCCCCCACTCACCCATTGTACTCTATTCTACTTTCTTACCACCCCCACCCTCCTCTAGCTGATCTCTCCATGCTTCAGGCTCACTGCCTTTATTCCTGATGAAGGGCTTTTGCCCGAAACGTCGATTTCGAAGCTCCTTGGATGCTGCCTGAACTGCTGTGCTCTTCCAGGACCTCTAATCCAGAACCTATAATTGGTATACCGGGTTGTCAACCGGGGATAATGGATTCCAGGTGGAAACTGTGGGCAGCGAGGGGTGTACCTTGCTTGGGTTATTTAGAATTGGTAGAGTCCCTACAGAGTGGAAACAGGTCCTTGGGCCCCACAAGTCCACTTCGATCCTCTGAAGAGTAACTCACCCAGACCCATTCCCCTACCATCCTATATTTACCCTGATTAATGCCCCAACTTAGAGATCCTGGAACACTATGAGCAATTTAGCAATGGCCAATTCATCTAACCTGCACATCTTCGTGATTGTGGGAGGAAACCGACGCAGACAGAGTTGAGAATATACTAATTCAACACAACCAGTCACCCTAGGCTGGAAACACACCTGTGACCCTGGTGCGGTGAGTCAGCAGTTCAACTCACTGAGCCACCACGTGTTATTTGAAGGAGAAACAATGATATCATTTGCTCAAATAACTCGTAAAGTATGGACTACCTAGTAGAGACTTCTTCTGTTTTCTCCAGATTAGAAATTTGATTAAAAAAATACTTTTAACAGACACTTATAGATCTGATATAGAGAAGTGGGTTCTTACTGCTAAGAATACACTCTGTCAGCACCCTTTATCATCAGTTGAATAGTGTCCTCTCAGACAAGACTGTGCAGCGTCGTGACGTCTGTGCGAGAGAGTTGGGGGTTTAGATCTCTTCAGAGACATGGGAGGATATTTGGTAAAATGCTCGAAGGATTTTAGTCAGTAATAGGACACATTCCATGCAGTTGAAAATTCTTCATAGGGTCTATCTGACACCAGATTTTCTCTCAAAATTCAAAGTGGGATTATCTTCAGCATGAACTAAATGCAGAATGACTATAGGCACTCTTGCTTATTGCATGTGGTCCTGCTGCAGGCTTCATATATATTGGAGCACTGTGTTAGGTGTAGTAGAGTGGGACCGAATTGGAGATAGACACGGTTTCTCTTTTCCTGGGCCTGCCCAGAGTATATTATGCAGATGCACATGGGAAAAAAACATATCCTTACTTTCTGTGCTAAGAAAAATATGCTGTTGTGTTGGATGTCTGAAAACTCCCCGAGTCTGTTGGGTCTTCATAAGCTCACCATGGAGAATATCCCTTTGGACTTTCTCACCAGAATGGTGCACCAAAAAACAGAGATTAATATAAGTCATAGAGTCATAGAGGCATAGAGATGTAAAGCATGGAAACAGACCCTTCGGGCAAACCCATCCATGCCGATCACATATCCCAAACCAATCTAGTCCCACCTGCCAGCACCCAGCCCATATCCCTCCAAACCCTTCCTATGCATTTACCCATCCAAATTCTTCTTAAATGTTGCACTTGCATCAGCCTCCCCCACTACACCTGGCAGCTCATTCCATACACGCGCCAGACTCTGTGTGAAACAGTTGCCCCGTAGGTCTCTTTTATATCTTTCTCCTCTCACCCTAAAACTATGCCCTCTAGTTCTGGACTCCCCGACTCCAGGGAAAAGACTTTACCTATTTACCCTATCCATGCCACTCATAATTTTGCAAACCTCTATAGTGTCACCACTCAGCCTCCGACGCTCCAGGGAAAACAACCCAGCCTGTTCAGCCTCTCTCTATATCTCAAATCCTCCAATCCTGGCAACATCCTTGTAAGTCTTTCCTGAACCGTTTCAAGTTTCACAACATCTTTCCGATAGGAAGGAGACGCAATATTCCAACAGTGGCCTCACCAATGTCCTATACAGCCACTAGATGATCTTCCAACTCTTGTACTCTATACTCTGACCAATAAAGGAAAGCATATCAAACGCTTTCTTCACTATCCTATCTATCTGCGACTCCACGTTCAAGGAGCTATGAACCTACACTCCAAGGTCTCTTCAGCAACACTCCCTGCGACCTTAACATTAAGTATATAAGTCCTTATAAAATTTGCTTTCCAAAAGTGCAGCACCTCACATTTATCTGAATTAAACTCCATCTGCCACTTCTCAGCCCATTTGGCCATTTGGTCAAGATCCCGTTGTGATCTGAGGTGACCGCCTTCGCTGCCCACTACACCTCCAATTTTGGTGTCATCTCCAAACTTACTAACTGTACCTCTTATGCTCGCATCTAAATCATTCATGTCAATGACAAAAAGCAGTGAATCCAACACCGATCCTTGTGGCACTGCACTGGTCACAGGCCTCCAGTCTGAAAAACAACCCTCCACCACCAGCCTCTGTCTTCTACCTTTGAGCCAGTTCTGTATCCAAATGGCTCGTTCTCCCTGTATTCCACGAGATCTAACCTTGCTAATCAGTCTCCCATGGGGAATCTTACCAAAACCCTTACTTAAGTCCATATAGATCACATCTACCCCTCTGCCCTCATCAGTCCTCTTTGTTACTTCCTCAAAAAACGCAATCAAGTTTGTGAGACATGATTTCTCATGCACAGAGCCATGTTGATTATCCCTAATCAGTCCTTGCCTTTCCAAATACATGTACATCCTTTCCCCCAGGATTTCCTCCAACTACTTGCCCACCACCAACGTCAGGCTCACTGCTCTATAGTTTCCTGGCTTGTCCTAATCGCGCTTCTTAAACAGTGGCGCCACATTAGCCAACATCCAGTCTTCCGGCACCTCACCTGTGACTATCCATATTACAAATATCTCAGCAAGAGGCCCAGCAATCACTTCTTTAGCTTCCCACAGAGTTCTAGGGTACACCTGATCATGTCCTGGGGACTCGATTCAAGACATCCAATACTTTATCCTCTGTAATATGGACAGTTTGCAAGGAGTCACCATCTATTTCCCTACATTTTACGTCTTCCATATCCTTTTCAACAGTAAATACTGATGCAAAATACTCGTTTAGTATCTCCCCCATACTTCCTATGCTAGGAAATATATTCTGCTGAGTTGGATGTCTGAAAACCCCCCAGGTCTGTTGGGTTGTTGTAAGCTTGTCATGGGAAATATCCCTTTGGACTTTCTTACCAGTATGGTGCACCGAAAAGCAGAGATTTATACAAGATAAGGCAACCCTTTTTCGATTACCGCGATACAGGCTTATCTGCCATTTTAATAAGGGCATTTATATAGCCATGATGATATTGTCTAATGAATCAAGTATGAAGAATTATGAACATATGAATGTGTAATGCTCTCGAAGAATGAGAACTATTGTTTGTTATGCTGAGCCATATTATTTATCTATTATTTATTGTTTATTTTTGTTTTTCTTCTGTCCGTTCAGAGACTTTAACTTGTTTTGTATGTCCATGCACAAGGGTGCAATTTTGTTCAGTTATTTGAGTTGTTTTGTTATTGGTTTAATGTAATAATAAAAATCACTTCTTCAATAAAAAATTTTGTAAAAAAATTAAAATGCTAACATTGATAGAATAGAGTCCCAAAGAACTCTCATTAGATAGACCACTCATGGTGGTTTACATGGAATGTCACCACACCTGATGGAGTGAGGTTGAGAGAGCATCCCTTTCATGGTAACCTCTGTCAGTGTGGGGAATTGAACCTGCGCTGGTGGCTTCCCTCTGCATCACAAACCAACCATCCAGCCAACTGAGTAGGAGACTATGTAACTGTTACACACAGAATCAGTCACAGACAAGGGGCAAGATAAACTTTCATGACAAGGATAAAGGTATATTTGAGATAACAGTCATGATAACGGCTGAGGATAAAAACGTACTCTGGCAGAAATTGTATTTTATAACGAAACAAGTGTTTGGAAGCTGTCTTTGGCTGAATACAATTAGGTGAGACAAGTGAAATAACCAGAATCACTAATTGCGATTGGGTATCGATAACCATAAAATAAATGCATGTTTTTGAATGGTCTGTGGAAAGCATTATGACTGCTACATGAATTTATAAATCAAATGAACTATATTGTAAGGAGAGTCCATCCCCATGCGAAATGCCTTCTGACCGCATGCTGGAAGAAACCCGGGGAAAGAAATGTCTGAGAATCGTCTGCTCGGTAACAGGAAGCTGGCGGTTGAATGAATGAAAGCTCCTGTAATATGGAGCTGAGAAAACCATCAGATCACCACCGAACTTAATGAATGTTTGAGCATATTTGAAGTACTGAATGGTCTCATGATGGATTTTACTTGTGTGTGATTTGAAAAACGTACATCTCTACTCCATCCTCTTACGTGTTACACACTGGGGCATAGCCGTTTTCCTGAAATTGGGAATAAGTTGGAACATTATCTGGAACATTCCATAATTGGCATTCTCCATAATATTCTATAACTGTGTGGGGGGCACTAGAAATGCAAGAGAGAAAGAGAGGGAAGACGATGCAGGCAGTAGTGAGAGTGTTGGAGCATGAGCCTTGTTCGGGGGAAGGTGCTATAACAGATACACAGTGAGTGTGAGGGAGCAGAGAGAATACGGTGACCCTTATCCTGACAAAGGGGGCAAGGTAATTGATGCTTGTCCTGTATTGCTGGGCATTTCTTCAGACCGAAGATACTGCACTGAGCTGGGTGGTGGGCTCAGACCAGGTTCAGTGGGTCTGTTGGTGTGATCCCTCTGGGAAGAGAATGGTCCCCCTTTGTACTAGCCTATCCACCAGGACCTTCGTGTTGCTGTCGACAAACCGCGGTGTAATTTCTCCTTAGCTGCCATGCTCGGGTAAAACTGTGCAGGGCAGCTCCAAACTGAGAAAGTTCAACCATGTGTCAATTGGCCTTTTAGAGATGGCATAATTGCCAGGAATCACAGAATATCCAGGGGCATTCAGGCGAGTGTGAGTACCTCCAGTCATGATGGGTGGGAGAATCGGGCTGGCATTGTATGAGAGGGACGCTATGGAGTGAGGTGGGTAGTTAATGAGATGAGTTTGGTAAGATAGTACCAGGAAATTAGCTCGGCCTCGTACAGACAACCCCCCTGTCACACTTAATGAAGATGTCACTGAGACAGTTTTTTGTTAGATTCAGCCCAGTGAGGCGAAGACTCTGCTGTCCTCACTCCCAGCTACAAAGCTGCAGAACTAATGCTCATCCAAAACTCTCCATCACCTGAACTCACAGCAATATCCCATTCACTCATAATTCTTCATAATACTGACCCGTGTTGGATGATACTATCGAAACGTCTTCATTTCAGCATTCTGAAACCTGTGAACATATCGTTCCATGACATTTTTTTCTCAATCTCCCGCTCTCTGCCTCCACTCCAAAACACACTCACTTACAGCCATACTGCACGAGACTGCCAGTATGACTGACCATTTGGCCCAGCTGGTCCATACCAACCAAAGTGTCCATCCACACTCATCCCATTTCCCTGCCCTTGCTCTGTATCCCTTTAATCCTTTCCTATCTGTGTATTTGTCCAAATGCCTTTTCAATGTTGTTAATGTACCCACCTCAACCACTTCCACTGGCAGCTCAGTCCATACACGTACCACACTCTGTGTAAAAAGGTTGCCCCTCAGGTTCCTTTTTATATATTTTTTTTCCTTTCCAAACATTCAAGGGTGTCCTCTAGTCCTCGATTCCCCAACCTTGGGATCAAACTATGACGCCTCTCATAGTTTTATAAGAGTTACACTTCAATAAGAACCCTCTCAGTTTCCTACACTGTAAAGAAATAAGTTCTAACCTGTCCTACCTCTGCCTATAACTTAGAGCCTTTAGCCCAGGAAACATCTTTGTAAATTTCTTCTACAGTCTTTTTCGTTCAATAATGTCCTTTCCAGAGCAAGGAGAACAAAACTGAACACAATACTCCAACTGCAGCCATAACAACATCCTATACAACTGCAACATAACGTCCCAACTTCTAAACTCAATGTGCTGATGAAGACCAGTGTGCCAACAGCCTTCTTCACTGTCCTGTGTATCTGTGACTCAAATTTCAGATAACCGTGCACTTGATCTCCAACGTCCTTTTGTTCCACTACACGCCTTAAGACCCTCTCATTCATCACTATACTCCTACCTGGATTTGACTTTCCAAAATGCAAGACGTCACACCTATCTATATTAAACGCCATTTGCTATTTCTGAGCCCACTTCCTCAGCTGACCAAGGTACTGCTGCAATTTCTGCTAATGTTCCTCACTGTGAATGATGCCTCCTAATTTAGAGTCATCTGCAAACTTACTAACCTTGCGCTGTGCACGCTGGTCCAAATCATTGATATAGATAAAAAACAGCAATGGGCCCATGACCGACCACTGAGGCACTCCACTAGTCACAGGCCTCCAGTCCGACAAGCATACCTCCACCATAGCCATTTGCTTCATAACGTCAAGCCAATTGTGTCGCCAATTTGCCAGTTTACATTGGAGTCCATGTGATCTATCCTTCCAGATCGGCCTATCATGTGGAACCTTATCAAAGGCCTTACTGAAATCCACATAGACTATGTTCACCACCCTGCCCTTGTCAACCTTTCTGGTCACTTCCTCAAAAACTTTAACAAATGTGTAAGGCATGATCTGCCACGCACAAAGCTATGCTGACTGCTCAAAGTCAGACTCTGTATTTCCAAATGCATGCATATCTTATATCTTAGAACCTTCTCAAGTGGTTTACCAAAAACAGATGTGAAGCTTACTGGTCTATATTTCCCAGGCTTTTCTTTGCAACACTTCTTGAATAAGGGCACATTTGTTATCGCCCAGTCTTCCGGGTCCTTGACCCCTGAACTGTCTTCTCTCGCCTCTTGCAGTGCTCTTGGATAGGTCTGGTCAGGACCAAGAGGTTTATCTGACTTTAAGCATTCTAATATGTCCATTAGTACCATCAGTGATATGGACTGTATCAAGATATGATAATTGACGTCCCAAAGGTCACAGGTCTTCATGTCTTTCTTCATGATAAACACAGAGGGGGAATTGAGGACCTCACCCATCTCTTGAGGTTTTGCACATGCGTGCCTATTTTGAATTTTAAGGCATCCTATTCTCTCTCTGGTTGTTCTTTTTCTTTCCTATACTGAATTTGGATTCACATTAATCTGCACAGCCAAGGCTATCTCATACCCCACTTTAGCCCTGCTGATTTTCTTCTTCAGTAAACTCCTGTATCCCCTGTGTACCTCCAGAGATTCCCTTGGTCCCAGCTGCCTGTACCTGAACCACGCCTCCTTTTTTTTGCTGGTCAGAGCCTCAATATCGCTTGTCATCCAGGGTTCTCTCTTCCAGCCTCACTTTCCCTTCATCCTCACAGGAACAAATCGACCTTGAACTCGAGCTATCTCACTTTTGAAGCCCTCCCACTTGCCCGGGATCCTTTTACATGGAAACAAACTACTCCAATCATCCTCTGCAATCCCCTGTCTAATTTCAACAAAATACGCCTTGCCCCAACTTAGAACTTGAATCTGCGGACAAATTTTGTCCCTACCATAACTATTTTAAAATTAATACAGCTCTAGTCACTTTTCCCAAACTTCTCCCCCACTTTATCTCCGTCACCTATCCTACACTATTTCCCAAATGTAGGTTGAGTTTGTCCCTTCCCCAGTAGGACTCTCTATATATTGCTTGTTGAAACTTTCCTGAACACACTTAACAAATTACGTTCTATCTAAGTTCTGAACCCTCTGGAAGTCCCAGTCTATGTTAGGAAAATTAAAATAATCTATTATGAAAGCCCTATTGCTCCTGCAAGTCCAGCCAGTCTCGCTGTATATTTGTTACTCTAATTCCCATTGATTATTTAGAGGCTTATAGCGCAACCACTATAACATCACCATCCCGCTCTTACGTCTTTGCCCAGTTCACAAAACCTCATTGGATATTATCTCAGTTATTTCAACTTTAAGTACTAGAGTGATATGCGCCTTAATCAGAACTATTGGTACTTAAATTGTTTACATTTACATCTCTTCCTCGCAGTGACTTTCACATTCGCAGCACACCTTGTCAAGGCACAGTGGAGATATGGAGCTGTAAATGGATGGGAGCTGCACATCCTGTCAGTTCCAAAATTGGCTGCAAGTTTCCCCACACTGGGCAGTGATCTAACACAGTGTTACCGAACAATGCAACAGCCTGGGTTTATATATGAATGAACCAATGCGGACTGCTCAGCTCCCCACGCTGGACATTTAGTCCAGGATTATAGATCCAGCATTGGTGTGGGCTGCACAGAGTTTCACTCTGGACATTGCTGGGTTGCATTCAGCAGACACTAGCCGGATCTACACAGTGATCCATCCTGAATATGTAATGGATGGGCTCGTTATGTGAGTTGGATTGCGAATGTGAGAGAACTAAACATCTGACAATAACTTTATTTTGTGTTTTCATTCTTGTGATTGGACCCCTCAAATCCTGACTTATCCTGTTAGACCCATCCTTCTAGATGAGTCATGGTGAGTGTTGTTACAGCATCTGAGTCTGCAACATGACCAACAAATGGAGCAGAGGTTGTAGAAAGGGGAGTCTTCATAAAATGGAATGAGGGAATCACAATCAGAGCAGACATTGTCTTTGTGAATGGTGGGGCAGGATTGAATGGACCACTAATGCAACTTATTCATATATTTCTGTTTGTTCCAAGCAAACTCCCCTTCTCTCCCAGTGTTCCATACTGCTGGGGAGTGAGTCACCTCCTGCTGTCCTTGCATAACAGTATGCTGGTGCCCCAGTTTCGAGCTCTGAGTGACTCCCTCCTCTCTCTGTGTCCCAGTCTCAAGCAGTTGAATGACTGCCTCCTGTTCCTGTGTCCCAATCTTGGGCAGCTGAGTGACTGCCACCTGATCCAAGGATTCCGATAGTAGATGTCATCCTCCTGCTACTGACGAACATGCTCCAATATCTCTGTGCTCACCTGCTGCTCCTGTGAAATGGAGTTGACGGTCTTAATGGATTCTTCACATTCCTTACAGTATCTGTTGACTAAAAGCCTTTCTCCTGTTTCTGTAAAACACCATCACAATTTGAATGATGTATTTTTGTATTTTAATCTCAGCAATTGAGCAAACAAGCTGACTGACAGAATTCAGAAGTTGAATAGCCTCCTCCTGTTCCTGTGTCATACACTCAAGAGGCAAAAGAGTCTCAGAGATTCACAGCACGGAAAAATACCTTTCGGTCTGATCGCCCATACCGACCAAATATCCTAAATAAATCTCGTCCCCCTTGCCAGCACTTGGCCCATCTCCCTCTAAGCACTTCCCATGCATGTATCCATCCAAATGCCTTTTAAATGGTGTAACTGTACCTGCCTCTACCACCTCTTTTGGCTGCTCGACCCATACACACAGCAGAGTCTGAGTGAAAATGTTGTCCCTCATGTCCCTTTTTAAATCTTTCCCCTCTCACCTTAAACTTTGTCTTCTAATTTTGGACTCGTCTATCCTGGGTAAAAGAAATTGACTGTTTACCTTATCTATGCCCCTCATGATTACCTTATCTATGCCCCTCTTTAACGTCACCCCTCAGCCTCAACACTTGAAAATAGTCCCAGCCTATTCAAACTCTCCCGTCACACTAACCCTCTAACACCTGCAACATTCTTTTAAATCTCTTCTGCACCCTTTCAAGTTTGACAACGTCTTTCCGAAAGCAGGGAGACCGGAATTAAAGGAAATATTACAAAAGTGGTCAAACCAATGTCCTGTACAGGTGCAACATGTCATGCAAATGTTTAGACTCAAAGCACGCACCAATAAAGGGAAGATCACCAAGTGCCTTCTTCACTGCGCTATCTACCTGTGACGGCACTTTCAAGGAACGGAGAACCTGCACCACAAGGTGACGCAGTAGCTCAGTGACTCGCATTGCTGCTTCAGAGCGCAGCGATCTGGGTTTAACCCCATCCTTGAATGACTGTCTGTGTGGAGTTTGCACATTCTCCCCGTGTCTGCGTGAGTTTCCTCCGGATATTATGTTTTCTTCCCACAGTATAAAGATATACAGATAAGGGTAGATTGGCCATGCTAAATTGTGTAAAGTATCCAGGGATGTGTAGGCGAGGTGGATTAGCCATGGGAAATGCAGGCTCAGAGGGATAGGGTAGGGGTTTGTCCAGTGGGATACTGTTTAGAGGTTCGGTGTGGCTTTGATGGGCTGAATAGACTGTTTCCTCACTGTAGGGATTCGATAATTTCTATGGAGTCTTCTTGAATGGCAGCTTTCGACGGAACCCTACCTATATGTCTTGCCTTGATTTGTCTTGCCAAAATGCTACACCTCACAGTTATCTAAAATATACTCTATCTCGTTTCACCTAAGCAAAGTCCCATTATAGTCTGAGAGACTGTCAACGACACCAACAAATTTGGAATTATCTACAAACTTACTGACCAAACTTCATATACTCAAATGCAAATGATTTGTATAAGTGACAAAAGGCAGTGGAAACACTATTGATCTTCGCGGCACGCCACTGGTGACAGGTCTCCAAGTTTAATGAACAAATGTTCACTGTCACGCCCTGTGTCCAATATTCTAAGAAAATTTTGGATCTAAATGGCGAGCTCTCCCTGGATCCCAGGCAGACTAACCTTGTTAACCAGCCTACCATGGAGAACAGTTTGGTTTTCTTACTGAATTCCATAAAGACAACATCCACTGTCCTGCCTTGATAAATCATCTTCATCACTTCCTCAAAAAATCCACAGTGAGACGTGATCTCCAATGTACAAAGCCCTCTTCAGTCCTTGTCTTTCCAAATGCACATCGATCCTTTTCCTTGAAATCCCCTCCAACAAGTTAGTTACCATTGACGTCATGCTCACCGATCTATAGTTACTTGTTTTTTCCTTACTTTCTTAAATAATGACACTATGTTAGCAGCCTTCCAGTCTTTTGACACCTCACCTGTGAAAATCAATGTTACAAATATATCAGCAAAATGCATAAGCAATCTATTTCCTAGCTTCCCACAAACATTTGGGATACAACTGATCAGGTCCGAGGGATTAGTTCAACTTTATGTGTTTGAAAATGTCCAACACCTCCTTGTAATATAGACACTTTTCAAGGCATAACTGCATATTTCTTCATTCTCTCGCTCTTGTAACCTCCTCCACATTAAATAGTGAGGAGAAATACGTGTTTAGTATCCCTCAAATCTGTTGTGGTTCCATACATAGGTAGCCTTACTGATCTTTAAGGGACCCTATTCTCTCCCTAGTTAATCTTTTGCCATTAAAGGATTTGTAGAATTTATTCAATGCCTCATTAACCCAATTTCTAAAGCCATCTCTTGTCCACATTTTTCTGGCCTGATTTCCCCACTGACGATACACTTGCTGCCCTTATACACCTCTCGGGATTCATTTGATCTCAGCTCTGTTAATCTGACATATGCCTCCGTCGTTACCTTGACCAGAGCATCAATATATCCAGCCATTCAGCACTGCCTGCACTCACCAGCCTTGCCCATCTCACCAATAGGAACACGTTGGCTCTGGACTCTTTGAAACCACATTGTGATGGCCTTGCATTTACCAACCATCCCTTTACGTGTGAGTAGGATATCCCAATCAGCCTTTCACAGGGCACGCCTATCATTTTCAAAATTGGCCTCATTCGAAGTTAGAACTTCAATGCTGACATCAGGTATTTCCGATTCCATAACTAATTTAAAACTAATATTTATGCATAACAAACTTGAAAGTTAAATAAACACTTCCTTTGCCTCTATAACGGGCTCAAGAGACTGAATGGTCTCCTCCTGTCCCTCTGTAATACACTGGAAATGCTGAATGGGCTCCTCCTGTCCCTCTCTGATAGACTCAAGAGGCTTAATGGCCTCCTCCAGTTCTTCTATAACACACTCGAGAGGCTGCATGGCCTCCTCCTGTCCCTGTGTAACAGATCCAAGGCACAGCAACCCGTGGATTATGAACAGCCGGTAAACTGTATCTAATGGAGACCCATTCCTTCTCAGTTCCAGAAACACAATCAACACAATATTCTCCAGGTGCCCTCTCAGTGACACCTCATACAGCTGCAGCAACACATCCCTTTGTTTTGAATGATTCTGTTGACAAAATGTGCCAATATTCCAACTTTCCACCTTTTCAAGTAGCAACAGACTAATATGGGCTGAATGGCCTTCTCCTATCCCTCTGGAAGAGGCCCATAGGGACAGAATTGCTTTGACCTGTTACTGGGCAGCAGTCTCAATGCCCTGTCTCAAGGTTATGAAAGGATTTGACAACAGGGCATTAAAACCAGGAGTAGGCCCACACTGGTCAATAAGTACCACACTTTGTTTCAGGTATCGAGAAACTTGCCCACCCGACGTTTTTTTTTTTACACAGCAGATCTGTTATTTTTTAACTGCCTCCTTTCATAAACAGAGTGGAACATATCTAGACCGCTGCAGTGTTCTGTTAATACTCTCATATACAAAGAAAAAAAGATTAAAAATATTGAAAGATTTATCGCCCATCCCTCAGCCTTTACTGTTAAGAGCATGGAGGTCACTGTCTACTGTTCTGGTTACAAACTCCACTTCCTTCCACTGTTTCCATCCCATTCCTGGCCAATATCTGCAGCTGAAGCAGTCAAGTCACAACTGTGCGAGATCCCTTTGACTATGAGCTGATTCTTGACACCATTCCCTGACCATTTCCAACTTAAAATTCTCACCACTCCAGAATATATCTCACTGGTTTATTCCATCTGCTGTTTGAATCTTGAGCTATGAAGTACAGTCTTAATGAAGCCAACAATCTGCTGCTGACGCTCTCAGCTTCAAACTTTCCCAAGCAAATCTGATTCAAACTCACTTCAAACTCCCATCCATCTGTCATTCATGTGCATGCCGATGTATATTGCTGTTTTGTCTGGCAATGCCTTTATTTTAACATTCTCAAACACTTTACCTTATCTGTCCATGAAACCTCCCTCGTTCTCTCTACTGATTAACAAAAAGCTTGCCTGTTGTTCGTATTTAAAATTGTTTCCTCCATGTGCTTTCCTTCTCAAACAATGAGATTTGCATTCAACCACGCCAATCGCGCGCGCGCGCACACACACACACACACACACACACACACACACACACACACACACACACACACACACACACACACACACACACACACACACACACACACACACACACACACACACACACACACACACACACACACACACACACACACACACACACACACACACACACACACACACACACACACTATCAGTCTCTGATGAACACAAACACACAGGCAGAGAAAGCAAACCTTCCCATTGTAGGCAGTAATCTGATGCGAGTATAGTTAGCATATGATAGTAAAGTTTGCAATACTTTCCACGTTGTGCAGATAGTGCCGTTTACTGAGCAACACACCAGCATGTTCTGCACAGCTCTCCATGCTGGGCTGTCATCTTGTCCCGGTTTATGTTGTTTGTGGTGTTCTGTGAAGCAGATTGAGAATTTGATGTAACAAACCATTTCAGCTGATCTGACAATGCCTTTATTCAATGTTCTCATTCTTGTTATTTTACTCTCGAAGATCTCACTTCTCCAGTTAGTCCCACTGCCCTGACGTTTTCCATATATTTCCACAACATCTTTTCAGTTAATTAACTGTCTGTTTCTGTCTTTAACGTGAATCTCTCTGTCCCTTTGTATCTCTCCCTGGCCTGGGTTTTAGCCTCCCTAGTGTATCGAGTGCTGGCATTGTGTAGCTCACAATAATGAAATGGGGTGTGTCAAGCTGTTGTTCACTTCCTGGTATGTCCCATGTGTTGGTCCATGGACAGGCGTGTTTCAGAAGTTATGAGAAACATCCTTGTAACTTGGTCTGTACCTGTGGCTGTCCCTCTCAGGTGACCTTGCGATCAGTTACACGAGGAAGCCCACTGAGTAAAGGACCAGGCGTATAAATTGCCTGACAATGCTGTCACTTTTTAAATAAAAGGTTATTTTCTCCCTTTTTTAAGTAAGAGGTCTTAAAGGCAAACTTTCCTACTGAAAAACGCTCAAGTAAATAACTTATGGGGCTTTTAGGGTTTTTAAATAAATAGCAGTAACAATGGCCAGCTGGCACAGACCAGGATTTCTAGTTGCTTTTTATTGTAGCTATAACAATCACCAGGTGCTTGGGGTCCCAGAAGGGTTGTAAGTTTCAGTAAATTATCCATAGATGCTATTCTCTCTGGAACCTCACTTGATGCTGTTTCCTCTTGGATTGGAGAACTGTATGCAAGAATGCATGCCTGAATGGTCCTTTTTGCCAAGGGGTGTTTTTATGGGATGTTGATATATTGGAACAGTTCATTAGTAGAAGGTACTGTATCCATTATTCGGTCAACATTTCCAATGGCTAAATTATTATAAATTCATCTTCATTTTTTCTGGATTTTCATTAGAGTGTTTAAATATATTGTGTTTTGCTTAATGGTGAGTGGTTTGAATAGTTTGACATCTGGAACACCCAATTCACATCTACCTTTAAAATAAGGAAAGGTTGGCATCCAAGCTACCTTCTTAAAATAGTTTGAGGCAGTCTGGTTCGTCTATAGCAAACTGGGGGCTCTTGTCTGGTTCTAAATCGATAATACAAAATTGGGTTTAGAATTTGCAAACAGGCCATTCTCCCCAACAAGTCCACACCGATCCTCCGAGGAGTAACCTACCCAGACCCATGCCTCTACCCTATTATTACACATTTACCCCGACAAAGGCAACTAACCCACACATCCCTGAAAACTATGAACAATTTATCATGGCAAATACACCTGACATGCACATCTTTGGATTGTAGGAGGAAACCAAATCATCCAGAATAAGCTCACGCAGACACTGGAGAGTATGCAGCAGGACGCTATTGGGTTCAAAGGCCGCGTAGTTGATAGTGTCTTTTTTCTGGATGTTGAATTCAGTTGGTTTAAACAGTATTTTGTGTATTAAGATTCAGTCACTAAGCGTTCTCTGGGTGTGGAAAAGTGAAGTTGGGGGTTTTACAAAAGGTAATGATGGCAAAGCTGTAGGAATTGACAGACAAGCTGGAGTTGGGGTTGTGATTGTCTGTGAGAAAATGAGAGATAATTACAGCTATAGCTCGGCAATTACGTTTAGTGGAACCGCCATCAGACTCTTTGCAAATGGCTAGAATTCAATTTCAAATGATGCTCTTTGAACATGAGAAGGAATTGAAAGAGTTTGAATTATGGTGAAAAGTAGAAATAAAAGAAAGGGAAATGAAGAAGAAAACGAGAAAAGGATAGAAGAAAAGCAGAGAGTTTCAACTTAAAAAGTTAGCAATTAGAGAGGAAAGTTGACATAGAAGGCGGAAATGAAGGTAGAAGGTCAGTGGGATGAGGAGGATAGTGCGTTGAGCAACCTTATTGTAACCAATGGCCTAATGGGGTTCTGTGTCAATGTATCCAGGCATTCTCTAAGTTTGATGAGAAGGATGGGGAAGCCTTTTGAATTTCATTTGAGAAAATGGCTAAACAAATGCAGACACCAGTGACCATGTGGATTTAGTTGATCCAAAGCTGATAGGTATTTGCATCCCTATCAGAGGAGGTATCTGGCCAGTATGGGGTGCTGAAGTGCAGATGAGCTTGTGCTAGAAACTGACAGACAGCGTTACAGGAATCTAAAAGAGGGTCCCTGGTTAAACTCACATTGCGTTTGAAAGGAACAAATAAAGTAATTTTGAAAGGTGGTAAGGGTATTAAAAAGAGGGCAAACCTATGACACTCTTAGAGAGATTATTATTTTGGAGAATACAACAATTTACTTCCTGCAGTCGTGAGAACTCGTGTGGAAGAGCAGAGAGTTAAAACGGCAAGATTAGAAGATGAAATGGCTGATGATGATGATTGAGTTCAGAAATCAAAGTTTGGTTTCTGTGAGAGATGGAGATGAATGTGCGAGGTCTTGTTAAGGTTTACTGGCATAGGCCAGGAGTAGCAGGTAAAGAGGTTAGAGCATTATGAGGTACAGAAGCATGTAATTCTTTTATGCTGAGACACGAGGAGCTATGTCATTCAAAAGGACTATTGGAAAGATTAGAAGTGCTCCATTATGTAAAGTGTGGTTGGAGTGTCCAGTGGAAACATCAACAGATTTATGGGGAAGGAGGCCTTGAGCTTGGCGTTGGCGTTACAACATTTCAGATTTACATTGCCAATAACATACCTGAGATAAATCTTTATCACTGATCGTGACCCCTTAAAGTTTTTGGAGAAGTTTAGGGAGAAAAATACCAGTCTGTTTCGATTGAGCTTATTATCGCTGCCATTTAATTTGAAACTATACAGGTGATAGAGCGAGTAAACGTAAGTTTTGACACTTGTGGAGACTTGGATGAAGAAAGACAAAGGCATTCTGTGGCAGGAGTAAAATGACTGAAATCTAAACAGATGTGAATATTTGTATGCTCAGAGTCAATGTAATATATATGCATTTCAATCTACTAATAGAGGAAGATTAAGATGTCTAAACTGAATCCACCTTTGTGGATTGATGGATTATTTTAATAAAGGTGGAGTCGTGAGTACACTATCACTGTAAAAAGGTTATTTTCTCTTGGGATTTTTTTTGAAGAGAGGTGTTAAAGGCAGAGGTGAAGAACTGCTGTCTGAAAACAGTTTAAATAAATAACTGAGATTTTCGATTTCATTAAAACGGTGGTAACAATGGAAGGGCAATGGCCAGCTCTCCCAGACCAGATTTCCTCATTTTGTTTTTAGCTGCAGCATTCAGAAGCTGCTGGGGATCCCAGAAGGGTTGTAAGCTTCTATACATGATCCCCAGCTGCTTTTCTCTCTGAGATCTCTGTTGATGTTGTTTCCTCCTGGATTGGAAAACTGCTGTAAGGATCTGTATTTGAATATATGTTTGTGCCAAGCGGTGTAAACCAAGAAGTTACGGTATCTAATGTTTGTTTAAGTGTTCCAACATATAAGCTATCCCAAAATGTTCTTTTCTTTGATTGTATTTTAACTAAAGCGTTTGAGTAGATTATATTTTGCTTATTGTCGAGTGGTTTGACTAGTCACAACATATCTGGAACGCACACTTCACATCTATATTCAAAATAAGGAAAGGTTTGGGTCTAAACGGCCTTCTGGAAATATGTTGGGGGGATCTGGTCTGGTCCAAAACACTTGCAGCGAGGGGCTTCTGACTGGCTTCTGCAATTGAAAATTTAGTGGAGCGGCAGGGGATGTTTTGCTGGAGGTTGTGCTGTAAGTTGCCTCAGACATTCAGGGAGACCTGAGGATTTGGTGACCCAACTCTGGATGGAGCATGTGAGTAATTACAGCATCTGAGCCTGCAACATGAATAACAAATGGAGCAGAGGCTGCAGAGAGGGGAAGCTGTGAAACCACGGAGTGAGTGTGTGTGGGGAAAGGGATCTGTTGTATCCACCCCGGGTTTTCCACGAACAGCTTCCCAAACTCCACTTGACCCAGGAGCAGAGTGTGAGGGGCCCTGACTGAACAAGGAGCTGATCATTGAGCGGTGTCACCTCCTTCAACACGACCTGCAGCTTCACACCAGGGGGAGGATGGTGCTGCCAAGTGGCTGTTAGGGTCCCTGTTCCATTCAGATTCTATGATCCAGAACTTTCCAGACAGGACGAGGTGACATATCCATCATCTCCCAGTATCTCAACATCAATGATGGAGGATATATATGGTGGATGAGGTATATAGATTGTTTCTCCCTCAGCAGGGAGCTGCCGGGTGTATTCAGTATAGTGGGATTCCCGATGGTGCACATGGCATCTGCAGGGTATCCATGTCAATGGGGAGAGGTAGAGGAACTGAAGGAGCTCTCTCTCTCTCTATTAATGTTACAGTGTACCCATGTGCAGTACATCATGTTGGTGAATACCCACTGTCCTGGTGGCAGTCACGGCCTCTTCATTCAGAAGCAGTCAGCCATTCCCATCGTCATCGGGTCTCCACGTAGAAAGAAATGAATATATCTTGGATAAAGGCTGTCCCCTAAATACATGTTTCAAAACACCATCCCCACCGCCAATCAACCACATCAAAGTATTCCAAGTGTACGGAGAGCAATAGGGTCACTTGGAGTGTCTGGGAGCAGACGATCAGGGATGGAGCAAAACCTCCCATGTCTGAACGGGTCTGAGTGAACCCCCCAGTACACAGTATCATTAAGTCCTGTAGTCCCTCTCCATTTCAATAACATTTTGCTTTCTATTATTCCTGTAAATGAAATGACATCTTAAATGACATCTTAAAAGGTTATATCATCTTAAATTCCACCTGCCAAACTATTATCTATTGCCTTTACCTTTCTGAATCTATTTGCAGACTCTTCACCTTCTCTTGATAATTTAATCTCTTGCTTACCACAGCGACATCACCAAACTCAGCATCTGTATACCTGTTCCATCCTCCTGATCATTAATATAGATTGTAAATAGTTGAGAACCCAGCGCTGGTCACTGTGTGACCTTACTGGCTACGTTCTGTCTAACTGATTGAGACTGATTTATCCGGAGTGCCTGTTTCCTGTATGATACCCAGTCCTCCCCCATTTCTGCGCAACACAGAAAGGTTTGAATAAGAACAAGGATTATCTGTGAGGAATCCAACCCCTCGATGAGGCTGATGTCACCACGGCCTCTGTTCCACTTTCCTGCCATCTCTCCATCCTAAAATTCTAGTCTCTTGTTATAGATTGCGGCTCATGAAAAAAAAAATCCACTCCACATCTACACTTTCAATTACCTTTATCATTTTACAGACCTCAATGAGATCTCCTTTCATTCTTATAAACTCGAGAGTATAGGCCTAAACTGCTCAATTTCTCTTCATAAGGCAAACACTTCAAATATGGAATCAATCTAATGAAGCTCTTCTGAATTGCCTCCAATGGAAATACCTCATTCTGCAGGTCACCCAAACTGTACTCCAGTTGCAGCCTCACTAATGCCTTGCGTAGCTATACGTTTCTACTCTATCCTTTTATAAATAAACACAGAAATTATGCTTGCATTTCTCATTATTTGCAGTACCCGCAAATAATGAGATATGCAAGCAGACACCCAGATCCCTCTGCACCTAAGCACTTTGAACTTTCTCTCCATTTAGATAATAATTTGTCTTTCTATAATACTGCAAACTTGAATAGCTCCATATTTATTCCCTTTAAGTTTCCTTGCCCATTCACCCAACTTATCCATATAGTTTTAAAATCTCTTGCATCATCATTCCGAAGTAATTTCCCACCGATGTGAGAGTCATCTGAAAATGTCGCATCTTATTTTCTATCCTATCAACCGAGTACCATCGATTGCAAATGGTTGAGGCATGAGTACTGAAATCAATGGCACCCCACAAATTGCATTTGCCAAAATAAAATGACACATTTATTCCATCTGACTCCATTTTGTTAGTTAACCAATCCTCCATCCAAGCGATTTAATTACTCCTAAACCCATGTTGTCTGATCTTACCACTTACTCTTTGGAGAAGCGACATATCCAATGCCTTCACGAAGACCAGATATGTTCCATCTCCCACGATCCACCTTGCTTGTGACATCTTCAAATAATTCAAGCAAACACTTCAAACTTGATTAGATTAGATTAGATTAGATTAGATTAGATTACAGTGTGGAAACAGGCCCTTCGGCCCAACAAGTCCACACCGACCCGCAGAAGCGCAACCCACCCATACCCCTACATTTACCCCTTACTTAACACTATGGGCAATTTAACATGGCCAATTCACCTGACCCGCACATCTTTGGACTGTGGGAGGAAACCGGAGCACCCGGAGGAAACCCACGCAGACACGGGGAGAATGTGCAAACTCCGCACAGTCAGTCGCCTGAGTCGGGAATTGAACCCGGGTCTCTGGCGCTGTGAGGCAGCAGTGCTAACCACTGTGCCACCGTGCCGCCCACTGCCACCGTGCCGCCCACTTTGTAAAACCATGTTGACTTTGACGGATTGTGGTTTAACTTTGCAAATATCCTGACCAATGGACTCTAACAATTAGCCTTAAATTACAATAGTTTATTGTTACACTTCAGTCCCTAATGTACACCATTATTATAAGTTCTTCCCTTTCTAAAGCATTTACGTTTTCTTTGAATTCCTATTTAATGGGCAAACGTTTTTAAGAGATCTGCTCCAATTGCTGTGTAAGAGCCATGTGTGGCTGAATGGACTCATCATCCTGCTGGTGTACAAACTCAATGCACTGACGTCTTTCTGGTGTTCCCATGTTGCCATCTCCAAGGCCAGAATGACCTCCTCCTATTGATGCTTCAGGGGATTGGGAGATTATGGAATCTTCCTGTTGCTGTCTAACATTTTGAGGGGCTGATGGGTCTTCTCATACTTCTACACAACAGGTGGATATACTGAACGGTCTCCTCATGTATCCCGAAGATGGGACCGAGGGATTGATTGGTCTTCTCTTGTTCCCATACAACAAACACGTGTCTAAATTACCTCTCCCTTTCTCATGAAAGAAGCCTCAGATAGTTTTTATCATTAACCAATTCTCTTGCAATAGGCTTGGTGGGTCTGAATGGTCTCCTGTTATCCCAGTGTAACAATCTCCAGTCACTGTGTGACCACTTTCAGTTCCTATGTTACAGACTTGAGGACGCTGAATGGACTGATCCTGTTGCTGTTTAACAGGATACTGGTGCAGCATGGCCTACTCTGGGTCCAGTGTTATAGGCTCGAGTGGCTGATTGGCCTCCTTCTGTAAATGTATATCAGGCTCCAGGGGCTGAATAGCCTCGTCCTGTTTTGGTGTAACAGGCTCGAAGGTCTGAATGTCCTCCTGTTGTTCCTGTGTAACAGGCTGGAGAACGGAATGGATTCCTCCAGTATCTGTGTAATTCGCTTCACTTGTTGACTCCTTCTGTCATCTATGTTGAAAGAAGCTCATCTTTAATATTTGTAAACTCTAATGGCTACTGGGTCAACCTGATCATCCTTTCGTTATAAGCTAGCACCTTCATTGCAGGAATCAGTTGAGGGAACCATCTCTGAGCTGCTTCCAACAAAACAACATCCTTTCTTCAGTGAAGAGATTAAATCTGTTCACACTACTCCAGATGTGATCTCACTAAGACCCTGTACAGCAGCAGCAACACTTTACCAGTCTGCTGTAAGGTTCCCACCCAGGTTAGAGCTGTCTCAGCTCTCTGGGGGAATGCAGAGCATTGTTGGAAGATCATTGTCTTTCTCTACTCCACAGCATAACGGGAGATCTGAAGAAATTAAAGTTTGAGAAGATCATAAATGATGTGGCGAAATGATCTCTACCATTAATCTCTCCGGAGCCCACATCGCTCAGATTCCACAGAATCTAGAAAGGTGGAGCAAACATTGATGGGAGTTATATATCAAAGTTAAAGCTGCAATACAAATGCTGGACATGTAATAAAACAGGAAATGAGATATACACATTTGTGAGTACTGCAGTAATAATATATGTTTAAATTGTATCTAAACTGTGTTAACCCAATTGAATGCTAATGCTGGGAAAATGGATTTCATGACCGCGTGTGAGATGTTTTACATGAACATTATGTTCAGCACTGAGCTCGAGATCAGGTTATTTAGGAATTGGTGTTGAGTGATCAGAAGAGCTAATTGAAAATTTTGCTGGAAAGGACATTTTGGCAACAGTGACCACAATGTATTTGTTTTCTTAAATGCTGTTTGAGTACACGGCAGTTTTTGTTTTATTTGAAGTAACCGTGATAAATCTGAATCATGCAAACCATGAAGGAGTGAGGAGAAAGTGGGGACTACAGATGCTGGAGATCAGAGTCGAAGAATGTGGTGCTGGAAAAGCACAGTCAGGCAGCATACTAAGAGCAAATAAATTGATGTTTTGGGAATAAGCCTTTCATCAGGAATGAAGCTTATGGGCCAAGGGGGCTGAGAGATAAATGAGAAGAGGGTGCAGCAGGGGGGACGTTAGCAGGGATTGCGATAGGTAGATGAAGTTGGGGTTGAAATTGATAGGTGATGAAGGGAGACAGAACGCCTCATCTGCTGCATCCATTAAACCCAATGTGGTCTTCTCTACATTGGCGAGGCAGGAGGTCAACTTGTAGATCATTTCAGGGAACATCTCTGGGACAGCCACATTGAACAACTCCATCGCCTTGTGGCTGAGCACTTTAACTCCCCTTCCCACTCTGCCAAGAACATGAGGGTCCTGGACCTGCTCTATCGCCAAACCCGAGCCACCAGAAGCCTGGAGGAAGAAAGCTTCCTCTTCTGCCTTGGGATCCTCCAACCACAGGGGATCATAGTGGATTTCCCCATTTCCCCTAATACCACCTAATCCTACTCCAACCTTCCAAGTCAGTACCGCCTTTTTGAATGTTCCTATGTGTCCAGCTTCCTTCCTATCAATCTGGTCCACCCTCCTCTCCGACTATCACTTTCAACCCCACCTTCATCTACCTATTAGATGAAAGGATGCAGCTTAGAAAAATGCCAAGTGTTGCAGTAAGCCAGTGGATTCAGAGAAATGTAGGACCAAGCAAAGGATGACAAAGAAACTGAGAAGAAAATCAAAATAGAAAAGCGTGCAAACGAAAGAAAAAACATAAAGACTGCTAAAAAGCGTCTATCAATGTATGAAAAAAAATAAAAGCAAGTTCAAATGTGGAGCAGTTGGTGCGCGTTCAGGATAATTTATTGCAGAGAACAGAGAAATCACAGGGAAAAGAAACGGTTTATTTGCGTCTACCTTCATGGAAGAATGTCCATAAATTCTTCCAGAAATACCAAGTGACCATGGGACTTGTGTTTGTAAAATCTAAGATCATTCTTATCAGTGTTGTGGTCATCTTTGAAAAGAAAGCTGGATTGAGTATTTATAAATCTGACAGACTAGATGTACTTCATACGAGTATTTCAGAGGAAGCAGCAATAGACACGTTGATTGCATCGCGGATTTTCACTTTATTTTCCGACGCATTCCCGAAAGTCATTTAGCCAATCTGGATAAGGCAAATGTTATAAATATTATCCAATAGTTTAAGAAAGGATGAATTTGGAGACTGGTGAACTACAGACCAGTTATCTTGTCATCCACAGTCAGGTATCTGTTGGACTCGATTACAAAGAACATGCTACTAGATATATACAAGGTAATAACATAACTGGGGAGTGTGTGAATGTACCGATGAAAGGAAAACCAGAAGTAGCAAACATTTTTTTGGAATGGTTTGAAGATAATTCTTGTGGACATAGGCAATTAAGAACCAATGTATAACATATAGTTGGAGATTCATGAGATCTTTTTAAAAACTCACACAGTAAGCTCATAAGAAAAGTTAAAACGAGAGGTATTAGGAAGAACATATGCAAATGGAAAAGTAAAAATTAGGTTTACATTCATGTGAATGTAATTGGAATATAGAGGATGTCGTGCACCAGTTGCATCGAGTTCATGAGTATTGTGTACCGTTTGGAGTCCCAATCTCAGAAAGAACGTATTGACTACAGAGGAACTGCAAAAGGTATTATCCAGATTAATCCATAAAATGGCAAGATTGTCTGATGTGGAACCTCAGTCTGTGATCTCGAGTTTCAAAACCTGAAAGGTGATTGCAGTGAATCTTAGAAACATAAGGGGACTGAATAACAGAAGGACATGGAGAAGTACAAGTAGGCGAGATCTGGAAGAATCCCACGATATTCTACACGGACAAGTAGACGAGAATAATCAGCAAACAGTTAGTGTCCATTAGAAACCAAAGGGGCAATCTGTGTGTCAAGCTGGAGAACGTTGATGGATTGTTACATGAGACCTTCACATCTATTTTACTTGGGAGAAGGAGGAGGCAGGTAAAGAATTCAAGAAGATGGACTAGGAAGCTCTTGAACAGATTGATGTAAATTACGAGATTGGATTTAAGGCTTTGTTCTGTATAAATTTGGTCCAATCTCCATGTCTGAATGAGTTGTATCACAGGCGGCTTTTGGGGCAAGGGAGGAAAGACTCTGACTGAATATTTTAATTAGAATCTGACCATAGGGGAGGTGCCAGAGAACTAGAGAACTGCTAATACGATTCCACTTCACAGTAAGGGTGGGAGAGATAGACCAAGAAACTACAACAAGCGAGTATTAGATCACTGTTAAGGAAACTACTGGGGAAAATAGGGAAGGAGAAAATCGAACTCCAATCAGAGTCGCAAGGTTTGATCAGGGATAATTATCATGACTTTATCAGAAGGAAGTCACATCCAATGGATTTAATTGAATTAGTTTGAGGAGGTGGATTATTTTGTTTTGTAGGAAAGCCTTTGACAAATTTCCAACTGGGAAACTGAAAAATAAAGTAAAATATGATGGATAACTTGACAAGTTACAACGAAAACTGTCTTAGTAGCAGGAGACAGAGGGTGGTGGGAAAAGGCTGTTTGTGTGACTGGAGACCAGTGTCCCCTGGTGTACCACAGGGATCAGTGTTGTGTCCCTTGTTGTTTGTGTTATTCATAAAAATACATAGATGTGAATGTGGAGGGGGCTAGGTGGCGAGTGGGAGAGGTATGATAAGTAAGTGTATGTTTGACATAAAGATTGGCTGAATGGTTAGCAGGAAGGAGGAAGGCCTTAAGTTACATGAAGATGCGGATGGAATGGTCAGATGGTCAGATCAATGGCAGATAGAATGTAACCCTGATAAATATGAGGTGATGCACTTTGGGAGAAGGAACCAGGCAGGGGAGGACTCAATGAATGGCAGCACACTGGGAAGCTCAGATTGTGCTTCTCCACACATCCCTGAATGTGACTGGACAGGGTAATGGGCTAGTTAAGAATTGGACCTTGTGTGTTGTGTTTCCTAATCAGGGCGTAGATTATAAGAGCTTTGAGGGCTTTGGTTCGGCCAAAATGGAGTATTGTATGTAGCTCTGGGAGCCACATTACAGGAAGGATGTGATTGCACTGCAGAGGGTGCAGAAGTGATTCACCAGGATGTTCCCTGGGATGGAGCATATCAGCTATGGAGAGAGGCTGGAAAAGCTCGGGTTGTTTACTTGGAGCAGAGAAAGCTGAGGGGTCCGTGATTCAGAAGGATAAGATGATGAACGACACGGACAGGGTGGATAGACAGCAGCTGTTCCTTTTAGTCAGAGGGTCAAGAACAAAGGAGCACACTTTTAAAGTGAAACGTTTGAGTTTCAAGAGAGGATTTTTTTCAGCTCGAAGGTGTTGTGTTCTGGGATTACTTCCTGAGAGGGGAATTATCACAGGTGACCTCGTAATCATTAAAACGTACTTGGACGAGCACTTGGAATTGTCATAACTTTCCAGGCTTTGGGCCTGCTGTAGGAAAGTGGGACTAATATAGATCATGCTGTACTTCTGTTGGCACAGAGTCTATGCTCCTGTGAGTGTATGGTGTAGAAGGTCAATTATTGAGCAGTTTAAGGCAGGAATTGATGAGTTTCTGGAAAGTATATTCACAAGGGCTATAAGAGTGAACTGTAATAACTTGATAAATCATGTCAATGTGAAAAATATGAGAAAACAAGTGCAGTTTCCATACAGATTGAGGCAAGAGAATGGAGAATGGGGAACAGAGAAATGGCAGAACTATGAAGCCACTACTTCAGTTCTGTCTTCACAGAACTTTCAAACAATACAAGGAAATCCAAGTCTGGTGTGGGAAAATGGTAGAGTATGTGCAACATAGAGCATAGTAAGTAAATGGTTTAGGAGAAATTATTGGGGCTGAAAGTAATGGTCATAGACAACACTAACATAGATTTATGAAATGGGAATTATGTTTGAGAAACAGAATGGGAGACAAATGAATGAGAAGCAATATATATTAAACATTTTGATTTTTAGAAAGATTTTGGTACAGCTCCAAGCCCAGTTTGCATAGTCAAATCTTAGTGGATTGGGGCTAATGCATGGGCATGTTTCTAGAATGGGACAGCTGGCAGGAAACAATGAATAGAAATAAACAGACTCGTCAAGCAACAGCCTGACATTGTCTGTAAGGTATGATTCTGTAAGGTATAAGTCCTTCCACATCTAGTCAAGAAACGTTGGGGTCAATTAAACAATTCACTGGAGGAAGAGATTCCACAAATAACCCCTTCCTCCATGATAGAAGAGCCCAGCACTTCAGAGTATAAGATAAGGCTGATTTATTCACAATAATCTTCAGTCAGAAGTACTGAGTGGATGATCTATTTCAGCCTATGTCCCAGACTCCCCATTACCTTCCCCAGATGTCTCCTGTCTCATCAGCAGGACGGATACAGTAGAAGTGGCGGCACCTTGGGATACAGTTGGAATGGAATTGCTCTTGGAGTCCTCAACAGTGAATCCGTATCCCATGAAGTCTCATGGCATTAGTTTACACATGGAAAGGAAACCTCCTGCTGATTACCATGTACCAGCCTCTCTCAACTGATGAATCAGTGCTCCTCCACGCTGAGCAACACTTGGAGGAAGCACTGAGGGTCACACGCACGCAAGATGTACTCTGGGTGGAGGGCTTCAATGTCCAACTCCAAGAGTATCTCAGCTACAGCATTATTGATCGAGTTGGCCTGGTACTAAAGGATATAACTGCTGAACTGGTTCTGTGGCAGCTGGTGAAGGAACCAACAAGAGGATAATACATACTGACCACAGCCTTACTAATCTGCCAGTTGCAGAAGTATCTGTCCATGACAGTATCAGTAAGAGTCACCACCGCATAGTCATTGTGGAGACAAAGTCACACCTTCACATTGAGAATAGCCTCCCCCATTTTGGGTGGTACTATCACGGTGCTAAATAGGACAGACTTCGAACAGATCTTGCAGCTCAAGTCTGGGTGTCCATACGCTGCTGTGGTTCATCTATAGGAGCAGAATTGTTCACCCACACAACCTCATGGCCTGGCATATCCCCCTAACAACAATTACCATCAATCCAGAGGATCAACATTGTTTCAATGGAGTGTGCAGGATGGCAGGAGCAGCACTGGGCATACCTGAAAATGAGGTGTCAGCCAGTTGAAGCCACCAAACAGGACAACTTGTGCGCCAAACAGCATAAGCAGAAGTGATAAACAGAGCGAAATGATCCCACAAGCAAAGGATCGGATCTAAGCTCTGCAGTCCTTCCACACCTTTTAGAGAAACGTTGGGGACAATAAAATAACTCACAAGAGGAAGAGAGCCCACAAATAACCCCTTCCTCTATGTTGGAAGAGCCCAGCACTTCAGTGTATAAGATGAGGCTGATGCATTCGCAACAATCTTCAGTCAGAAGTGCTGAGTGGATGATCCATTTCAGCCTCCTCCAGTGGTCCTCAGCAATTCAGTTATCAGTCATCAACCAATTCGATTCAGTCCACGCGATATCCAGAAACGGTTGGAGATACTGGATACTCCAAAGGGTCCATACTCTGAGAACATTCTGACAATAGTACTGAAAACTTGTGCTTCATAACTTGCCACTTCCCTAGCGAAACTCTTTCAATACAGTTACAATGGCTTTCCCCGATTACGTGAAAATTACCCCAAGTATCTCCTGTATATAAAAAGCAGAACAAATCTATTCCGGCCAATTACCACCGCAACAGTCTACTCTCGATCATCAGTAAAGTGGTGGAAGAACTCAGTGCTTTTAAGCAGCACTTGCTCAGCAATACCCTGGTCAATGACATCCAGTTTGAGCTCCACCAGGTCCACTCAGCTCCTGACCTCATTACCGTGGTCCAAACATGGACAAAAGAGCTGAATTCCAGAGATGGTGTGAGAGCAATAGCCCTTTAAATCAAGGCTGCCTTCGACCAAATGTGGTATCAAGGGGCTTTAGCAACACTGGAATCAATGGGTATTAGAGGCAAACTCCCAGCTGGTTAGAATCATACCTGACACGTAGGAAGATGGTCATGGTTGATGAAGGTCAGTCAACTCAGCTCCATGTCTGTAGGAGTCCCTCGAGCAGTGGCCGAAAACCTCTTCAGGGCTGCTTTATCAATGACCTTCCCTCCATTTTAAGGTCAGAAGTGGGGATGATCGCCAATGATTGTCCAATATTCTGCAACATTTGTGGCTCCTCAGGTACTGAAACAGTCCATCTTCAAATGCGACAAGATCTGGACAGTATCCAGGCTGACAAGTGGCAAGTAATATTCAGGCCACACAAATGCCAGACCGTGACCATCAACAATTAAATACAATCTAACCTGCCCCTTGGCATTCAATCGTGTTACTATCACTGAGTCCCCCACTATCAAAGTCTTGGTGGGTAATCATTTCTCAGACACTCACTGGTCTCGCCACATAAACACAGTAACGAGAAGAGCAGAGCAGAAGCTAGGAATACTGCGGCGAGTAACTCACATCCTGACTTCCAAAAGTCTGTCCATCATCTACATTGCGTAAGTCAGAAGTGTAATAGAAGACTCCCAATTTGTCTGGATGAGTGCAGTTCCAACAACACTCAAGGAGCTTGACACCATCCAGAACAAAGCAACCAGTCTGACTGTCCCTTCATCCACAATGCTCCACCATCAACGCTCAGCAGCAGCAGCAGTGTTTTACTATCTACATGCTGCAATGAAATGATTCACCAAAGATCCTCAGAGACCACCATCCCAACTCACGACCACGTCTATCTAGAAGGACAAGGGCTGCAGATGTATGGAAATACCATCATCTTTAGGTTCCCCTCCAAGCTATTCACCATCCTGACTTGGAAATATATCACCGCTCCTTCACAGTCACTGGTTCAGAATCCTGGAATTCCCTCCCTAATGGCATTGGAGGTCAATCACAGCAAGTGGACTGCAGAATTCAACAAGGCAGCTCACCTCCACCTTCTCATGGGCAACTAGGGACAGGCAATAAATGCTGGCCCAGCCAGTGACACCCAGATTCAAGAAATAAATAAATAGAAATTAACAGAGGAAGGTTGCTGAGGTGTCACAGGGATCGGTGCTTGGGGCCCAGCTGTTCACAATGCCCTTTAAACATTTGGTTGCTTGAATCAGATACAATATATCCCAGCCTGCTGACAGCACTAACGGATGTGGGATTGGGAGTGGGTGAGGAGGATGTAAAATAAAGCACCAAGAAGACTAAGACAAGTGGAGTGAATGGGTAAATATGTGACAGGTGGAGAACAATGTGGATAGAGATGACGCTGAGCCCTTTGGTGAAAATGATAAATTGGCAGCCTACCATTTGAAAAGGAATAGTTGAAACATATTGATCTACAAAGGGACGTATGCTCCTTTTTGTTGTTTCCTTCTGCATAAACCTCTGAGGCCCATGCAGCGCAGGGAGTTCTGCAACCAGAAGTCAATACTAGGAATGACATTGCCATGCTGACCAGTGTACATAGAACCAGCAAGTGGGGAGCTATAACATTGAAAAGGATCTGGATCTCCTTGTACACCAGTCACTGAAAGCAATATTGCAGGAAAGAAAGCAGTTAAGAAGATAAATGTTGCTGACCTTCATTTCAGGTGGATTTGAGTCCAGGAGAAAGGGTGTCTTACTGTAGCTGTACAGGGCCTTGGTGAGACATCATCTCAAACATTGTGCAGTATTGTGGGCAGTTTTGATCTCTGTACCTAATAATGGACAAACCTGACATTGAGGGAGAGCAGCGAAGGATGACCAGACTGATATCTGGGATGCCGGGCTTGTTGTGGGAGCAGAGTTTGGGGTGACTGGGCCAGTATTCCATGGGGTTTAGGAAAATGAGTGGAGATCTCAGTGAAATATATAAAACTCTGACAGGGTGAGACAGTTTGGAAGCAGGAATGATAATTCCCCAGGCTGGGATGTCTAAAACAAGGAGCCACAGTATTCGGTATAGGCAGGCCGAATCTGCATTGAGATGAAAATAAATGTTTGCTCTCACTGACTGGTGAACATGGGGAATTCTCTCGCACCTGGAAACCAAGACACTGATTATAAATAAGGATTTAGAGACAGTAAAGGGATGGTGGGAGAGCAGGAGTACGGTGTGGAAATGAAGGGCCAACCATCATGACATTGAGTTGGGTAGCAAACTCAATGGACCAAACATACTACTGCACTTCCTATATTATAGTTTTCCAAGGTTACTCACATTAACGGATATGTATATCGTGTGGGGTAAGTGCATTGAGGAGATTTTTTCCATGAACTAGAATGGGGAGGCTCAATGTGTTGTATGACCTACTCCTTTCCTGCTGTTTCTGTGCAGTCTGTGGGAAAGCTCTGTAAATGTTGTCACAAGCTCTCAGATGTTAGAAAAGGGGTCTTTGCAGGGTCGACAGGACTGTGTTCCCATTCCCTTTTCTGACACAGTTGCTGAGGCCAGATGTTCTTCCGATTTCATCCTTTCAGACCTCAGAGTAGTTTGATACAAATGAGTGCCTTGATTGACCGTTTCAGAGACCATTGAAATGTTTATCACATGTCAGGATCTTTGGAGTCAGTTTTAGGCCAGATCAGGAAATCATGGGAGATTCACTTCCTAAAAGTATATTGGAGAAGGAAAATCTGTTTACAATCGATATTGGCTTCAAGGTCACTATTACTGACACCAGATTTTATATCTCGATATTTTAATTGTTTTTAACTTCCACCCGCTGCCAGAGCATTAGCCTGGTCTATATTAGTAATCCAGTGACATTTCCACAGCAGCACTATCTCTATATGGGGACATATCTGAAACCACACTGAACAGGTTATTTCTGTGCTGCTTGACAGCTGTCAAAAAGAACTCCCACCAATTTGACTGTCGTGATGGGACTGAGGGGGTAGTAATTGGTCAGATTGTAATTATTCCCCTCTTAGGGAATGGGACATAACTGAGTAATTTTCCACATTGCCAGGGAGATGTCAGAGTTGTACCTGGAATGAAACAGCTTCCCCAGTGACACGGCGTGTTGTGCAGCATAAGTCTTCAGTCCCATTGCAGGAATGGGGTCAGGGCCCATTGCCTTTGTCGTATCTACTGTGTTCAGCTGTTTCTTCATGTCATGGGCAGTGAATTGAATCTGTTGAAGACTGGCATCTGTGATTTTGTGGGCATCATGATGAGGGTGAGGTGTATCATCGACTCAACACTTCTGGCAGAGGATGGTGCAGATAAAACATCCTTCTCTATTTCACTGATGTGCAGGATTGTTCCATTATTTAGGATGCGGATATTTGTGGAGCCCTTTCCTTTGTCATTTGTTTAATCGTTCATTACCATTTATGACTGAATGTGGCAGAACTGGAGGGCCTCGTTCAGATCTGTTGGTCAAGTCAGGTAGCTTTAATGAGTTAGCATCCGGTTAAGGTTCATTTGATTCTGATTCTGATATGTTCACCCACACTCGTCATTGACGTTGATGGTAATGGGTCATCCTCGCAAAAATTGCATGTTGTGGTTGAATGCAGGCCTGCTTCTCCTGCTGCTATGGTCTACAGCACTACGTGAATACGCAGTTTCGAGCTGCAATATTTACAATGCAATTCTGCTGTCTGTTCCCCAATTCTCACTGAGACCCATTCACCCATCAGCCCTGCACTCAGTGACATAACCTGGTTTCTGATGTGGAAATACTTCCATTTTCATACTCTCGTTCTGCTGAACTGTTTTGTTGTCGTGCTAGCAAGATACATGTACACAAACTAGCCACCAAAAGACATGACCCACTATCACTAGTCTCTATACATACAGACATAGAAGGACACCACATTGACTGTGACAACACACACTTCCTAGGACAAAGCCACGCACGAAAGTTCTCAGAAGAATTACATTCTAGCCAGAAGTACATCAATAAACACATCAATTTAGATCCTATCTACCTTCCCTTGAACAAAAAACTGGAAATGACATCACGCACCTTAAGAAACCAAGACCTATAAATGGAAAGATGAGACACACCACTAGTGCGTCACCAGAGACTCTCACTGATGATGTTACCTAGTCATAGTGACAAAACATCTGAAAACAAGACATCAAGCTCAGCGAGCTAACTTGCATACTTATAATTTTTTTTCTCTTAATAGTCGAATTTGGGACTTCTCTGTCACTCATGTTTTAACAGAGTACGAGGCGAGGTGAGCTTTTCTGGGTGTGTGGTTTAATTAACAGGGGAGTTCGATATCTCCATCATAATGGTTTGAGGGCTTGTCGTACAGGATCTGGACAGATTTGAACAGATTTGGGGTGCTAAAGGTCCCAGCAGATTCCATCACTTGGCAGTTAGTGACCTAGATCTTCAAATAAAACAGGTGACAAAATTCATTTAATTTTGTTTCTTTGTGGTTGGTTAAATTAAAAGAAATGGCTTTTGACATTACGAAAGAGGTTCTGAAGTTTGAAGATGATTCACAAATTTGCCTAAAAAGTTTAGAAAGACAAAGGAAGGGCATACTTTTAGAATTAACATGTAGATTAGAATTGGGTTTCACCAGGAACAAAAGGAAAGCTGTCACCATAATGGAGTTGGTCAAGCTCTTTGGTGTATCAGAGAAGCAGGCAACTGCAGTCGAGTTAGAAAAAAAACTTAAATTGCAAGTGGAGCAACTGGAGTTAGAAGATAAAGAGAGAGACAGAAAGAGATAGAGAAGATAGCGAAAGAGAAAGTGAGGAAAAAGGAAGATGGGGAGAATTTGAAATTCAGAAGTTTGGAATAAGATACGAAAGTTAAATTAGCAGAATGAAGATGAAGGGAAAACGTAGGGATGTATACAACTGTGTTAATACATTGCAATATTTCGGTGAGAAAAATGCCAAAACCTTTTTTATTTCATTTGCAAAATTGGCCCAGCAGATGGCGTGTCCAGTGAACATGTGCGTAATGCTAGTTCAGACTAAGATGGTTGGCACAGCTTGAGAGGTATGTGCAGTGCTGTCACATGAAGGAGCAAGAGATTATGCAGATGTCAAACAGGCTACTTTGAGTGCTTATGAATTGGTACTAGAAGAATATAGACAGCGGTTCAGAAATATCGAGACGGAACCAGGTCAGTGTTATGTTGAGTTTGAAAGAAATAACCACAGTAATTTTGATAAATGTGTGCAGGCCTTAAAAATAGATAAGACCTGTGAGACCCGATGGGAGATTATTCTGCTGGACGAGTTTAAAGACTTGCTTCCAGAGACGGTAAGAATTCATGTGAATGAACAGGAAGTTCAAGAAGTGAGAAGCGCAGCAGAAATGGCAGTTAAGTATGCATTGGTGCATGAGATGAAATTTAGCTTCTGGGAGGATTTTCATCCTGTTGAGGGATAGAAATTGGGAGAAGGGGAGATCCTAGACTATAAAACAAAGAGAAAAGCACACTGGCAATAGTTTGCCACCGGTGAAAAAGAAGCCCAAGGGGTAGAAAGGTGGTGAAAGGCCTCAGGTGTTCTCACTATAACGGAGCAGAACACATAAAAGTACAGTGCTGGTGGTTTAAGAAGGGCACTGGGAAAAGTTGTTTTCACTGCAGTAAGCTGGGAAACAGTGTTGGGGGTTGAAGGAAGAAACTTTGGGAAAAGATGTGGTAAAAGAGTTTAAGCCAGTGGTATGCGTAAATCTGGTAAAGGAGACCCCCAAGTAGAGCCGAGTAGCTGCAGGAGAGTGCACAGCCTAGACAGGGGCTGTGTATGGAGTCAGTGCCTCATCTCTTTAAAGAATTTGCCTCTGTAGGTAAACCTTACTAAGAAAAAATGGGGTGTGGGGGGAGGACAAGAAGTTATAATTTTCCAAGATAGGGGATCTGTTCAGTATCTAATAGTTGAGAAGCAAGGAGCCGGAAAGGCACAACAGATCAGGCAGCATCCGAAGAGCAGGACAATCGACATATCAGGCATAAACCCATCGTCAGGAATGTGGTGGGGGAACAAGTGGGCTGAAAGATAAATACGAGGGTAGGAGCTGGGCTGGAGGGTCTCTGGGAGGGTGATAGGAAAATGTAGGTGGGAGTGACAGTGATATGTCGGAGGGGAAGGTGGAGTGGATAGATGGGAAGGAAGAAGGTCAGTTAGAGCAGTTCAAAAGGGCAGTGCTAAGTTGACCGTTTGGATCTGGGATGAGGTTGGGGAGGGGAGATTTGGAAATTGGTGAAGTCAACATTGATGCTGTATAGTTTGAGGGGTCCAAATGTCCTACCACCTATCCACTTCACCCTTGTCTCTGACCCGTCACCATCACCCCCTACCTGCATCTACCTATTGCCTTCCAAGCTACCTCCCACCCAGCTCCATCCCTACCCTACTATTTATTTCTCAATCCACTTCCCCCTCCCTTACCCCCCACTTTCATGATGAAGGACTTATGCCTGAAACGACAACTCTCCTGCCCCTTGGATGCTTCCGACCTGCTGTGCTTTTCCAGCCCTACACTTTTCAACTCTGATTTCCAGCATCTGCAGTCCTCATTTCTCTCGGTCTCCAATAGTAAGAGATGGAAGCATTTTCACTCTTTCTGACATGTTACTCTACAGCGTGATAATTTGTGGAATGGGGACAAAAAAATTAAGCATTCCCTGTTTAACATTACGTTGGAGTGCCAAGTCAAGGTTGGGGAAGTAACAGTGAGATTGAGTGACAGGGTGTCAGTTCCAGGAATGCAGTTTGTTCTTGGGAATGATTTAGCAGGATCCAAGGTAGGAGAGGCACCCCTTGTGGTGGTGAAGCTAAAGTAAGACCAGGGAACAGGGGAATTAAAAGAAAAAAAGCCAGGGATGTTTCCAGACAGTGTAGTAACAAGATCCCACTACCATCAGTTACAACAGGAAGGAAAACCGAAAGAAAAAAACAAAGGAGTTGATGCACGGAAGACTCAGGCTAAAGCATTTCTAGAGGCTGGAATGCACAAGGACGTGGTTAATTTTTGTTGTACATGTCATACATTCCAAATGGTAGGTACGTCACAGGCAGTAATAAAACCAGCACCATTGTTGCCAATTCCTGTATTCGAAGAACCTTTCTCATGGGTTATGAATAGTTGTGTAGCTCCCCTTTCCAAATTAAAGTGGAAACCAATATCTGCTGATCATAATGGATGTGTCCACCAGATTTCCAGAGGCAATTCCATTACAGAGTGTGAAGGCAAAAGGGGAGGTGGAGGAGTTGGTAGCTTTCTTTACTCACTGTGGGCTACGCAGTGTGATTCAGTCAGACCAAGGATCTCATTTTACCGATCAGCTGTTTAAGGACATCTTGGATAGCTTCGGCACACAGCATTTTATATCAAGTGCATCGTATCCCGAATCCCAGGGAGTCTTGGAAAGTTGGCATCAGATGCTGAAGACAATATTAACGGCGTACTGTCAGAATTACCCGAAGTATTGGAATAAAGGTGTCTCATTATATTGTTTGCCATTAGAGATGTCCCAAATAAATCTACTCACTTTACTTGCTTTGAGTTAATATTCGTATAGGAAGTGAGAGGTCCTTTGAAATTAATTAACTATAAACTGACAGGACCGAAATCGGAGATCTCACATTTGGATTATGTATCTGAGGTGAGGGAGAAATTAGATGGAGTAGGTGAGTTGGCTAAACAACACCTGAAGAGGACACAGCATGGAATGAAGTAGGTGGCAGATAAAAACTCTGAAACTTTGACAATTTTCCATGGGGATGACGTGTTAGTGTTGCCACCAGTGGTAGAAAATCCCTTCAAAGCCAGGTTTAGTGGCCCCTTTCAAATTAAAAAAGTGTTGAGTCAGTTCAACTCTCTGGTAAAGATACCGGAGATGACAAAAAAAGTTCGAGTACGTCATGTGAATGAATAATGCTCCTGGCACATTTAAGACTCAGGAACAGAGTTGTGGCCAGATGTACAAATTGTGTAGTTTATCTGTATGATGTAGTATTCTTGAGCAAGTGATTGAAAGCTCGCACGTTACAGTTGGCAGACCATGTTGAACGATTACAAGAAGCAAACTTGGTAATAAATTTAAAGAAAACAGAATTCTCGAAGGCAGAGGTGATGTTCTTGGGACATTATATTGGACATGGAAGGTTGACCCCATGGAACACAAAGACGAAGGGCTTTGAGGAATTTCCACAACCATCCTCGAAGAAAGAGGTGCTTCGATCTTTGTAACTTCTATCGGAAGTTTGTTGCAAACTTCAGCAGCGTATTGGCACCACTGCTGGACTTATTAAAGAAGAACACAGAATTGTGGTGGCCAGAACATGCCCCAGGAGGCATTTTAGAAGTTTAAAGCAGGATTAATCACCGCACCAGTTTTAGCTGAACCAAATATTTTGAAAACCTTTGAAAATTGCATTTGATACTTGGGATATAGGGCTCGGAGATGTATGATACAGTCAGATGATGATGGGAATTGAATGACCAATTAGCTACTTGCTGAAAAAACTCAATATCCACCAGAAAAAAAATACAACATCTCCATTATTGAAAAAGAATGATTAAGTTTCGCAATGGACTGACAATATTTTAATGTTTATATGATAAACAAATTGTCAGAGATGATCGTGGACAACGACAAACCTCTCGCATTTTTTTGAATATTTAAAGAACAGAATATGAGAGTATTTCATTGGGGTCTTATTTTACCGACTTTAAACTTACAAAATGTACATGCTGTGGGTCCTAAAATGTGATAGCAGATGTGTTATCGCAGATTTAAAGGAAAAAGCTTCGATAAGATTTGACTTATTTCAATGTTAGTTATGTGTGCCAGAATTAATATGTCTGGTATAGCTGAGATTAATACTTTTGTAATTCATAATAATGGGATTAAGAATTAGAGGAAAACAAATGAAGCCATCTTTTTATTCTGCTGTTTCATGTTTTTTTTTTCCTGAAGGGGGGAGGTGTTATGAAGCCGAAATTATGTCCAGTCATTCTAAGACAGAACGGGTGTTGCTGAATAGAAAGTGCAGCCACAGATACCAGCTGAAGGTAGTTTATCAGAAATTGCCTCTTGACCTTTTTCAGGTGGGGATGTAGGTTGAGAAATGGCAAATGGAGTTTAATATATAATGTGTGAGGTCTTGCATTTTGGAAACTCAAATCAAGGTAGGAGTTTCATGGTGAATGGGAGGGTCTTAAGGGGCGTAGTGGGCAGAGAGACCTTGGTGTTCAGTGCACGGTTCTCTAAGAGTGGAGTCACAGGTAGGCAGGGCAGTGAAAAAGGCTTTTGGCACATTGGCTGAGTGCTTTATCGGTAGAGCTGTGAGAGACGAAGAAATGGCGATGCTGAAACACGAGGAGTGGCAGCGATCACTTATTTCCAAAAGAGACATTTATAAGGTGAGAAATTCCATACTTTACTCAGGATTGATTGGTTTGATTTATTGCCACATTTACCTCAGTACAAGGAAACACTTTACTTATGAGCAGTGGAGGCAGATCATAGTATGCATGGCCAGACAGATCATAGGGTGGAAATAGACTTCGACAGAGTAAGGCATACAGGATACACTGAACAGGACAAGCACTAGACAAGATCAACATGAATAAGAACAGCATTATTTGAACTTAGAGAGTCCATTCAACAGTCTAACATGACTTTCCTAATAGTTTATATGCCTTAATTAACTCTCCTCACATGAATGCGAAGTTGGCACGTTGGCACAGTGGTTAGCACTGCTGCCTCACAGCGCCAGAGAACCAGGTTCAATTCCCGTCTCAGGCGACTCTCTGTGTGGAGTTGGCACATTCTCCCCGTGTCTGCGTAGGTTTCCTCCTGGTGCTCCGCTTTCCTCCCACAGTCCAAAAATGTGCAGGTTAGGTGAATTGGCCAAGTTAAATTGCCCGTAGTGGTAGGTGAAGGGGTAAATGTAGGGGAATGGGTCTGTGTGGGTTGCGCTTCGGCGGGTCGGTGTGGAGTTGTTGGGCCGAAGGGCCTGTTTCCACACTGTAAGTAATCTAATCTATTTGGCGTGTGAACCCGTACTGAACGTTATGTTGTTCACAATCCCCAACAGCAGCCACAATACCTTCCATCTGAAACAGGCAGCCATTCCCAGCAGCTTCCGCCCTACATAGATAACACCAGGCTGTCACCTCGGAGATGGAACACGCCTTCTTGAGACTTCACACAGGACATATGGCTTCCCTCCTCACTGCGAGTAAGCCACGTTAAAGTCCCACGTGTGTATCATGAGCGATGGCGCCACGAGATACAACGTGGAGCAATCTGTCTGTGCAGCCTCTGCTCCAATTGTTCATCATGTTAGAGCATCAATTAGGAGACAGTGAGGACTGCCCATGCTGGAGATCAGAGTAGACAGTGGTTTGCTGGAAAAGCACAACAGGAGAGTCGACGTTTTGGGCATAAGCCATTCATCAGGATCAGCATCAATTACCCTATTCTGCCCGTGGGTAAGTGCATTGAGGTGGGAATGGCCTCCTACTGTTCCTATATAAGTGGCTCAACTGACTGAATAGCCTCCTCCTGTCCCTGTATCAGTGGCTCAACGGGCTGAATGGCCTCATTCTGTTTCTGTGTAATTGACTCAAAGGACTCGTGGTTAGCACTGCTGCCTCACAGCGCCTGAGACCCGGGTTCAATTCCCGCCTTAGGCGACTCTCTGTGTGGAGTTTGCACGTTCTCCCCGTGTCTGCGTGGGTTTCCTCCGGGTGCTCCGGTTTCCTCCCACGGTCCAAATATGTGCAGGTCAGGTGAATTGGCCATGCTAAATTGTCCGTAGTGTTAGGTAAGGGGTAAATGTAGGTGTATGGGTGGGTTGCACTTCGGCGGGTCGGTGTGGACTTGTTGGGCCGAAGGGCCTGTTTCCACACTGTAATGTAATCTAATCCAATCTAATCTAATGATTTAATGACTTCTTCCTTGTCCAGTTGGACATGGCCAAGGGCGGGATTGGGATACCCCTGGTTCCTGTTTGACAGCTCGATGTGCTGACAAGTGTGATGATGCTGCAACTTTAAGAGGTAATTTTGTCCTGGTTTCTTTTAAGAGAGAGATTGAACGAGCTGGCTAGTTAAGACCACTGGGTAAACAGCGAGGGAGGCCTTGGGTTTGTTTTAATGCAGCTTGAATGGGTGTGGCCAACTCTCACAGATTAGGATCTCTGGGTTTTGGTTTCTCAGCAACATCAGAAAATATTGGGGTCTACACAGATTTGGAAGCTTCAGTGAATGTCTCCTGGCTGCTACTCTCTCTGAATTTTCTCTTGCTGCTGTTTCTAATTCCTGGATTGGAGAAATGTTTGTGACAATCTGTGTCTGAATATTCCTTTTTGTCAAGGGCTGTGTTTATGCAATTTTCCTATATTGGAACAGTTCATTAGTAATCGCTCCACGATCTATTATTCTGTTAACTTGTCCAATAGAATTACGTTATTCTAAATTCCTCTTCTTTGGTTTCATTTTATCTTCCGTGTTTAAGTAAATGGTGTTTGCTTCACACCGAGTAGTTTGACCATTCGCATTGCATCTGGAACAGACAGTTTACATTTCCTTTAAAATACGAAAGCATTAGAGTCAAGGCTACCGCCTTCAAATATTTTCGAGGGGCTCTGGTGCGGTCCATCACACTAGACTCCTTCACTTCCTGAGTAACAGGCTGGAGGCACTGAATGGGCTGTCAATGTTCTACTCTGATATTGTCAATGGGCTGAATGACTTCTTCATATTCCTGTGAAACCAGCGTGAGCTGCTGAATGAACTCTATTTCACTGTGGCAATGTGCAGTGCCAGGCAGTGCTGTTACATGAATGTTACAGACCATTTAACAGCACAAACCTGACTGGTGCCTGGGTCTTGCTGCACATGGACAGAGACCGGTTCAGGAGCTGACGGGCGAAAAATGTTCTGAACATTGTGGAATCTTCAGTGACCATCCCCACTTCTGATCTTATGTTACGGAGGGTGGGGGCGGGGAGACATTGATGAAGCAGCTGAAGATGTTTGTGAAGAGGAAGCTACCCTGAGGATCTCCCAAAGAGGTGACCCCGGACTAAGATGGTGAACATCTTCCTTTGTGCCATGTTTGACTCCAAACACTGGACAGTTTACTCTGATTCCCATTAAGTCCAGTTTTGTTAAGCTCCTTGATGTCAACAAAAGCCAACCACTGCCTTGATATCAGGGCCAGTCAATTTTACCTAAACCCTTGAGCCAACCTCTTTTGTCCATATCAATAGGCCATGGTATAGGAACAACACGTGTTTTCTTCAAACAAGTGGTATTGAATGTCAGGGTTTCTCTTCTCAAGAATGTTAGGGAGCAAGATGACTGAAAGTATTTGAAGAAGAGGTAGATGGATATTGACCTGACAGAATTGAGGGCAATGAAGAATTGGGTTTGAAAGAGGATTTGAGACCAAGAGCAGATCAGTCATTATCTTAGTGAAGGGCAAGGCAGGCTTGGGGAGTGAACGACCTGTCCCTGTTTCTGGTGTTCTCATGTTCTGTTATTGGAGAGTTAGTGGGTGAAATTGTCATAAATGTGCAATTACTGAATATTGCAGTCAGGGAGACCAGATGATTTAGTGAGCCATCTCTGGTGAGCATATGGCCGGTATTCAGAGTCAATCTGCGTCTACAGCATGACCAACAAACGAAGCACAATTTGCAGAGAGGGGAAGCTCTGTGAAGAGAGATGGGGGCCTCTTTCATACCTGTGCCTGGATTTTCCAATTACATTTCCCAAATCACTTCAAAGCGTGTGTGACAGTCTTGAGAGGCTGAATGGTCTCCTCTGTTTCTGTGCACCAGATTATAGGAGTAAGTGGCCTCCAACTGACCCTGTATAGCAGGTATGAAGGGCTGAATGGAACACAGAAACATGGGACTGAGGAGCAGGACTGGGTCATTAGGTACTTTGAGCCTTCTTCACCAGGAACTACGATTGTGGCTGATCAGGTTGTGGACTCAGCCCCACGTTTCTGTCTGTATCCCAATATCCGTGACTTACTTCCCTGTCAAATATTTAGTAATGCAGCTTTCAATCAATGTGAACATAGAGGCACGATAAACTTCCAGTGAAAAGAATTCCCACTTGAAAGATCATTTTAGAATTTTTCGTCATCCTTCTTATAGAATCAGAGAGTCATGCAAAACAGAAACAGACCCATTAGTCCAACCTGTTTACTCCGATCAGATACCAAATCTGATTTCGTCCCATTTGTCAGCATTTGGCCAATATCCCTCCTCCTTCAGATACTTTTTAAATGTGCGATTGTAACCGCCTTCAGCACTCTCTCTGACAGCACTTTCTGTACACACACCACTCTCTGTATGAAACATTTATCTTCAGGTCCTTTCTAAATCATTCGCCCTCTCCCCTTCAACCTATGCCTCTGAATCTGGTCTCCCCTACCCTGAAGAGCAGAACGTGGCTGTTCAGTATATCCATTCCCCTGATGATTTTATAAACATCTATAATGTCACCCTTCAGCCTCTGACACTTCAGGGAGAAACACCTCAACCTAATCAACCTCTCCCTGGGACATCTGTGTAAATCTTTTCTGCAGACAACCGCGTTGTATGCAGTTTTCTTAAAATGGCCTTCCCAACACGGTGTACAGATGCAACATGCCACCACAAATCCTATACTCAATGCTCTGACTGATTAAGGCAAATGTGCCAAATATGTTCAACACCACTCTGTCTACTTGCGACTCCACTTTCAAGGAACAATATGCCTGCAGCCCTCGGTCCCTTTGTTCCATAACACTCCCCAGGACCTTGCCATTAAGTGTATAATTTCTTCCTAAAATGCAAAACCTTATATTTATCTAAATAAACTTCATCTGTCACTCCTTGCCCCTTTGTCCCATCTAATTGTGGTCTCGTTGTACTCTGAGATAATCTACTACACCACATTTCTGATGTCATGTGTAAACTTACGAACTATGGCCCCGATATCCACATCTAAATTCTTTACATAAATGATGAAATGCAGTGAACTCAGTACTGATTCTTGCAGCACACTGCTGCTCACAAGCCTCCACTCTGAAAAATATCCCTCTTCCTTCAAGCCAATTGTGACAAGCTTCTTCTGTGTCCCATGTGACTGAACCTTTAATCTGTCTTCCAATTGGAATGTTATGAACACCTTGCTGAAGTCCATATAGACAATGTCTACCAAATTGCCTTCATTAATCTTCTTTTTTACCTCTTCATAAAACTCAACCAAATTAATGAGACATGATTTCCCATGCAGAAAGACACGTTGTCTACCCCGATCAGCCCTTGCCTTCCCAAATGTATGTAAATCCTATCCCTCAGAATCCGCTCCAACAACTTACCCACCATTGACATCAGGCCCGCCCGTCTATAGATCCCCGACTTTTTGGGTCACTGTTTCCTTTTCTCATCCCACTCCTCCACTGCTCACAACAAATGTTAAATGTAACCATTTGGTGATGTGGCCGATCATATCGGTCTCAGACTGGGTCAGGGTCAGTTTTAGGAACAAGTCAGGCGAGTTTCTTTAATCTGCTAAAACAACATGTTTATGATCCAGAGCAATGTTACTCAAACTATGATGGAAATATGAATGGCAAACTGTTTGGGTATTGCAAATATATAATCAATATTTCCCTGTTTAAAATGCTGAGACACACACACACACACAATCTCTGCAATTTGAAGTTGAAAGAACTTTGTCCAAATATTAGTGTAACGTATGACAAAAGGAAAAATTGAGAGATTGTCCAAAATGTGATTCGGCTTCCGAAGATATTCTACTCACGCAAGCTGCTAGCAATAGGATTTCATCCTGGGACAGTTGGATTTGGCTGAATTCCCTTTGCATTAGACAGTGAGAAGATTCCAATGAATTCTGGTCAGTAATCACCCAAAGGGTAGCACAGTGGCTCAGTGGTTAGCACTGCTACCTCACAGCACTAGGAACAGGGGTTCTATTCCAGCCTCGGGCGACTATCTGTGTGGGGTTTGTACATTCTCCCTTTGACTGCGTGAGCTTCTAATAGGTGCTACAGTTCCCTCCCACAGCTCAAACCCTGTACATTAGGTGGATTGGTCATACTAAGCTGTCTGTCGTATTCAGGGATTTCTGGGTTAGGTGCATTAGTCAGAAGTAAATCTCAGGGAATGGGCCAGGCAAGGTTACTGTTTGGAAGTTTGGTATGGACTTGTTGGGTCGAAGGGCCTGTTTCCACATTGCATGAATTCTTTAAAAATGAGAATGGTAATGATGACCGTATAGGTGTTTTTTTGTTAGCTCACACACATTGCTGTGATGAGGAATAATGAGGGAGAGAGAGTGTGTACTAGGCCATTCCTTCTTAGGAAGATTACGTTGTCTCCCTCTCTGAGTTGAATAACACAATAATGTCATCTTCTCCCAAACTGGATCATGTGAGGTCTCCTTGTGTAATGTCCAAACTATGTCTCCATCACATTCCCTGTTCCATGTCGATGCATCATTTTTTCCATCTCGCACAGAGCCATACCCTTAGCAGAAAATGGTCTTAGTGAATTTGAATATATGTTTATATGCCCCTGCGTTATTAAAACATAAAATATTTAATGTATTTAGAATACCTGTGTTAAAATGAATGCATTTTTTTAAAGAAATACAGAAATTGCTGGTAAAGCTTGGCAGGCCTGTCAGTACCCAGATGTCTTTTACATGCTGCAGTTGTACCAGCCTCCACCTCTTCCTCTGGCAGCTCATTCCATACGGACACCACCCTCTACGTGAAAAGGTTCCTCTTAGGCCTCTTCAAAACCTTTCTCCTCTCACTTTTAACCAATGCCCTCTAGTTTTGGATGCCCCGGACCTGAGGGAAAACCCTAACTACCCACCCTATTCATGACCATTCTGATTTTATAAACCTCTACTGCTGCAAGATGTGACTCCAATCAACATGAATAGCTATGCTTTCAGTCATCCTGGGCCTAAATTCTGAAATTCAATTCTGACACTTCTTTCTCCATCAGGTCACAATTCTACAACCAGTTTAATCAGTTTGTTCAGATGTATCATGAGACACGTCTGTGGGATTTGCACCTCGACCTTTGTGCCCGGAGATAGGGATACTAGCATCACTCAGCAATACCCATAAAGCTGTAACAGTATTCTCCTGTGTGTTTGTTCATCAGCCTGCCCTGATATGCTGTGACATACCTCTGCAACAGGCAGGACTTTAATCCAGTCCTACTAGTCCAGAGCTAGGAACACTACCACACAAGTTCAGGAATTAAAATCAAATTCAGAGTTCTGGTTCAGAGCCAGGGACACTACCCATTACACTACCATACCCAGACTTGGGTCATATTTTACGTGCCAGCTTTCAGCTCAGTGTGGATTTATTATAATCAGGTTACCATTACTGAACTACACAAAACACTTTGTATTGTTAAACAAATGCAAGATATTTGTCTCAACTGTAGGATATTGAGTGCACGTGCTGTGCTATCGAAATTAACTATGGACGTCTTCAATCGCTATTATCTGTAATCTACAATATTAAGGAAAGGAATCCTGCAGTCACAATCAGCCGAATGAAGGGTCTCGAATAGATTTTTATCACTAAACACCACAGACAACGAAAAAGCATAATTTCTGGTCCCAAAACACCGATCACTATTACCCACCTCTAACGTGCAACTGCCCTCTTCCTAAAACAATGAAATGACACTAGGTCGCTGATTACTGTCCAGCCTCTCCTCCCCATTGACAGTGTCTGCAATTTGTCCCTCCGCCCCCAAACCACACAAGGCAACCCAAGCTCAGGGTCTTTGTGAAACTCAAGGCCGGAGTGTGCAGGCATACTGGAGACGGGGAGGATATTTTAAAGGGGGAGAGTGAGGAGGTGGTAATATCACACACTGGGCTGAGGGGTGGCAGATGGAGTTTAGTTTGGATTAATGCGAGGTATTGGATTTGGTAAATCAAACAAGAACAGGACCTATACAATTAAAAGCAGGGCCTTTGGCAGTGTTGGAGAACAGAGACCTAGGCCGTCAGGTATAATTCTTTAAAATTTGCATCTCAGATAGATAGTATGGTTAAGGAGGTGTTTAACACACTTGTCTTCATTGGTCAGACCTTTGAGTATTGGAATTGGGACGTTATGTTGAGTTTGTACAGGATATTGGTGAGACCTCTTCTGGAATACTGTGTCCAGTCTGGTCATCCTGCCCGCTCATTCCATAGGCATACCACCCTCTGGGTTAAAAAGCTGCCCCTTAGGTCACTTTTAAGTGTTCCCCTCTCAACTTAAACCTGTACCTTCTAATTTTGGTCTCCCCACCCATAGAAAAAACCTTGATTATTCACTTTGATATTACTGATCTTGATATTATTAAGCTGGAGATGATTGAGCAGACATTAACCTGCATGTTGTTGGGAATGGAGGGAGTGAGCTATATGGAGAGGCTGGATAGACTGGGACTCTTTTCAATGGAGTGTATGAGATTATGGGGTAACTTTACAGAGGTTTATAAAATAATGAGGGGTACAGATAAGCTGAAGCGCTGATGTCTTTTCCCTACAGTTGAGGATTCAAAACTGAGGGATATTTTAAGGTGTGAGGAAAAAGATTTACAGAAGTCATGAGAGGTAATTATTTTAGTCAGAATCTGGCTTATGTGTGGAATGAACTCCCAGAGCAAGTGGTGAAAGCGGGGACAGTTACAACGTTTAAAGGACATTTAGATCAGTACATGGATAAGACATCAGTTTGGATGGTGCTGTGAGCAGCTGCCCTCTCCCTCTCTGAATGAATCTCTGTTGGTTTTCACCCTCTGCCAATGCCTGTGCAGTGGTGTGGGGAGGCCAGCAGAGGGTGACATTGCATTACTTTAAGCACCACAGAGACTGCCAGACCTGCCCCACACAGAGACACACATATACACACACACGGGAATTGTCAGGGCAATTCCCGTGAAGCTCATCTGGTAACTTAAACTAAACATAAAGAAATGCTCAATTTGCCTCGTAAACTGTTAAAATATGAGTGACAGAGAACTCCCAAATTCCACTGTTTACATAATAACATCAATTTATTTTTTAACTCTGAAAGTGAACATTTTACATCAAGCATTCTGAATTCTGAGACCTTCTTTCTCTTAACTGCTTATTACCCCACTCCAACTCTATAATGATATACTGTTTCAATAAGACACTTATTAAAATTGCACTCATTTAATTTCAAAATCACACAGCAGCTGTTGTTTGTGTGTCTTCTTGTGGCCATTGATCTCCCTGGGTCATCTTCTTTCTTTTTACTGCGAATATGTTCCATATGAAAAGGTACCTTTAATAGAGAGTGTTTCCTTATCTCTTGGATCTGTGTTGATGGCATTTACTCTGTCTGCAATTTTCGAAATGCCTGCATTTTTAATATGCACAACGTCTGATCATCTCATTGGTTCAACTTCCGAAAACCAATACATTCAAACTTGATTTAGTTTTAGTATCCTGTGGCATAATTTAAACTGATTGGTAAAATTCGAATTGTTGTCCAAGGAGCAACCACCTCAGAGCTCTATTTCACAGCCAAATGTGATATATTTTCAGTTGTCCTTCACACTCTGGGTCTGCCATCCTCTCATATCACAGGTGCTTGGAAGCTCTCAGTTCAGAACAGCTTTCCCTCTCTCTTAAAGGTACATACACACTTTCGACTTCATGACATTAATACCCTGATGTCAATACAGAAACTTAGAGCCAATCTGGAATTCTCTTCTCTATGGTTTATCAATATTTCATTCACTCCGTCTGGTTTGTATCAGGAGTTTTGTTGCTCCATTGACAGCATGTCATTATTCGACTCTGTCCGTGGGAATATAGCGGTATTTCACTTGCTCACACTAGTGAGTGTCGCAGAATTTCAGTTATTGCATGGGAACTGTGACATTATAACAATCTTAATGTTTGTAGAGGGCACCACACCTGGAAGAATTGTAAAGTCTATGGAGGACAGTGTGGAACTCTAACAGTACAATCACACGTTGGTGTAGTGTTCAGGTGTATGGCAGCTGGGGATCAATGCAGAGCTGTGTGAGGTGATGCACTTTGGTAGGAAAGACAATGAAAGACAATATCAAACAGGCCGTAACGTTAAATAGGGGGTGCAGGGGCAGAGAATCCTGGGTGTATATGAGCACAGATTGTTGAAGATGTCAGGACAAGTGGGGAGAGCAGTAACTCTCACAGATTAGTTTCAGTATCTGAGCTGTTTACAGGGGGAGGTGTAGGAGGAGCTCCCTTCCTGGGAGGTGGTGGTGACGATGTGTTGTGAGCCCACCCTCCTGCCCACCGAGACCTTGCCGATTCCATTTGTACCAGCTCAACACAAAAGGGAGATGGCATCAGGAACACGCCTTCTAAGTTGTGCCAGGAGGAAATGGAGCTGCCAGTGGGTTTAAAGTGGAAAATTTCCCTTCACTGAACATTGCTCCTTACTCGGTCGGTGGGACATGGATGATTCAGAATCTCCATACGAGGCGTCCTGGTCCTCTCCGGCTTGTACCAGGGTCCTCCCCACATGGCAGGGGGAGGGGGTGAGGGAACAGATACAGGGCACTCCACCACCCGGCTTGGCCCTTTCTGTCCATTCCAGGCTGTTTCTCCTGGAATGGGAGAAATGGAGGGCTGAACTGAGGGTGGGAGTGGGTGGCCCTGCTGTTAGTGTTAGTGTAAGTGGGGAGGGGGTCATGGTGAGGTGTCCGGAGGGAGTCAGCATGCAGCATTATTAGTGTCGGGGAGTGGGGTAAAGTGGAGGGAAGGGGGGGGCGAAGGTGCTGCATGCAGCAGTGAGAGTGGTGGAGCATGAGCCTTGTTCGGGGGTCGGTGTTATAACAGATATACAGTGAGTGTGAGGGAGCAGAGAGAATACGGTGACCCTTTTCCTGAAAGAGCTGGGACGGTTATTGAAGCTTGTCCTGTATTGCTGGGCATTTCATCAGACTGCAGATACTGCACTGAGGTAGGTGGTGAGCTCAGACCATGCTTGGTGGGTCTGGTGGTGTGGCCTCTTCTGGAAAGAGAATGGTCTCATTCTGTACTAGCTCATCCACCAGCACCTCCGTGCCCCTGTCGACAAACCGCGGTGTAACTGCCATGCTCGGGGTAAACTGTGCAGGGCAGCTCCGAACTGAGAAAGCTCAACCGTGTGCCCAGTGGCCTTTTAAAGGTGGCACCAGTGCCAGGGATCGCAGAATATCCAGGGGCATCCGGGCGATGGTGAGTACCACCCGCCATGATGGGTGGGAGAATCGGGCTGATATTGAATGAGAGAGACATCATGCGGTGGGCTGGGTAGTTAATGAGGTGAGTCCGATATGAAAGCGCCAGGAAACTATCTCAGCCTCGTGCGGACGATCCCTCTGTCACACTCAAGGAAAATCAAACACAGATAAATTATTGTTCGAATCTGCCCAATGAGTCATAGATTTAGTTGATAGCAATTCCAGTAACAAAGATGCAGAACAAATGCTCATCTTGCCTCACACCAATATCCTTTTTTCCCATCTTTCCTGGGAAGACAGGTTCATGTCACAGGATGTTATCGAAGTGTCTACATTTCAGCATTCTGAAACCTGGGAACACATCCTTCCATAACACTGTCTCTCAGTCTCCCCCTCTCTGTCTATTTTCCAAACCACACCCATGTGGTGATATTTAAACTGATTCCCCCGCCATCTCGCTCTGGCAGTGATGTTCACACCCACAACACCCCCTTGTCATGGTACAATGGAGCTATGGAGCTGTAAATGGATGGGAGTTGCACATCCTTTCACTTCCAGCCTGGGCTGCAAGTTTCCCCACACTGCGCAAGGATCTAACACAGTGTTACTAAGCAATGCACTGGGGTGTTGTACACAGTACTACATGCTGGGAGGGTAACTGCTCCTGGTTTACAGTTCAATGCACTGTGGTGGTGT